>NC_134358.1:408755843-409092126 GCF_048569485.1 Anomaloglossus baeobatrachus
AGCGTCAGGATAAGCGACCACGATTGGTGACCATAGCTGGAGGTAGACTGGACTCTGCGTCATCCATTAGGGTGACGTTTCCTGCGTCCATTTCCTTTAAGGGGTCAACATGGTCCACAAGGGCAAGTGTGGACACAGGTGCTGGGGATAGTTTCATCTCCTCTTTTTTTGCCCGGCGGCATGCCACCCCACTGGTGCAAATGCCAAGGCCAGTGAGAGTCCGTGTGGTGGATGGGTCCTTGTTGCCCAAGGTAATTTACCAGCGGACAGTGCCCATTACCCTTGCCATGTCATCTGGGCATAGGGAGACCATTTCATTTCTGGTTCTCCCTAAGGGTGCAGATGATATTCTGCTGGGTATTCCTTGGTTGAAGCGGCATTCCCCACATATCGACTGGTCGTCTGGGGTGATTACGCGGTGGAGAGAGTCTTGTAGCTCCCACTGCATGTCTCCATCTTCCGCCCGTCGCTCAGTGGTATCTGTGGTGACTATAGACCATTCGAGTGGGAGGGCCGCTAGAGGGGGGGTACTGTTACGAACCGGCGCCGCCATAGCCGCAAGCAGCCTGCTGCGGTTCCTGTTGCGCCCAGGCGCCGGCTGCCATTCTTGGCCGTGCCTCGGGTCGTCCAGTTGGCTGTTCCTTCCACCACGTCTAAGTGTGGAGAGGCGGCTAGTGCGCATGCGTGCACCGATTTACCCCAGCCAGAGTCTAAGCCCGGTGTTTTGCCTAGTGAGCATGCTCAGCCTGTTTGTGTTATGTCTGAGACTAAGTCCTCAGTTCAGGCTACTGAGCATGCTCCCACAATGAACCCTAACAGCCTCTTTGCACAGGTACTTGGACTTCGTGCTGTGTCTAAGTTCTGGGATGTGCCTACTGAGCATGCTCAAACTGATAGTCTGCTTTCTAAGCCTGTGGCTCAGGCTACTGAGCATGCTCAGGCACTTAGTGCACCAGAGGCTAGGTCCGGTAAGGACCTCACTGAGCATGTCCGTGAGGTGGCAGGCCCTGATAGGGCAGAGGGTGTCAGGTGTCCTGATGGCGTGGCAACTCCGAACTGGCTCGCAGAGGCCCGCCCCTATGATCTGGCACCTCAGTATTGGTCGTCAGACGATGACTGGTGAAGTGTTTGGGGCGTGGCTGCCATGAGGTCATCAATGACGTGGCGGTTCCGGATAGGTCGCATGTGACATTACTGATGACATGGCACTCTGCTATTGGACCTTGGTGGTTCCACCCTGGGTTTGGGGCGGACCCAGGTTATAAAAGGGGCTGGAGACAACATGGAGGTGCGCAGTCTTCACTTTTGCTCAGTCAGAGCACACCTCCATGTTAGAGCCTCATTGCGGCATAAGCCTATGTTGGGAAGCAGTAGGTAGGGTTAGGCGAACGGTGCCTGTCACGCCAAGATTCGTGGCTCGGCACATCAGGGTCAGGTGCCGTGCTTCCCTCCTGCCGTTCCAGTCTTGCTATAGCAGCCCAGTGGCGTTAACTGGGCTGTGGCTGCTGTGCTACCTGTCCGATTGTGCCCCCTACGCACACGGACAACGCACCTGCTGCGCCACCTGCCCGATTGTGCCCCCTACGCACACGGACAACGCACCTGCTGCGCCACCTGTCCGGTTGTGCCCCCTACGCACACGGACAACGCACCTGCTGCGCCACCTGTCCGGTTGTGCCCCCTACGCGCGCGGACAGTGTACCCCAGGACCCCTGTGGAGTTAACAGGGTGTTCCTTATCCTCCTCGGCTTCCCGGTCAACGCTACTGGTGTACCCATCTGGCCTGACGTGTCCTACACACACGTGGCCAGTCGAGAGGTGGCCAGAAACGCTAATCAGAGGACCGCTCGGCCTGACGTGTCCTACACACTTGGCCGACAGGGCGCTTTCGTGGCGGTCTTCCGGTCAACGCTACCTGGTTACCACCCGGCCTGACGTGTTTCCTGCACACGTGGTTGGTGTAGCGCTAGGTGCACTAAAACGCTAATCGGGTTGTCGTCCAGTCTGACGTGTCCCAACACACGTGACCGGTTCCCAGAGTTCCTGGGTTATCTCAGAGCCATGCAGCTCTATAGTCTCCGCCTAACCCTCAGGTGCCAGCAGCTCCTTTGTCATCTGGAGCACGGTGGGCCCCGACTGGCGATTAGTATATATAGCCCCTGGTCATAATCTGCTGGTCCCCCCGTAACAATCCCCTTCTTAACCTGCAGATCTTTTGTAGATCAAGAAGGACACTACATTTTTAGAAAAGGCCTACTGGCTGGGTCAGTGGTGACACTGGGGAAACTCTACGCATCCAACAAAAAGCAGATCTGCTGGATATTTTCCACTCTCAATAAGTTTTGTTCCTTGTCAAAAGTCTCCAAAATAATATATGGTGACTTCAAGACTCCACAGTTAGAAAGCGTTATATATATATATCTCTTCGCGATCTTTCTCAGATTAAAAGCACATTATATTTCCTCTCCCTAGAAGATGTATGGTGGTATCTACACCCAGCGACTAGGGATTATACATTCTTCTCCCATCCACATAACTTGTACCACAAAATAGATTATATCTTCATACCTAGATCTTCTCTACCTGCTGCCACAAATGCGGAAATCCTCACATCTGTCCACTCAGACCACATAATTGTTTTTGCCAGCTTCTCATTCCAAAAACTCTACTCTCCTCACAAAACTCAATGAATCAATCCTTACCTCGGATGATACCAAAAAACAAATTCTTAAGAGCCGTTCTAACGCATTTAAAATTAATGAAACCTCAGATGTCGATGCGCCAACACTTTGGGAAGCCCACTAACCAGTGATCCGAGGAGAATAGATCTCAGTCTCATCACACCCTAATCAACAGAGGAGAATGTATGTACAAAATTTATATTAGGATATAGCTGTATTAGAACTTCAGCATAAGAGATCCCTGTCCCAACAAAGTTTAGAAGCCCTGACCAGTGACCACTAGACAACAATATCTAAAAGATGTTTAATAAACAGTCAGCCAAATTTTAATTAAGTTGGAAAAACCACATGTATTTATTTGGCAACAAGGCTTCTAAGCTACTGATACCATTGATTAAGAGGCGCCAGGCCTACACATTAGTTCATGTCACAGGTGATAATGTTACCTTTATTAGCCATTGAAACCCATTTGTGTCAATTTCTGTGCATGTTATCAGGCTAAAACGTTTGACCAGGGTATTTTGGATGTTTTTGGTTGTCATTATGATTTTAAAAAAAGAAAACACAGTAGTTTGACAATAAATGGCTTCACCCAGCCACTAACCTTCAGTGGGAAAAAAGATTTTGTGTTGTCATTGATATTCTCTGAAAAAAAAGCCAAGAAAGCAAAAAAAATCTGCCAGGGTATGTAAACATTTGAGCACAACTGTATTTATTATTTCTTGTTATTTTCTAAGAAGTTTATTTAATGTTCTTTGACTCCTCATAAAAACTTGTTTGAATTATGTAAAAAGGTAAATGAGAAATATTGTATTGCTCGCAGCATCATCGTTCTGTAAAATGATGTAATTTCCCCGAAAGGAAGTCACTAATACACTTTATAGCACAGTTTAGTAGGTTAAAGGGACATTCTAACTAACAAGCCAGTTATCTGGCTTTCCTCTCTAATTCTAACTCTAAAATAAACCATTGGGAAATAAAAGTCTAAGAGAGAAAAATTAAAAGGATCAATGTGGCCACCATGAAGGAAAGTTCAGACATTTCCTACTGGCTGCAATCACATTTGGCAGAAAAAGATAAACTATTTCCAAGCTAAACTACAGAAAGCTTTTAGTGGATCGTAGCTCTTTGCTGAAGCTTTAGCATTCCTGCTGCACTTATATTTAGTAATATAATTTAACACAGTAGGTTTTACTGGCAAATATGCAGTTGGGTGGATGGATGGATGCAAGGGATAGATTGATAGATAGATAGATAGGTAGGTAGATAGATAGGTACAGTTAAAACCAGACGTTTACATAGCCTATCTATAAAGACACATCTGCATGTTTTTCTCACTATTTGACATAAAATCAGAATAAACCTTTCCCATTTTAGATCAATTAGGAACCAAAATTATCTATATTTGCCAAATGACAGAATAAAGAGAGATAATGTTTCAAGGCATTTTTATTACTTTCTGCAAAGTCAAAAGTTTCCATACATTTTATTAGAATTTGGTACCATTGCCCTTACACTGTATGACTTGGATCAAACATTTATCTTTCCACAAGACTTTCACAATAGTTGGTAAGAATTTTGGCCCAATCTTCCTGACAAAACTGGTGTAACTGAGCCATGTTTGTTTGTCTCCTTGCTCGCACCTGCGTTTTCAGCTTTGCCCATAAATTTTAAATAGGATTGAGATTAAATGCCCCGTTACACGCAACGACGTATCTAACGATATATCGCCGGGGTCACGGACTCCGTGACGCACATCTGGCATTGTTAGCGACGTCGTTGCGTGTGACACCAACGAACGGCCGTTAACGATCAAAAATACTCACCTTATCATTGATCGTTGACACATCGTTCATTTTCAAAAAATCGCTGATTGTTGAGGTCGCTAGTTATTCGTCGTTCCCGAGGCAGCACACATCGCTACGTGTGACACCTCGGGAACGACAAACTACAGCTTACCTGCGGCCGTCGGCAATAAGAAAAGAAAGGGTGGGCGGGATGTTACGGCCGCTCATCTCCGCCCCTCCGCTTCTACTGGGCGGCCGCTTAGTGACACTGCTGTGACGCTGCACGAACCGCCCCCTTAGAAATTAGGTTGTTTGCCGGCCACAGCGACGTCGCTAGGCAGGTAAGTCCGTGTGACGTCTCCGAACGATATTGTGATCCATGGGCAGCGATTTGCCCGTGATGCACAAATGACAGGGGCGGGTACGCTAGCTAGCGATATCGCTAGCGATATCACTGCATGTGACAGGACCTTAAGCCTTGTTTGTAGGTCACCTTGCTCGCACCTGTATTTTCAGCTTTGCCCATAAATTTTCAATAGGATTGAGATTAAGGCTTTGTGATTGCCACTTGAAAACATTGATTTTGTTATACTTAAGCCACTATGTAACCAGTTTGGCAGTATGCTTGGGGTCATTGTTCATTTGGAAGACACATAAGCTTTAGGTTGTGGCTGATATTTTGAGATGTTGCTTCAGTATTGCCACATAATTTTCTTTTTTCCTGATGCAATATATTTTGTCAAGTGCACCAGTCCTTCCTGCAGTAAAACAACCCCACAACATGATGCTGCCACCCCCGTGTTTCACAGTTCAGATTGTGCTCTTAGGTTTCAAAGCTTCTCCCCTTTTCCCCGAAATGTAACGCTGGTCATTATGGCCAAACAGTTCAATTTTAGTTTTGTCAGACCACAGGACATGTCTCCAAAAATTAAGGCCTTTGTTCTTGTGTGCATTTCCAAAACATTTATCTTGATTTTTTTATGTTTTTTTGAATAATAGCTTCTTCCTGCTAGAGTGGCCTTTCAGCCCATGTTGATACAGTACTTGTTTCACTATGGATAATGAGATAATCTTACCAGCTTCCTCCAGCATCTTCACAAGGTCTTTTGCTTTTGTTCTTGGGTTAATCTTCACTTGTCTGACCAAAGCATGTTCATCTTTGGTACACAAAACTTTTCTCCTTCCGGAGCAGTATGAGGGCTGGACATTCCCTTCTTGTTTGTAGTTGCATGTAATTGTACAGCTGAACAAGGCACCTTCAGGTATCTGCAATTGCACCCGAGGATGAACCAGACTTGTGCAAATCCACATTTCTTTTCCTGAGATATTGAGCTGATTTCTTTTGACTTTCCCATGATGCTACACCAAGAAGCAGTGTGTTTTAGGTGTGGATTAAAATACATTCTCATGTGTGTCTCTAATTAACTCAGATGTTGCCAATAAACATATCCTAAGCTTCCAAAGATATGACATCATCATTTGGGCTGTCCCATATTATTTAAAAGCATAGTACTCTTAGTATAGCTAAACTGTTGACTTTTGCAGAAAGTAATAAAAATGCCTTAAAAAAGTTTCTCTCATTATTCTGGCATTTTGCAAATGTAAATAATTATGGTAATCCTAATTGACCTAAAACGAGAAAGGTTTTCTCTTATTTCATGTCAGATAGGGAGAAAACATGCATATGTGTCTTTTTAAAGTGTATGTAAATGTCTGATTTCAACTGTAGATAGAAAAATTAGAATTAGCACTCACGGGTTAATAATTTTGCAAAAACTGTGTCTTTTATTTGCCCGTTCCAGCAATGTCTTGGTCCATGTGTAGACCTCTCTCACGCAAAGTACAAGTGAATATTCACAATAGGATTCATGTGTTCACAATAGGGGATTTTCATAGTGCTTAATCATCATATCGTATATTCAGCAATGCAAATTAAAAGCGTAGGATAGTGGATCACATGTGTACATTCTAATTGTTAATGACTCACCCAAGCATGTTCAAGTTTAAGCAACATTATGAACGTCTCAAAATTGCTACTGTGCATCTTATAACATGTAAGGAACAGGAAATATGACTAGTTCTCTATTGCGCATGCACACTGCTCTATTAAAGTCAGTAGTGCCATTTTGGTAAGGTGTATATGAATGTGCAAGTCCCTGCATGCATTTTAACGCCATTCTGGCGGCACTGGCATTGGTGGTTTTAGGACACATGAGAGGACATGCTGCTTCTAATTTTTTCATTGTATTTAAAGGATTGGACTTTACCTGGAAAGCTTTCAACACTCTTATTTTTTTGTGGATGGTGCATCTATTTTTTATTAGCTGCTAGATAGATAGATAGATAGATAGATAGATAGATAAAATCATAGAATGCTACAGTTGGAAGAGACTTCAAGGGCCATTGGGTCCAACCTCCTGCTAGTGCAGGTTTTCCTAAATCATCCCAGCTAAATGTTTCTACAGCTTCTTCTTGAAGATGTCCATTGATGGAGAGCTCACTACCTCTCTTAGTAGCCTGTTCCACTCTCAGATAGATACATAGATACTGTAAGTAGATAGTATACATAGATAATTTACTAATAAAAATTAGATAGTAAAAGCTAATGTGTTATATATCTTTCCTTGAAGATCATAGTAATTATAAATATAAAAATTAACCTTATCAGCCTATGAAATGGAACAAGGACTTACCAAGTCACAAATAAATACCTACAGATAAAGAAGGTGTTTCAGTGTTCGTGTATATGGTAGTTGGTCTCTAGAAAGGGATGGCGTACTGTAACAGGTAAGGGGTAAGAGTTTGTTTTCAGCATTTACAAACTGGAGATATCTGAACTAAAAGGCATTTTATTGGGTTTGTACAAGAAAGGAAAGAATGATTCAGTTGAACAGAAATGTAGATTACAGATATGGAATGGCCCAAAACATTGTCAGGTCTATACTTGGTGCTCCATACAAGGTAACTTGAAGGGTTTTTCTAGGACTACATAATTGATGACCTATTCTTAGAATAAGTTATCAATAGCAACTTATTTGGGCCAAGTCCTACCATCCCGACCGATGAGCTGTTAGCTTGAAGTACATAGTCAGTGTACAGAGAAAGTGTACAGAGTCAGAACACCACAGATCCATACACTGTGTAGTGGTTGTTCTTTGGTATTGCAGCTAAGCTGCCATTCAATTCAATGTGAGAAGAGTTACAGTGCGCAAAACAGTCATTACGCAGTGTACGGAGATGTAAACATCAGTATCATAATTCAGTACTACCATTTACAAGCTCAATTTTATCTGAAGGTTACAGAGGAATAGGGTTGCAGCCTCTCATTATAAATGTACAGTGGTGCTTAAAAGTTTTCTTAGATCATAAACTGGATGCCATATACTATTGAGATGGTAACCAAAGCAATCGGAATAATGAACAACTAAATGGTGACCATCTTAACAATTGTTCAGAATCCATTACATACCCACAGTGAAGTGTGTATATATATATATATATATATATATATATATATATAGATAGACATATATACAGTGCCTACAAGAATACAAGAAGTATTCAACCCCCTGCAGATTTAGCAGGTTTGATAAGATGCAAATAAGTTAGAGCCTGCAAACTTCAAACAAGAGCAGGATTTATTAACAGATGCATAAATCTTACAAATCAACAAGTTATGTTGCTCAGTTAAATTTTAATAAATTTTCAACATAAAAGTGTGGGTCAATTATTATTCAACCCCTAGGTTTAATATTTTGTGGAATAACCCTTGTTTGCAATTACAGCTAATAATCGTCTTTTATAAGACCTGATCAGGCCGGCACAGGTCTCTGGAGTTATCTTGGCCCACTCCTCCATGCAGATCTTCTCCAAGTTATCTAGGTTCTTTGGGTGTCTCATGTGGACTTTAATCTTGAGCTCCTTCCACAAGTTTTCAATTGGGTTAAGGTCAGGAGACTGACTAGGCCACTGCAACACCTTGATTTTTTCCCTCTTGAACCAGGCCTTGGTTTTCTTGGCTGTGTGCTTTGGGTCATTGTCTTGTTGGAAGATGAAATGACGACCCATCTTACGATCCTTGATGGAGGAGCGGAGGTTCTTGGCCAAAATCTCCAGGTAGGCCGTGCTATCCATCTTCCCATGGATGCGGACCAGATGGCCAGGCCCCTTGGCTGAGAAACAGCCCCACAGCATGATGCTGCCACCACCATGCTTGACTGTAGGGATGGTATTCTTGGGGTCGTATGCAGTGCCATCCAGTCTCCAAACGTCACGTGTGTGGTTGGCACCAAAGATCTAGATCTTGGTCTCATCAGACCAGAGAACCTTGAACCAGTCTGTCTCAGAGTCCTCCAAGTGATCATGAGCAAACTGTAGACGAGCCTTGACATGACGCTTTGAAAGTAAAGGTACCTTACGGGCTCGTCTGAAATGGAGACCATTGCGGTGGAGTACGTTACTTATGGTATTGACTGAAACCAATGTCCCCACTTCCATGAGATCTTCCCGGAGCGCCTTCCTTGTTGTCCTTGGGTTAGCCTTGACTCTTCGGACAAGTCTGGCCTCGGCACGGGTGGAAACTTTCAAAGGCTGTCCAGGCCGTGGAAGGCTAACAGTAGTTCCATAAGCTTTCCACTTCCGGATGATGCTCCCAACAGTGGAGACAGGTAGGCCCAACTCCTTGGAAAGGGTTTTGTACCCCTTGCCAGCCTTGTGACCCTCCACGATCTTGTCTCTGATGGCCTTGGAATGCTCATTTGTCTTTCCCATGTTGACCAAGTATAAGTGCTGTTCACAAGTTTGGGGAGGGTCTTAGTTAGTCAGAAAAGGCTGGAAAAAGAGATAATTAATCCAAACATGTGAAGCTCATTGTTCTTTGTGCCTGAAATAATTCTTAATACTTTAGGGGAACCAAACAGAATTCTGGTGGTTTGAGGGGTTGAATAATAAATGACCCTCTGAATAAACTTTTCACAATTTTAAAAAAAAATAAAAAAAGAAATACAATTCTTTTTTGCTGCAGTGCATTTCACACTTCCAGGCTGATCTACAGTCCAAATGTCACAATGCCAAGTTAATTCCGAATGTGTAAACCTGCTAAATCTGCAGGGGGTTGAATACTACTTGTAGGCACTGTATATAGATACAGCCATATGAAAAAGTTTGGGCACCCCTATTAATGTTAACCTTTTTTCTTTACAACAATTTGGGTTTTTGCAACAGCTATTTCAGTTTCATATATCTAATAACTGATGGACTGAGTAATATTTCTGGATTGAAAGGAGGTTTATTGTACTAACAGAAAATGTGCAATCCGCATTTAAACAAAATTTGACCGATGCATAAATATGGGCATCTCAACATAAGAGGGACATTAATATTTTGTAGATCCTTCTTTTGCAAAAATCACAGCTTCTAGTCACTTCCTGTAGCATTTAATGAGTTTCTGGATCATGGATGAAGGTATATTTGGCCATTCCTGTTTACAAAACAATTCCAGTTCAGTTAAGTTTGATGGTCGCCGAGCATGGACAGCACGCTTCAAATAATCCCACAGATGTTCAATGATATTCAGGTCTGAGGACTGGGATGGCCATTCCAGAACATTGTAATTGTTCCTCTGCATGAATTCCTGAGTAGATTTGGAGTGGTGTTTTGGATCATTGTCTTGCTGAAATATCCATCCCCTGAGTAACTTCAACTTCGTCACTGATTGTTGCGCATTATTGTCAAGAATCTGCTGATACTGAGTTGAATCCATGCGACCCTCAACTTTAACAAGATTCCCGGTGTCGGCATTGGCTACACAGCCCCAAAGCATGATGGAACCTACACCAAATTTTACTGTGGGTAGCAAGTGCTTTTCTTTGAATGCCGTGTTTTTTTGCCTCCATGCATAACGCCTTTTTGTATGAAGAAACAACTCAATGTTTGTTTCATCAGTCCACAGGACCTTCTTCCAAAATGTAACTGGCTTGTCCAAATGTGCTTTTGTATACCTCAGGCGACTCTGTTTGTGGCGTGCTTGCAGAAACGGCTTCTTTTGCATCACTCTCCCATACAGCTTCTCCTTGTGCAAAGTGCACTGTATTGTTGACCGATGCACATTGACACCATCTGCAGCAAGATGATGCTGCAGGTCTTTGGAGGTGGTCTGTGGATTGTCCTTGACTGTTCTCACCATTCATCTTCTCTGCCTTTCTGATATTTTTCTTGGCCTGCCACTTCTGGGCTTAACAAGAACTGTACCTGTTTTGTTCCATTTCCTTACTATGTTCCTCACAGTGGAAACTGACAGTTTAAGTCTCTGAGACAACGTTTTGTATCCTTCCCCTGAACAACTGTGTTGAATAATCTTTGTTTTCAGATCATTTGAGAGTTGTTTTGAGGAGACCATGATGCCACTCTTCATAGGAGATTCAAATAGGAGAACAACTTGCAAGTGGCCACCTTAAATACCTTTTCTCATGATTGGATACACCTGCCTATGAAGTTCAAAGCTCAATGAGGTTACAAAACCAATTTAGTGCTTTAGTAAGTCAGTAAAAAGTAGTTAGGAGTGTTCAAATCAAGAAATTGATAAGGGTGCCCATACTTTTGCAGTGGTCAAATTTTGTTTAAATGCAGATTGCACATTTTCTATTAGTACAATAAACCTCATTTCAATCCAGAAATATTACTCAGTCCATAAGTTATTAGATATCTGAAACTGAAATAGCTGTTGCAAAAATCCAAATTGTTATAAAGAAAAAAGGTTAACATTAATAGGGGTGCCTAAACTTTTTCTTATGACTGTATATATATATACAGTGCCTACAAGTAGTATTCAACCCCCTGCAGATTTAGCAGGTTTACACATTCGGAATTAACTTGGCATTGTGACATTTGGACTGTAGATCAGCCTGGAAGTGTGAAATGCACTGCAGCAAAAAAGAATGTTATTTCATTTTTTTTTTTTTTAATTGTATAAAGTTTATTCAGAGGGTCATTTATTATTCAACCCCTCAAACCACCAGAATTCTGTTTGGTTCCCCTAAAGTATTAAGAAGTATTTCAGGCACAAAGAACAATGAGTTTCACATGTTTGGATTAATTATCTCTTTTTCCAGCCTTTTCTGACTAATTAAGACCCTCCCCAAACTTGTGAACAGCACTCATACTTGGTCAACATGGGAAAGACAAAGGAGCATTCCAAGGCCATCAAAGACAAGATCGTGGAGGGTCACAAGGCTGGCAAGGGGTAAAAAACCCTTTCCAAGGAGTTGGGCCTACCTGTCTCCACTGTTGGGAGCATCATCCGGAAGTGGAAAGCTTATGGAACTACTGTTAGCCTTCCACGGCCTGGACAGCCTTTGAAAGTTTCCACCCGTGCCGAGGCCAGGCTTGTCCGAAGAGTCAAGGCTAACCCAAGGACAACAAGGAAGGAGCTCCGGGAAGATCTCATGGCAGTGGGGACATTGGTTTTAGTCAATACCATAAGTAACGTACTCCACCGCAATGGTCTCCGTTCCAGACGAGCCCGTAAGGTACCTTTACTTTCAAAGCGTCATGTCAAGGCTCGTCTACAGTTTGCTCATGATCACTTGGAGGACTCTGAGACATACTGGTTCAAGGTTCTCTGGTCTGATGAGACCAAGATCGAGATCTTTGGTGCCAACCACACACGGGACGTTTTGAGACTGGATGGCACTGCATACGACCCCAAGAATACCATCCCTACAGTCAAGCATGGTGGTGGCAGCATCATGCTGTGGGGCTGTTTCTCAGCCAAGGGGCCTGGCCATCTGGTCCGCATCCATGGGAAAATGGATAGCACGGCCTACCTGGAGATTTTGGCCAAGAACCTCCGCTCCTCCATCAAGGATCTTAAGATGGGTCGTCATTTCATCTTCCAACAAGACAACGACCCAAAGCACACAGCCAAGAAAACCAAGGCCTGGTTCAAGAGGGAAAAAATCAAGGTGTTGCAGTGGCCTAGTCAGTCTCCTGACCTTAACCCAATTGAAAACTTGTGGAAGGAGCTCAAGATTAAAGTCCACATGAGACACCCAAAGAACCTAGATAACTTGGAGAAGATCTGCATGGAGGAGTGGGCCAAGATAACTTCAGAGACCTGTGCCGGCCTGATCAGGTCTTATAAAAGACGATTATTAGCTGTAATTGCAAACAAGGGTTATTCCACAAAATATTAAACCTAGGGGTTGAATAATAATTGACCCACACTTTTATGTTGAAAATTTATTAAAATTTAACTGAGCAACATAACTTGTTGGTTTGTAAGATTTATGCATCTGTGAATAAATCCTGCTCTTGTTTGAAGTTTGCAGGCTCTAACTTATTTGCATCTTATCAAACCTGCTAAATCTGCAGGGGGTTGAATACTACTTGTAGGCACTGTATATATAGCATCAGACTGGCCCAGCGGAGCCCCGGAGAATCTTCCGGTGGGCCCCCGGTCCCCAGTGGGCCCCCATGCATTATTTTGTGTGGGTACCTCGGGCTTGTTACTGGTTACAGGTCCTTGCAGTGTGGGAGTCATCAAGCTGCACAAAATGAGGTGCATGCAGGAACTGTAGACTGCCTCTCATATTCAAATGTACATGCATCTTTTAGGCGCACGTACATTTGAACGGTGTGGTGCCAGGACTGAGGCAGAGGAGTTCCTCAGCACCGCACCGAAATCTGTCATCACTGGGGCCACACGGAAGAAGCACCAGGTAAGCGCTTCTGCCTCCCCCTACAGTGAGCTTTCCCCTGTTGTGAGCCTCCCCCTGCTGTGACCCTCCCATTGCAGTGAGCTTCCCCCTTGCTGTGAGCTACCACCTTGCTGTGAGCCTCGACTGCAGTGAGCATCCCCCTGTTGTGAGCCTCCTCCTGCTTAGAGCCTCCTGACTCCCCTTTCTGTGAGCCTCCCCCTGAAGTGAGCCTCCTGCGCCCCCCTGCTGTGAGCCTCCTGCCTCTACCTGCTGCGAGCTTCCTGCTTCCCCCCTGCAGTGAGCCTCCTGCCTCTCCCTGCAGTCAGACTCTCCTTACTGTGAGCCTCCCCTTGCTGTAACTTCCCCTTTGCTGTGAGCCTCCCTCTTGCTGTGAGCCTCCCCCTGCAGTGAGCCTCCTGCCTTCCCCTACTGTGAGCCTCCCCCTGCTGTGAACCTCACCCTGCAGAGAGCCTCCTGCCTCCCCCTGCAGTGAGCCTCTCCCTGCAGTGAGCCTCCCCTTGCTGTGAGCCTCCCCTTTCTGTGAGCCTCCCCTTTCTGTGAGCCTCCTGCCTCTTCCTGCTGTGAGCCTCTCCCTGCTGTGTGCCTCCCCCTGCAGTGAGCCTCCTTCCCCCCCTGCTGTGAGCCTTACCTTGCAGTGAGCCTCCCGATACAGTGAGCCTCCTGCTTCCCCCTGCTGTGAGCCTCCTGCCATTTCCTGCTGTGAGCCTCCTTCCTCCCCCTGCAGTGAGCCTCCTGCCTTCCCCTGCAGTGAGCCTCCTGTCTCCCCCTGCAGTGAGCCTCCTGCCTCCCCCTGCAGTGAGCCTCCTGCCTCCCCCTGCTGTGAGCCTCCTGCCTCCCCCTGCAGTGAGCCTCCTGTCTCCCCCTGCTGTGAGCCTCCTGCCTCCCTTGCAGTGAGCCTCCTGCTGCTGTGAGCCACCTGCCTCCCCCTCCTGTGAGCCTCCTGGCTCCCCCTGCTCTGAGCCTCCTTCCTTTTGCTGCTGTGAGCCTCCTGCCTCCCGCTGCTGTGAGCCTCCTGCTGCTGTGAGCCTCCTGCCTCCCGCTGCTGTGAGCCTCCTGCCGCTCTGTATGCCCCTAGTACTGTGTGTAACCAACACAGTGCTGTGCCACCCATGGTGTAGAAATTGGGGGAAAAGTGAGGAATGTCCTCTGGGAGTGATTGGCTATAGGTAACTGTGTTATTTTCTGCAGAGTTTTGTCATTGGCAGGAAGAAGTGATGGCGGTCAGTGCCGGATGAAGAGGAAAAGCGAAGATGAATAACGTCAGCTAGAGACGTCACTGGTAAGTCAGTGTATTACATATACACACACACTATACACTATATACAGAGCTCCTGTGTATAATGTCACTAATTAATGTCACTGGTGATCACTGTATTGCCTGTACACTGACACTATAAACAGAGCTCCTGTGTATAATGGCACTGATGGTAATATTCGTATTATTAGTATTGTGATTTTTATTCATGATCATCATTGCAGTGTGGTGGTAATATGTGGTCTGGCCACAGTGTGGTGGTGTTTCTCTGTTGTATGTGGTATGTGGTATTTGGTCATTTATGTTTTGGTCATAGTGTTGAGGTATTTCTCCCTTGTATGTTGTAATATTCGGTCACTATGTGCTCTGATTATGGTGTGGCGGTATATCTCTCTTGTATGTGGTTGTATTCGGTTACTATGTGGTGGTAATATGTTATTGGTCACGGTGTGGCGGTATTTCTCCCTTGTATGTGGTATTATTGGTCTTGGTAGAGTGGATTATTTTGTGTCCGGAGGACATTTTTTTTCTCTATCAATAAAGGGAAGATTATTTCCAGTAGAGATTGAATACTTGAATGTTTAACCCCTCCCTGTCCTGTGACTATTACACTGCAGCAAATATGCTAAGTAATCGCCTATTCTAAGGCCATGTGCCCATGTTGAGTATTTGGTCAGTATTTTACCTCAGTATTTATAGCCAAAACCAGGAGTGGTAAAATCAGAGGAAAAGTCTAATAGAAACACATCTACATTTTTAACCCACTCCTAGTTTTGGCTTAGAATTACTGATGTAACAAACTGACCAAATACTGAACGTGTGAATGTGGCCTAAGGATAAGTGATAACTTATTCATCTGTGAGGACCGATTGCTGGGACCTGCACCGATCGTGCAACTTTTATCCCCTTGAAAGTGGAGCTGATGACAGACTCGTCCCCGAATCCATTCATTCAATAAGTGATCACCTACGTAACCTGTGGATTGGTGATTACTTGCTTTCACCAAAGATCCCCCTTACTGTAAACTACTGTAATTGTACATTAGTTATGGTGCACAGTAGATGTGCAGGAGCCGCCTGTGCTTTACAGTCATTGCTCCACTTCAATAGGGATAATGGCTAACAGGTATTTGCATATCGCTGTAGGGTGTGCCCCTAGAGTCAATTCCTCTGTTGGGCCCAAGACACCCCAGTCCGACGCTGTGTATATATATATATATATATATATATATATATATATATATATATATTTACACAGTATATATATACATAGTTGCAATAATTCAAAAGGTAAGTACTATGTTAATAACCAAAATACTTTGGGGTTCTTATCCATGTTAAATTGTCTGTGTAAGATTCAAAGACGAACCCAACGCATGTTTCACATTTGCTTTCTCAAGGGATGTAACTAACTGTGAGAAATGCTTGGCATATATATGTAATGAAATTTAAATGATAGCCACTGCATCTGAGCTTGCAATGTGCGGACCATGCCGGAAATACGTGTCCCTTATCCAGCATTTCTGTGAGTGCGCACGTCATGGAAACAATTCCCGATAATGTCACAGATGTGCGCACTACCAATTAGGAAGTTGTCAGAGACAGATCAGCGCCAGGACTAGAATGTGCATGCACATGCCAACGGCCATTTTCATCTAGTTCAACGGGTGATGCCATGCTAAATGGGAACAATATATATAATGCACATTACAATGTTCAAGAAATAATCAATGTTATTTGACCCAAAACACAGTATATATTTAAGATGACACCAATGTATAAAAAATCCTGAAAGTAATCAGCAAAACTTTGTGAACATTTCAGATTATCATATAATTTGAATGTAAAAATCCAGAGTATATATGTATATAATATCTGGTTGTAGACTGTACTGTTTCCTTATTTTATTATTGAATATCAACCTGAATGTGCTTCAATATGAGGGCTAACTATGGAAATGAAAGAGGCAGATGATGTGGAGAAGGAGCACTAGTGCATAACATCTTTAAGGTACCATCCCTTGTGATCAGGTAGGAGCGTTCTCCTTGAGAAATAATAATTGTATTCATTTATATAGCGCTATTAATACCACAGCGCTTTACATACATTGCAACACTGTCCCCATTGGGGCTCATAATCTAGAGTCCCTATCTGTATGTTTTTGGAGTGTGGGAGGAAACCGGAGAACCCGGAGGAAACCCACGCAAGCACGGGGAGAACATACAAACTCCTTGCAGATGGTGTCCTTGGTGGGATTTGAACCCAGGACCCCAGCGCTGCAAGACTGCAGTGCTAACCACTGAGCCACCGTGCCACCCATATGGATTAAGGTCAGAAATAATTAAATTCCTTTTATATCTGAGTTATTAACGTCTCAGATGTCTATTTATGCCTTGCCCAATAACAGCTTACCATATAATATTGTTTGTTTATTTGAAGGATTGATATAAGTAAGGGATGGTTTGCTCAAAAGCAGCAATTAATTAAACTATTTTGATAGCCTTAAAGAAACTTTTTAATACGCATTAAAATGTAACTTTTAAAGGGTTTATTTCATAGAAGTTTTGATATTTGGGATCCTTTTAGATAATTACCGTATTTTTCGCTTTATAAGACGCACTTTTGTTCCCCCAAATTTTGGGGGAAAGTAGGGGGTACGTCTTATAATCCGAATATACGGGGGGGGGGTGTATATATATATATATATATATATATATACACACACTACAGAGTCCAGGGGAGGTGCGGGCAGCTCTGGAGCTCTGCTGGGGGACTTGTGAAAGCTGGGAGCAGCAGACTTTGATCTCCTGCACCCGCTCATATAATATGCACAGCTGCTGTCCACCACCATGGTGCTGAAAGTGCACCGCGGCGATAGGCTGGGGCAGCAGTGTATATTATATCTGCCTGCCCCTTCTTTGATTGCACATGCCCCCTCCCCCGTGTTAGCTATGTCCCCTATGCTGCTGCAAACAGTAAAATAATAAACTTTTTACTCACCTCCTCCAGCGTGTCTGCCAGGCCTCCCTCCTGCTGCTGTGATAAGGCACAAGAGATTTCACTCTGCCGTGCCGATCACATGACCGGCCGAGAACCAGGAAATGCAGGAGGCCGGAGATCAACCCCGAGGAGGGGGACACAGACAGGACAATGCTGGAGAAGGTAAGGAAAGTTTATTTTCCTAAAAGCAGCAGCATGGGGCGATATATAACACAGGGAGCTGTGTGCCAGCAATAGTGGGCCATGTGCCAGCAATAGTGGGCCATGTGCCGCTACATGGGGCCGTGTGCCGCCACATGGGGCCATGTGCCAGCAATAGTGGGCCGTGTGCCGCCACATGGGGCCGTTTGCCGCCACATGGGGCCGGGTGCCGCCACATGGGGCCGGGTGCCGCCACATGGGGCCGGGTGCCGCCACATGGGGCCATGTGCCAGCAATAGTGGGCTGTGTGCAGCCACATGGGGCCATGTGCCGCCACATGGGGCCATGTGCCAGCAATAGTGGGCTGTGTGCAGCCACATGGGGCCGTGTGCCACCACATGGGGCCATGTGCCGCCACATGGGGCCATGTGCCAGCAATAGTGGGCTGTGTGCAGCCTCATGGGGCCGTGTGCCGCCACATGGGGCCGTGTGCCGCCACATGGGGCCGTGTGCCGCCACATGGGGCCGGGTGCCGCCACATGGGGCCATGTGCCAGCAATAGTGGGCTGTGTGCAGCCACATGGGGCCATGTGCCGCCACATGGGGCCATGTGCCAGCAATAGTGGGCTGTGTGCAGCCACATGGGGCCGTGTGCCACCACATGGGGCCGTGTGCCGCCACATGGGGCCATGTGCCAGCAATAGTGGGCTGTGTGCAGCCACATGGGGCCGTGTGCAGCCACATGGGGCCGTGTGCCGCCACATGGGGCCGGGTGCCGCCACATGGGGCCATGTGCCAGCAATAGTGGGCTGTGTGCAGCCACATGGGGCCGTGTGCCGCCACATGGGGCCATGTGCCAGCAATAGTGGGCTGTGTGCAGCCACATGGGGCCGTGTGCAGCCACATGGGGCCGTGTGCAGCCACATGGGGCCATGTGCCAGCAATAGTGGGCCGTGTGCAGCCACATGAGGCCATGTGCCAGCAATAGTGGGCCATGTGCCGCCACATGGGGCCGTGTGCCGCCACATGGGGCCGTGTGCCGCCACATGGGGCCATGTGCCAGCAATAGTGGGCCGTGTGCAGCCACATGGGGCCGTGTGCAGCCACATGGGGCCGTGTGCAGCTACATGGGGCCGTGTGCAGCCACATGGGGCCGTGTGCAGCCACATGGGGCCGTGTGCCGCCACAGTGGGCCGTGTGCCGCCACAGTGGGCCATGTGCCAGCCACAGTGGGCTGTGTGCCAGCCATAGAGGATGTGTGCCAGGCATAGGGGACATGTGGCATCACTGGGCCATATCCAGATTCAGAGGGCTAATTTTAGGATGGGGGGGGCTATGAGGGACATATACCCTATATGATTTGTCAGACGGACACTGGCATTATAAGACGGACCCCATTTATTAAAAAATTCTCTATTCCTTCACCAAATTTGGGGGTGCGTCTTATAATCAGGTGCGTCTTATAAAGCGAAAAATACGGTATCCTTATTGTTTTTAGGTTGACTTGGTTGACATCTGTCCATGGACTGCATCCAAGAGAATGGGGGTCATGCAGCAATATGACGACACAAAGCACACAAGTCATTCTTCAAAGGCATGGTTAAATAAGAATCACGTTAAAATTTTGGAATATCCAAGTGAAAGTCCTAATCTTCATCCTCCTTACAAATAGGAATATGCTAAAATTTCTCCAAGCTCATGTGTAGAAAAAGAGGTGTATCTAGGCTTCCTGGCACCCGGAGCAAGAATTCTGTTTGGCGCCCTTCCTCCTCACACAGCCCCAACACAGGATGTATACAGCACACAGCCCCGACACAGGCAGTATTACAGCACACAGCCCCAACACACTGTCTGTAAACCGCACATTGTACTCACACACTGGGCGTATACTGCACACAAATTTGACACAATGGTTATATTGTATACACGACACACACTAGCCATAGGCAGTACACATGCATTGGACATACTGTATACAGCACTCGTGTACTCCGCACACAAAACTCGCACAATCCGCACACAACACTTACACACTGGACATATACGGCATACATACACTGAACATTTAAGTCACTAATACATTAGATATATGGTTGTCTATAGCTATAAACACACTTAGCTCAGATATAAGTTCCTGCTGCTTAGTTGGCCCTGTAAGATCAGGGGCAGTACAAGTTCCTGACTGATGCTCCCTCCTCAAGATGGATGCAGCAGCCGGGCACTGAATGGTTAATGTGTGGCCAATCAGCGCTGGCTTCATTCTCGTCTCCTGTTTCCTCTGCGGTGATAGAGCTGATCACATAGGCCTAAGTGCACTGGACGGGAGGGTGAGAGGCTGGTCAGATGGCACTCTGCATCCTCCTCGGTGCTGTGCAGGCCCCTCCCCATCACTGCAACCTGACAGGAGTTTGTGCAGGAGCCAGATGCAGGAGGAAGTCCCCCCCAGTGCTGTCTGCTGGCTGGCGCCATGTACGACTGCACAGCTGGAACATAGATACGGCTGGCCATGCAATTGAGCCGCGCACCACACTCTCTGAGTCCAGCTGTCAGATTGACTGCCGGACTCCGAATAGCCGCCTCCCACTACGGAGGGCGGTAAAACACAGCTGCCTGGGAGACTCATAGAGCACTGCATCAGGCAGCCTGACAGTGCCCCCCTGATAACTCCACCCATGGCACATGCCCCGCTAGCCCCCCTAGATATGCCTCTGTGTAGAACTATCAAAAAATGACTGTAATCATTTAGATGCAGTTATTGACACAAGGAAGGCCCACTAGATACTGAAAGCAAAGGTTTACTTACTTTAGCCAGTCACAAACTTATGATATAGTATCGTTTTCTTCACTTAACCCCTTAAGGACGAAGCCAGTTTTGTACTTAATGCCCAGGCAATTTTTTGTAATTTTGACCAGTGTCCCTTTATAAGGCTATAACTCTGGAATGCTTCAAAGGATCCCTGTGATTCTAAGACTATTTTTTCGTGACATATTGGGCTTCATGTTGGAGGTAAATTTAGGATGATTTTTTTTATTTTATTTGTGAAAAAATCTGAAATTTGACAAAAAAATTTAAAATTTTGCAATTTTCAAACTTTTAATTTTTATGCCCATAAACCAGAGAGTTATGTCACACAAAATAGTTAATAAATAACATTTCCCACTTGTCTACTTTACATCAGTGCAATTTTTGAAACAAAACTTTTTGGGGTTAGGAAGTTAGAAGGGTTCAAAGTTCATCAGCAATTTCCCATTTTTTCAACAAAATTTACAAAACCATTTTTTTAGGGACCACATCCCATTTGAAATGACTTTGAGAGGCCTAATTGACAGAAAATATCCAAAAGTGACCCCATTCTAAAATATGCACCCCTCAAGGTACTCAAAGTCACATCAAAGAAGTTTATTAACCCTTCAGGTGCTTCACAGGAACTAAAATAATGTGGAATGAAAAAAAATAAAAATTAACATTTTACCTAAAAATGTTGCTTTAGCACTAATTTTCTTACTTTTTCAAGAGGTAACACCAAAAATTGGACCTCACACTTTGTTACTCACTTTCTTATGAACACACCAATACCCCACATGTGGTCAGAAACCTTTGTTTGGGTAAATGGGAGGGCTTGGAACGAAAGGAGCAATATTTGAATTTTGGAAAGCAAAGTTGGCTGAAACAGATTGCGGGCACCATATTGCATTTACAGATCCCCTAAGGTACCTAAACAGCAGAAACCCCCCTCAAGTGACCCCATTTTAGAAACTAGACCCCTTAAGGCTTCTATCTAGGGGTATAGTGAGCATTTTGGACCCACAGGTACTTCACAGATTTTGTTAACGTTACTTTGTCATATTGAAAATTGACATTTTTTTACTCAAAAATGTTGCTTTAGCATCAATTTTCTCCCTTTTTCAAGAGGTAATTCCAACATTTTGACCCAAACAATTGTTACCCACTTTTTTATGAGCGCGGTGATACCTCACATGTGATCTGAAACCTTTGTTTGGACAAATGGGAGGGCTTGGAACGAAAAGAGTAATATTTGAATTTTGGAAAGGAAATTTGGCTGAAAAAGATTGCGAGCACCATGTCGCATTTGGAGGACCTCTAAGGTATGTAAACAGCAAAAAATCACCACAAGTGACCACATATTGGAAACTAGGCCTCTCAAGGAATTTATCTAGATGTTTGGTGAGTACACTGAACCCCCAGGTGATTCACAGACGTTTATAACGTTGAGCCATAAAAATAAAAAAATAAAATTTTACCACAAAATTGTTACTTCAACCAGGTAGCTTTTTTTTCACAAGGGTAACAGGAAAAAAATCACCATGAAATTTATTGTGCAATTTCTCCTGAGTTTGGTGATATTTTATATGTGGTGGAAATCAATAGTGATGAGCGAGTATGCTTGTTACTACTCGGTACTCGCACGAGTATCACTGTACTCGGTCTACTCGGCGGGTACCGAGTAATTTTGCAATACTCGTGCTTTACTCGTGGTCTTCATCCCTGCATGTTGGCGCTCTTTTGAGAGCCAGCCCTCATGCAGGGATTGGCTGGCAGACCACTGCAATGCCACAGGCCTGTTAGTTGTGGAATTGCAGTGATTGGCCGGCCTGCACAGCGTGACCGAGCCTTTATACCGGCCGGCCCGCTGTGCTCTGTACACAGCCATCTCATATTCCCTGCTTTCCACGCCCACAGGCGCCTATGATTGGTTGCAGTGAGACACGCCCCCACGCTGAGTGACAGGTGTCACACTGCACCCAATCACAGCAGCCGGTGGGCGGGTCTATACTGTGCAGTAAAATAAATAAATAAATAATTAAAAAAAACGGCGTGCGGTTCCCCCAATTTTAATACCAGCCAGATAAAGCCATACAGCTGAAGGCTGGTATTCTCAGGATGGGGAGCTCCACGTTATGGGGAGCCCCCCACCCTAACAATATCAGTCAGCAGCTGCCCAGAATTGCCGCATACATTATATGCGACAGTTCTGGGGCTGTACCCGGCTCTTCCCGATTTACCCTAGTGCGTTGGCAAATCGGGGTAATAAGGAGTTAATGGCAGCCCATAGCTGCCACTAAATCCTAGATTAATCATGTCAGGCGTCTCCCCGAGATTCCTTCCATGATTAATCTGTAAATTACAGTTAAAAAACACACACACCCGAAAAATCCCTTATTAGAAATAAAAAACACTAACAAAGTCCCTCATTACCAATTTATTAACCCCGACAAACCCTCCATGTCCGGCGTACTCCACGGACCTCCAGCGTCGCGTCCAGCTCTGCTGCATGGAAGTGACAGGAGCTGCAGAAGACACCGCCGCTCCGGTCACCTCCACGCAGCTAATGAAAACAGCCGTGCGATCAGCTGAGCTGTCACTGAGGTTACCCGCTGTCACTGGATCCAGTGACGGCGGGTAACCTCAGTGACAGCTCAGCTGATCGCGCTACTCACCTCATTTGCTGCGTGGAAGTGACCGGAGCGGCTGTGTCTTCTGCAGCTCCGGTCACCTCTATGCAGCAGCGCAGGATGCGACGCTGGAGCATCCTGGATTCCGGCGGACATGGAGGGCTTTTTGGGGCTGATTAAAGTGGTGAACCAGGGTATATGTGTGTGTTTTTTATTTCTAATAAAGGATTTTTTCGGGTGTGTGTGTTTATTTACTGTAACTTACAGATTAATCATGGAGGGTGTCTCATAGACGCCTGACATGATTAATCTAGGGTTTAGTGGCAGCTATGGGCTGCCATTAACTCCTTATTACCCCGATTTGCCAAAGCACCAGGGCAAATCGGGAAGAGCCGGGTACAGCCCCAGAACTGTCGCATATAATGTATGCGGCAATTCTGGGCGGCTGCTGACTGATATTGTTAGGCTGGGGGGCTCCCCATAACGTGGAGCTCCCCATCCTGAGAATACCAGCCTTCAGCCGTATGGCTTTATCTGGCTGGCATTAAAATGGGGGGGGACCGCACGCCGTTTTTTTTTAATTATTTATTAATTTATTTTACTGCACAGTATAGACACGCCCACCGGCTGCTGTGATTGGGTGCAGTGTGACACCTGTCACTCAGCGTGGGGGCGTGTCTCACTGCAACCAATCATAGGCACCGGTGGGCGGGGAAAGCAGGGAATAGGAGATTGTTTAATGAGCGGCCGGCTTTTTCAAAATAGTAAAAGCCGCCGGTCACCTCCACGCAGCTAATGAAGGGAATAGCGCGATCAGCTGCTGTCAGTCAGGTAACTCCCGGCCACCGCTGGATCCAGCGGTGGCCGCGATTAACCTCAGTGACAGCAGCTGATCGCTATACTCACCTCAGTTGGTGCATGGAGCTGACTGGAGCGGCGGTGAGTATAGCGATCAGCTGAGCTGTCACTGAGGTTACCCGCGGCCACCGCTGCATCCACCGCTGGATCCAGGTAACCTCAGTGACAGCTCAGCTGATCGCTATACTCATCTCATTAGCTGCGTGGAGGTGACCGGAGCGGCGGTGTATTCTGCAGCTCCTGTCACTTCCATGCAGCAGAGCTGGACGCGACGCTGGAGGACTGTGGATTACGCCGGACATGGAGGGTTTGTCGGGGTTAATAAATTGGTAATGAGGGACTTTGTTAGTGTTTTTTATTTCTAATAAAGGATTTTTCGGGTGTGTGTGTTTTTTAACTGTAATTTACAGATTAATCATGGAAGGAATCTCGGGGAGACGCCTGACATGATTAATCTAGGATTTAGTGGCAGCTATGGGCTGCCATTAACTCCTTATTACCCCGATTTGCCAACGCACCAGGGTAAATCGGGAAGAGCCGGGTACAGCCCCAGAACTGTCGCATCTAATGTATGCGGCAATTCTGGGCGGCTGCTGACTGATATTGTTAGGGTGGGGGGCTCCCCATAACGTGGAGCTCCCCATCCTGAGAATACCAGCCTTCAGCCGTATGGCTTTATCTGGCTGGTATTAAAATTGGGGGGACCGCACGCCGGTTTTTTTAATTATTTAATTATTTATTTCACTGCACAGTATACACACACCGGCTGCTGTGATTGGTTGCAGTGAGACAGCTGTCACTCAGTGTGGGAGCGTGTCTCACTGCAACCAATCATAGGCGCCGAAAAGCAGGAAAGCAGAGAATACGAGATTGATTAATGAGCGGCCGGCTTTTTCAAAAGAGGAAAAGCCACCGGAGTTTGAACAGCTGTGCAGCGCCGCGGCAGTGATCGGGGAACGGTAAGTAAGAGAGAGGGGGGGGAACTGACCGACAGACTGTGAGAGGGGGACAGACAAGACAGAGAGAGACAGACCGACGGACTGAGGGAGATAGAATAAAAAAAAAAAATGACCGACATCGTTAGTAAAAAGCACAAAACGTGCGTTTTGGACATCGGACTGCCACACAAGGTTTTCATGTAAAATCTTTCATGTATTAATCTCAAAAAGTAACATACACCAGCTCTATCTCACTATTGGGTATGTGCCCTTAACATTTCCGCCATGAAAATTCATTTTGGTGTCATTTTGGAAGGTTTTCTGGTGAGTCCGTAAAAATGGCGTAAAACTCGGACAAAATTGTTCACATCTGTGACTTTTGAGTGATAAATGCTTCAAGGGGTCTTCCCCATGCTGATGCCATGTCATTTTAGCACTCTTCTGAGACTTTTGTGACATTTTTAGGGTTTCTACATGCTGCCGGGGGGTCATTTCACAAAAATACTCGGGTCTCCCATAGGATAACATTGGGCTCGGTGCTCGGGCCGAGTACACGAGTATCTTGGGAGGCTCGGCCCGAGCTTCGAGCACCCGAGCTTTTTAGTACTCGCTCATCACTAGAAATCAACTGTCTGGGCACACGGCAGGGCTCGGAAGGGAAGGAGTGCCATTTGACTGCAAAATTGGCTGGAATCAATTGCGGATGCCATGTTGCATTAGGAGAGCCCCTGAGGTGCCTAAACAGTGGAGGTCCCCCACAAGTGACCCCAATCTGGAAAATAGACCCCCTCATGGAATTTATGTAGATGTTTGGTGAGTACCCTGGACCCCAAGGTGCTTCACAGAAGTTTATAATGTTGAGCTGTGAAAATAAAAAAAAATACATTTTTACCACAAAATTGTTACTTCAACCGGATAGCTTTTTTTTAACAAGAGTAAAAGGAAAAAAATCAGCATAAAATTTATTGTGCAATTTCTCCTGAGTATGCTGATACCTTATGTGTGGTGGAAATCAACTGTTTGGGTGCACAGCAGGGCTCAGAAGGGAAAAAGTGCCATTTGACTGAACAATTGGCTGGAATAATTAGTGAGCGCTATGTCGCATTTGGAAAGCCCCTAAGGTGCCTAAACAGTGGAGGTCCCCCACAAGTGACCCCATTCTGGAAACAAGACACCTCAAGGCTTTTATCTAGGTGTGTATTGAGCATTTTGAATCCACGAATACTTCACAGAATTTGATAAGCTTAGGTTGCCATATTGAATATTTTCATTTTTTTCCTAAAAATGTTGATTTAGCATCCCATTTCTCACTTTTTCAAGAGGCAACAACAAACCATGGACCCCACAGGTTATTACCAATTCCTTGTGAGTGCAGGGATACCCTACATGGGGCCAAAAACCTCTGTTTGGATAAATGGGAGGGCTTGGAAAGGAAGGAGCACCATTTGAATTTTGATAAAGTTGAAATAAATTGTACGCACCATGTCACATTAGCAGGGCCTCTTGGGTACCTATACATCTGAAACCCCCCACAAGTGACCCCATTTTGGAAACCGGACCCCACAAGGATTTTATTCATAAGTATAATAAGCATTTTGAATCCACAGGTACTTCACAAAAATGTTGCTGTAGCAACAATATTCTCACTGTTAGGCTATGTGGCCATGATCCAGTGACACGGCGTGTAGTACCCAGTGTCAGCCTTCCTGGAGAGATGTGAGTGTTGTCCACGGGAGAACGCAGCTGCCCATGCCCAGCATTTGGGTTCAGGCTGATGTGGACTTTAGTTCTATTCTACCTGCAGAGAACACTCTCGTCTCCGCAGCATAAATTGACATGCTGAGGCTCGGGAAGCTGCACCACACATCAGTTTATGCTGCGGAGAAAAGAAACACAGTGGGCATGAGATTTCTAAAAATCCTTCCACTGTGCTTCTACTACCCCTCACAGCGTTATGGACACAGGGAAACACTCTTCGCCCAAAACGCTGCAAACCCTGATCGTGGGCACATAGCCTAAAATGCTACAGTGGATGAATGGATAGATGTCAAACATATATAACGTCCCACCCCCTGCATATTCTAAGATTGGCGCCCTTTAGTACCTTTCATGTGGCACTAAAGGGTGCCGAGCCTTGTATTTAGCCCAAAGAAAAAAAAATAATTAAAATAAATGATGTGAGGTCCCCCGTATTTTTGATAGCCAGCTAGGGTAAAGCAGACAGCTGTAGGCTGCAAACCACAGCTGACAGCTTCATCTTGTCTGGTGATCAATTTGGAGGGCTCCCCAGGCTGTTTGTTTTTTTAAATTATTTATAAATAAATAATTAAAAAAACAAACAAACGTGGGGTCCCCCAAAATTAGATTACCAGCCAAGGGGAAGCTGACAGCTGGGGTCTAGTATTCTCAGGGTGGGAAGAGCCATGGTATTGGACTCTTCCCAGCCTAAAAATAGCAGGCCGCAGCCGCCCCAGAAGTGGCGCATCCATTAGATGCGCCAATCCTGGCGCTTCGCCCCAACTCATCCCGTTGCCCTGGTGCGGTGGCAAACGGGGTAATAAATGGGGTTGATACCTGATGTGTGATGTCACCTGGCATCAAGCCCAGCAATTAGTGATGTCACGGCGTCTATTTGATACCAGACATAACTAATTGACAGTAATAAAAAAAAAAATTGCCAACAAAAAAAAAATTATTTGAAAAAACACTCTCCAACCATTCCCTCTTTCACCAATGTATTGAAAAGAAAAGAAAAAAAAAGATCAGATCCCTGTAATCCATTTTGGACGTCCCACGTCGACTCTGGACCTTCTAGAATATGGGGGCACGTTCAGGGAACATGTCCCCCATTTTCTAGGAGTGCAGACCCTCCATTTGAGGAGAGTGGGTGCAAAGAATCTGCACCCACCCTCCCCGGGTCACAGCTGCAAAGTGCCGAGCAGCAGCAGCCAGCACAGCTCTCTGAACACAGGAAGCTGAGCTCAGCTGCTCTGCACATGTGACCGCACTGACCGGCGTCTGCTGTGAAGGAGGAGGGATCGCGGGGGATGAAGGCTGGAAAAGGTACTGGGGACACCGGGGGGGATAGGGGGTGACCTGGCAGGGCCTGGGGAGCAGGTTTCTGTCGCATGTGTTATAGAACATGCGACACAAACCAGAGAAAAAGGGTGATTGCGGGCGGCGCGCTGCTGTGCTCTCCGGTGCGTGCCGCCATCTTGGATTTTCGGGAGGGGGTTGGGGATCGGGGGGGGTAACTTTGGCGACACCGGGGGACCAGGAGGGGACCAGGGAAGAGATTGATCTTCCATCTGACATGTTTGATCATGCCAGATGGGAGATAAATCATTTTTTTCCGGGGCTGTCATTTACTGTAACCTGATGATCAGTATACGGTGTATACCGGTCATCACGTGAGCGGGGACCGGAAAAACAGGCCCGAATCATGGTCTCCAGGGTCTCAGCTACCCCGGTAGCTGAAACCTCGGAGATTTTCTGACGCTGGGGGCGCTATTCACTTATTTCTGGCTGCCGTTTATAAACGGCAGATCAGAATAAGGACCTGATTCTGCCGCCGTTTATCTCCATAAGGCTGTCGTAATGGGGTTAAAGAATGATAAAATCTGATATTTTTATCTCATTTGTTTGATTTGGTTCTTTTTATCTACTTTTCGAACTTGAACAAAATTGTGATTTAGTTCGAAGTTATGCAGAAATATAGAGAACTCTAATGGGTTCAGAAATTTTCAAGCACCACCTAACTGTAACGCCCACACCAGCGTCCCCGCATTGTCCTGCCCCCCTCCCACGGCGGGGACATCAGCTCACTCATGTGCCTGTCCTCCTGCGGTGGCTGCTCCACTCCTGTCCCATGCCACTGTCTCCAGGAGACTGTGTACTCATCGCAGGCTTCCTGGCTCTGCACTAGGGGCTCGAATGTGGCCACGCCCTTTCTTAACGGGCCAGTGTACCCTTAACCCGTAAGTGCCTCTCAGGTTAGCTAAGAGACTACAGCTATTTAAGGTACTTCCTCTCTTTAGGAAGTGCATGGTCAACGAGTCTTACATATTGCCAGTTCTCAGTTCTTCTAGCACTGTGTTGCTGCAGCTGTTATATTGTGCTAGTTTCTGCTGCTGATGTATGTTTGTATTTCAGTGTACTGCTGCTGTTACTCCTAACCTGCTGCTGATGCAAGCTGTCACAGCAGTGGCCAACCACTAGACCTGCTGCCGCGAAGTATCCTGAAAAGCTGCTGCTGCCATACCCATCCACTCCAGTCAAAACCTTGCCACCTGCCGCTGCTGTTATTTCTCTCCAGAGACTATAGCTCCCATACCCCCAGGGCCAGCCATCGCAGCACATGTCTTCCCGAGTTGCACACCTGCAGCGTAACACCCTCACCATTAGATACTCGGGTGAAAACCAGGTGTGGTTCTGCAGTTAAGCCCCTCAGGGTTTTCTGTTTGCTGTGGCCCAGTGAGCCCGCTAAAATCCCTGCTCGTCCGGCAAGAATAACACTAACATAACACTTACACAAGGTCTGTTGGTTCATGGGTTAACATTGCATTCTGTTACAAATTAGCCACTTCACATTCATCATTTACTTCTCTTTAAGAAGAACACATGCTGAAGCAGTCTCTAAATAGACTAATTGTATTGTTAGATGTCACAGGCAATGCAACAGACAATACATCCTCCTTTGTTGCTTCAGTTACTTTTGGCTGATGGTTTTGTTGCAGAGCCTAAATAAAATTGCCATTTGGAGCAGACAAAAGGGTATCTCTCGCAGACACATTTTCCCTGTACCAATATGGTCTTCTTCATCACCTTGACCTGAAGTGCTAGATGACACTCCTAGCAGTCTCCTCTAGTACTTTTATAGTGCACCTTCTTTCTGTTAGAAATTTCCATTGCAGCAATTGAAACAATATCTGACACCACCTTTAGCACTTGATGAGAATCCTTTTTCCTAAGATCAGCCATTCATAATATAATAATTATTATACTGAACTATGCCCCAAGGAAGTGCCTGAGCTGATATAGCCAGACGCTGTGATATAAACTCCTGCACAGCGCTGGCACAAACCTGCCTAGCAACAATGGCTATGTACGGCTGTAATGTAGCCCTGAAAAGGGCTGAAATTACAAGTAGCCCCTAATCCCTAAAGCGATGTGTAGATTGCACTGTATGTCTATAGCGCACACAGCAGCAGCAGCGGGAGCGGGAGCGGTGACTGTCACCCACCCGCAGCAGAGAGATAATGGCAGCGATGGGGAAAATGGCCGGTTCTTATAGGGCAAAGACATATGACTTGCACAGCCTATGACACATCCCCTTGCTTGTCTGGCAAAAATCCACTTTGCTGTGTGTGTGTCTGTGATTGGCTAACAGCCTGGCCTGCCCCACTGTACGCGCAGTTAGGGAAAAAAAAATGGCGATCGCCATTCTTTCAGCACGCAGCAGCACTGATCTAAACCCCGTCGCCCCCACACACTATACGCTGAATTTTGATAATATCATTATTAACAGTGACTCAAAGTATTACAGTGAAAAGCCAGCTACTAACTAGCTACGCTTTTTGGTGATTGAGCTGTTATCGAACGGTAACTCAAACTGCAGAACTTGAAGCAAATCATTCGTTAAACGACTCGAACGCCACCCAAAATCACTTGAATTTGAAATTGGCGAATCGTTCGAATCGAACATCGCTTAACTCTACTAACGACCTACTAACCGCAAAATCCAAGTGACACTACTCAGTCCTCCTCCTCTTGAACTTGTCCTCTGCCTTTGACACAGTAGACCATTCCCTTCTATTGCAAATTCTCTAGTCTCTGGGCATCACAGACTTGGCGCTATCTTGGATCTCCTCATACTTAACCAACCAAACTTTCAGCATCTCCCACTCTCACACCACTTCCTCATCTCGCCCCCTATCTGTCGGTGTCTTCCAAGGTTCAGTTTTTGGACCTCTGCTGTTCTCCATTTACACCTTTGGCCTGTGACAGCTAATAGAGTTTCACGGCTTTCAGTATCATCTCTATGCTGATGATATGCAGCTCTACCTCTTTGGAACTGACATCACCTCCCTACTAACCAGAATCCCACAATGTCTATCTGGTATTTCATCCTTTTTCTCTGCTCGATTCTTAAAACTGAACATGGACAAAACAGAATTCATTGTCTTTCCTTCTCCTCACTCAACCCCCCCACCTGACATATCCATCAATGTCAATGGCTGCTCACTTTCCCCAGTGCCACGTGCTCGCAGCCTGGGAGTAATCCTAGACTCTGACCTCTCTTTCAAGCCACACATCCAAGCCCTCTTCACCTCCTGCCGCCTCCAACTCAAAAATATTTCTCGGATCCATACATTCCTTTCCCAGGAAGCTGGAAAAACCCTAGTACATGCCCTTATTATCTCCCGCCTGGATTATTGCAACCTCCTGCACTGTGGCCTCCCTTCTAACAGTCTCGCATCCCTACAATCTATTTTAAACTATGCTGCCCGGCTAATCCACCTGTCCCTCCGCTACTCCCCGACCTCTCCTCTCTGCCAATCCCTTCACTGGCTTCCCATTGCCCAATGACTCCAGTTCAAAACACTAACCATGACATACAAAGCCATCCATAACCTGCCTCCTTCCTACATCTGTGACCTAGTCTCCCGGTACTTACCTGCACGTAACCTTCAATCCTCACAACATCTCCTTCCCTACTCCCCTCTTATCTCCTCTTCCCACCATTGCATCCAAGATTTCTCCTTTGCCTCCCCCATACTCTGGAATGCTTTGCCACAACACATCAGACTCTCGCCTACCTTAACAAGCTTCAAAAGGAACCTGAAGACCCACCTCTTCCGACAAGCCAACAACCTGCCATAACCCTCAGTCTGATATATCGCCGCACAACCAACTCTACCCTAGCATACTGTATCCTCACCTATCTCTTGTAGACTTTGAGCCCTCGTGGGCAGGGACCTCTATCCTCCTGTACCTGTCTGTGACTTGAATTGTTTATGATTATTGTACTTGTCCCTATTATGTTTAATCCCTTTCACATGTAAAGCGCCATGGAATTGATGGTGCTATAATAATAATAAATAATAATAATAATAATAATGTAATTCATTAGAATAATTATTTAGGGACAGAAACCTTGATTCCAGCATTGCATTACTTACTGGGCTGCTTGCTGTTATTTTTTATAACATCATTTCTGCAGTTTTAGTAGTTCTCTGAATGCTAGGCTCTGTATTATCTCATCCACACCATTGTTTGGCAATTTTCTGTGTAAACTATACATTGACAGAAAGCTTCTAATCAGTAGCAGAATTTGGTTACGCAAAGCAGGAGGACTACATGAAATGAGACAAGTAGTCCACTAGTGATAACCTCCTGCTTATAAAACACTGATTTTATTGAAACAACACACATCCCAGTAAGTGACACATTATTAGATTATGGATCTCTGCCCCTATATCATGATATTCTCAGATTACATATCAAAAATGTTCTGACAAATTCTCTTTAAGAAAAACATACATTTCTCTGGAATAAGACTTCAGATTACAGTTACCAAGATATAATTTTACTCCATTGTCTATGACCTACTTTTCCATATAGACAGATTAATAGGGATGATCTTTGTGAAAGATTCCCTTTGTCATTTTGTTCTTATTTCACCTTTCTTTTTTCCTCTGTGAGATTCTAAATTAATGTAATTAAATTTGCGTACAATGTTTGTTGAAATTATGATTATTTTTTTATTCTTTTGGACCTTTTTAGAGAAAAAAGTCACACAATCCTTTTAATAAGCTATAAAATGTTGCACGTTTGACTGCAACGGTGAAAAAAAATGGACATATTTTGTACAAAAAATTACAAAATTACAAAAAATTTCTAGTGTGTCCAAATTAATGATTAGCAAACCCTTGGATGTTCACGTTTGCCGAACCAGCACTAACTAAAAAAAAATGGGCTACCAGCCAAACTTGACCCCATACATGATCCTGGATACCAAACCCCATATAAGTCTAAGAGAGCTGAACTTATGTGTTATAAAATGGTGTTAGTAAGGGCTGTGGTGGTTGAAAAAGACAGAAAATGAGGAATAAAGCAGGACAGTTATGCTTACTAACCTTCCCTGCAGCTGTAACACTACTTCTAGGTCCAATAATTAGCTCTCATGCATATCCAGCACTTTTCCTGCCAACTGTCAGTCCCAGCATTTGTGATTGGTTGCATTGAGACTGCGCCTCCACCTTCTGTGACAGCGTCTGTGACTGGTTGGAATCACACATGCTGTCTGCATCCCTAGCGGTGTAAAAATAAATAAATTAAAAAAAATGACATAGGGTCCCTCGTATATTCATAGCCAATGCAGATAGAGCAGATGGCAACAGGCTGCCACACCCAGCCAAATGCGTTATCGTGGCTGTGTATCAAAATATGAGGGAAATAAATAATTTAAATGAGATGCAGTCCTCCAATTTTGATACTCAGCCAAGATAAAGCCAACAGCTGGGGGCTTGTATTCTCAGGCTGGGGAGCCAATGGTTATTGAACCCTCCAGCCTAAAAATAGCAGCCTGCAGCTGCCCATAATTGTCACATCCATTAGATGCGATAATTCGGACACTTTATCCTAGTTCATTCTGACTGCCCTGGTGCATACGGGTTATATAAGGGGTTAATGACAGCTGTGATTTTTGAAAAATCACAGCTGTAACTAAACCCTGGATTAGTAATGGGTAGAAGTCTACGAGACTACCTCATTACCCATCCTGTAAATAAATAGAAATAAACACAAAACACACAAGAAATCCTACGGTTTTTTTTTAAAAAAAACACCATCTTTTTCCAATTTTTAACCCCCAACATATACAGGTCCAATATAATCCACAACACAATGTCCCACAGATCCTGGATCTGCTAAATACTTAAATCACAGCGGCCGGGCACATTAGAGAACATGACTGCCCGCTGCCAAATCTGCATCTCTTGGCAAAAAAACAGTTGCAGGTCTCATTGTTGTCAATGAGTTCACCAGAGGTGAGCTTATAGGTGGTTACAGGTGGGGTACCGTGGGAATCTCCAGGTGTGACCGCAGGTAAACTCAGTGATGTCAATGCTCACAGCTGCGGCTCAGTCCGTGTCTGTCTGAAGTCGCAGCAGGTGGTCATGTTCTTTAATTTGCCCAAGTGCTGCAACTTCAGTATTACGGTACCTTAGTAACTAAGTTTTCCCCTGTAAAGTACAATATGGTTGTTAAATTTGACTAGTGAAATGGTATCCAAAAATTAAAACATGGAATTTATTTTAAATACCTTTTTCCCCCTTTTCAAAAAAGTATGGAAAATGATAGGCATCTACATATCCCAAAAGCCAACATCTGCCACAGAATTTTAATGGTATAATACCTATGGGTATCAAATTGGACTATTAAAACAAGTGTGCAAAAAATGTACAACCATGGTATATGTGCACTTTGTAAAGTGGACAGTTCCATATAAATTTTGTAACTTTTACTTTCTAAAAAATGTAAATAAAATACAATAAAGATTTCTCACGAGCTACGCCTATGCTCTGGAACACACTACCAAGAGAAATCCGATTAATTCCCAACATCCACACCTTTAAGCGGGCCCTAAAAACGCATTTCTTTAGACTAGCCTATCACCTCACCGCCATGATCTAATCTAGTCCCTTTCTGCCCTTCAAAAAACTTACTTCCAGTTCTCGTCCCCTGTACCTGTATAAATTCTCACCGACGGGTTCATGCAGCTGCTTTTGAATACCCTATTAAATCGATGACTGGACCATATATGACAAGCTTTTCTCCCCCCCATTCACCTTTTGTGTCTCCCCTATTTCCTCATAGACTGTAAGCTTACGAGCAGGACCCTCACTCCTTCTGGTATGTTAATTTTGTTATTTTGTATTGTCTCATATTGTCTGTACATGTCCCCTCTTAATTTTAAAGCGCTGCGGAATATGTTGGCACTATAGAAATAAAACATTATTATTATTATTATTATTATTATAATAAAGTTTTATTTTCTTTCTCTGAAACCAATTCAGAGTTTCCTTTGCAGTGTGTTTGGAATCCTTGTCAATGTCCACCCTTGTTTCAACTTTCATTATAGATAAGATGACAGCAGAATTTTGATCAAGAAAGTCTTGGTACAATTGTGCTTCAATTATATGAAGTTTGCCAGTGCCATGTGCTGAAAAACAACCCCACACCATGATTTTCCCACATCCATACGTCACTTTGGTATGCTGTTTTTGGGGTGATATGCTGTGCATTTTGGCCTCCAAACATGGTGTTTATTATGGCACATAAAGAGCTCAATTTTGGTCTCATCTGTGCAGACTATATTCTCCCAATATTTTGCAGGCTTGTGTACATTTTGTTGAGCAAACTTTAGATGCTCTTGAACATGCTTTTTTTTAGCAATGGAGTCTTGCATGGTGAGCGTGTATACAGACTGTGGAGGTTGTGTTTATTACTTGAAACAATTGTACCTTGTGATTCCAAGTATTCCTGTAGCTCTCTACAGGTGGTTCTTGGCTCTAGAACAACTCTTCTGATAGTTATTTTCACTCCTCTGTCTAAAATCTTTCGGAGAGCACCTTGTTGTGGCCAGTTTATTATGAAAAGATGTTCTTTCTACTTCTAAATTATGGACCCAACAGTGCTCACTAGAACCTTCAGTATTTTAGAAATTCTTCTGTAATCAATGACATCAATATGATTTGGAACAATAAGGCTACAAAGGACTTGAGACAGCTCACAGGTTTTACTCCTTATGAGATGTTTCTTGGGTGGCACCTTGATAATGAGACACCTTTTTATAGGACATTAGTTGAACCAGCTGATTCAATGGCATCGCGGCAAGCTCCGGTCACATGCTGACATGTGACTGGAGCAAGTGACTGGAGCTTGCCGCGATGCCTTTGTACTGTATTGCCCTGTACTGGAGTGTGATGGATCTGGCAAAGCGGCAAAATGACGGCTGTGTAAAACCGGCCTAATATGTGAGGACCCAAAAAGGCATTTTAAAATGCAGTATCATAAATATACTTTGTTAATAAGAGGAAATACATGGTGTTGTATTGTGCTTGGGCCAAGGAAAATATAAGTAACAAAATTTAGTGCTTGTTATATGTGCATACACTCTTTAGGTTAGGTGAAGAAATAAGTCCCAAAACAATATGCTCTCCTTAAAATAGGATGCCTTAACTAATGTTCAGTGGTTGGGTAAAAAGAATTAATGTCCTAGACAATCATCCTGCAGTGCCTTCCACATGGGAAGAGACAGAACAGATTTTACACCAGTTTGGCATGTGTTATGTGTTCCATACAGCTGACACTTGCTGACTTACTGCGATATTACCAATGGAATTAGGAAAGTGTGAAATGGAAATCATAATTACAATATGAGGTTTGAAAGCCATTAAACATTCATTCTCGGGCCTCTAAGGATCACCAGATGCAAAAGGTATCTTTCCCATAGGTCCATATGCTACTAATTATCCCAAATCTTAGCAGCTGTGAAAATAGAACAGTTCTATGTACCATAAGATCTGCATCATTAGAGTGTACAAGCAATATTGCATTAACAGAAACAACGTAGCAGTATCAGGTCTGGAAAATCATACAATAGTAAATGTGATAATGCAGGTTTATGGCTGGAAATGCAGCAATGGAAATATTACATATGATGACTAATGATATTAAACAGTTGTTTTAGTAAAGACAGATTTGTTTTCCTCCTATGAGGATATTTATGTTCCAGTGGCTGTTCTATATCAATTTAATATACAGTATACTCTTCAAAAAGTTCCTATTATTTTATCCGAATTGAAGGGAACTGGTCAAACTTATGGAAATCTGAGCTAGTTGTCAATCAGTGATGGGGCATGGCTATAGCTACTGCGCTCTTTGAACATAGTGGTGACTGAAACAGTGTCAGTCGCGCCTCTGTGACTTAAAGCCTGAGGCTGCAGGGAGGAATGAAGATTATTTTCTTCCGGATGGCATCAGAACACTATTAAAGAAGTGGTTCACCCATATTTATTATTTGCTAAATCGATATTATGTTGAGAAGCTATGTTTCTCTCAAATACCTTGTGTTGGCAATAGTGCCTGTGAGCGGCTATTGCAGTCTGCACTTCCCCATCGCTTGATCCTCGGGCTCCATAGCCTCGGGAATCCGGTGATGTCACGTCAACTTCCTGATCACGTGACATCACCACGGCCGGCCCCAGTCTTCCTGAGGGACTGGGCTGTGGGCGGTGTTTCCCCGCTTGTCGCAGCCCAGCATGTCTGCTGCTTGCAGCGCTCTGCTGTGAGGGAGGAGGGAGCAGAGAGCTGATGGACTGTCTCGCTGGGCTGTGCTGAGCGGTGAAACACCGTCCACAGCCAATCACTCACGGACACTGCGGCCGGCTGTGGTGATGTCAGGTTAGCAGGAAGTTGATATGACATCACCAGATCCCCAAGGTCACGGAGTCCTGGGGTCAGGCAATGGGGAACAGTGGTCCACAATATCGCCTCTCACAGGCACTTTTTCCAACATAAAGTATTTGAGAAAAACATTGTTTCTGAACATAATATCGATCTAGCAAATAACAAACATGGGTGAACACCCCTTTAAGCTGCAGATTAACTCCTTGTCTGCAGGTAACAGCATTTTTTACATAAATTTAAATAACAATTAAAAGTCAATTTTATAATTTGTACCTTGGCAGGTTCTGGTTTTCATTGTCAAAAGCTATCTAGTTTAGAGTCTTTAGAACAATAATCTATAAGAAAAGAGGAGGAAGATATTTGTCTCTCCATTGCTAACTTTTTATTGCATCCCTGTAAGTCAATATACACCCTTGAAATTAGACTTTGGGTTATCAGCCTTACCAAAACCCCCATCTGTAGACAGATTTGTTGCCTCTAGTCAGTACAGTAAGGATAGATTTGGCTGAAGGTATTGTGGCATTGCACACAATTGTCTAGACTTGGTGCAGTGGAATTTGCACTTGTTAAATTATAATCCCCTTAAAAGTTACACTGAAAGCATTGTGAAGCATAAAACAGGACAAAGAACTAAATAGTTATTGTTGGATATCCAAAAGCAGTATCACAGTACATGTACACTATTGGTCCTCAGCTATGAATATGGTTATACGGTGTAGGATTTATTGTAAAGTCATTTTTTTCCTTTAAAATTAGTTTCCTTCAATTTATATATACTGAATGGAGAATCTTCTTCTAGATCCTGAGATTTATGATATGAGTTTTTGGTAAATAATAAAACCTTACTAGTAACCAGGAACCATTTTCATAGACACTGCCCACATATGGTAGACACACTACTCATTATGATTATAAAGATAAATTTGAATGATACCTCACCTAGCTAAATATACTTAAAGGAAACCTGTCAGGTGCAATATGCACCCAGAACCACAAGCAGTTCTGGGTGTATATTGCTTATCCCTGCATGAGTGCAGGGACTAGTCGTAAGGGCATTACTTCCCTCGACTAGTCCACCCTCTTAGCATGGTAGGGAGTGCTACCATGATACTCAATGCAGCATTACCAGCTGTGACGTGCATACTTGTGTCCACTGTCTCCACTGTTCAGAAGTCCCTGGCACATGCGCAGTATGAAGCCGGGTGTACATGTCCTGGCTTTAGCGAGGTCTAGTGTGCATGATTGGAAGTGCTAGGGACTTCTGAACAGTGGAGATAGTGGATGCAGGTACACATATCACCACTAGTGATGCTGTATTGAGTAGCATGGTAGCGGACTAGTCCGGTGAAATCCCACCCTTGAGACTAGTTCCTGGACTCATTAGCATATGATAAAAGAACTTTAGAAATACTTTTTCTAAAGATCTCTTTATCTATGCTAGTGTAAACAGGGACAGGTATGCAGGGATTAGCAATATGCACACAACTGCTCGTAGTACTGTGTGCACATTGCACCTGACAGGTTCCCTTTAAGTAATTTTAGTCCTGTAAAACTTACCATATAAATTTCATCCATAGGCTCGTATTAACCTACTGAAAATGGCACCTGGTGGGCATGTGGCCCTGCATAATTTAACCCCCCTCTCTTTTTAGAATAAACATTCAGTGTGCATAGACCCTACCTTGGTCTTGTAGTCCTTGCAGACAGAGTATTTAATAATTCATTTAATAATTAGGAATTGCTCTACTCTCTCTGCATTTTTAATTGTTTATGATTTGCCATATTTTGTTAAAAAAATAATGAATCTGAAAACAAAATCTTGTACTAGTGAAAATATCTTCCCTGGACATTTCCACCTTGCTGTAAGTAAGATCATTGTCTTTATAGTGCACTTTATCTTTACAAAATTGTGATTAATTAGCTTATTCTGCTTTATCCCCCCAAAAATATTTTTTTTGGTATAAAAATATAAAATAAATGCTATCTTAACTTTTATCATTAGCTCTTCTGTTTCATGATAAATTACAGTATCAAAGTCCCAAATGTATAAACAAGGTTTTCTTTATTTAATAATAAAATTAAGTTTATATTTTTGTCTTTGTGATTCTAATCAGTTAGCAAACTTGTGTCATAAAAATGTGACCTTTGCTTTCAATTTGTTCTGCACTTGGCTCGTACCATGGGTGGCCGGTTTAGAACTGCAATCTATACTTTCACCATGGACTCAGCATGAGATTAGTGAAACCTATTACAAACAAGTGGAAAGTAAATTTACGGGTAGCGGAAGCCCTCAGGAGGAAACATATTTAATTTGTGAAATACTGCCACTCGCTACTAATCTATGGTAACTTTTGGAAACCTGAGTAACCCAACTCTACTCAGTTGGCCAGTGAGTAACTTAGTGATTTTGTGGTTTGACCCCCATATGCTACATCAATCAAACAAAGCTCCTTCTCTCTTCATCCAAGTAAAACCACCACTTCCCCCGCAACATGTCATTACCAACACAATACAGTTAGCTTAGCAACAGTATTTGGAAGCGTTCCTTTACTTTAAAGCACTGTTAGAAGTCGAAGCTTCCTTCCTGTACTTTATTCAGTAAGTTAGCCTTAAAACAGACTAATCTTTTCCTATAGAAGATCATATACTGTATGTGTTTACCATGAAACATTTTTTTTGTCTTCTTCCTAATTCCTGGTAATAAAAGTCAATAAAAAGGAAAAAAAAAGAATGTGTAAGTCTAGCTTGATGTTATTAGAAGGCCAGAAATCAAAGAAATGAAAAATAAATAATAACTAGGTATGATCGAATACTTTGATTATTCGGCTTCGCGAATATTTTCCGAATACATCTCCGCTATTCGACTATTCGCCAATATTCGATGCGCAATGCAAGTCTATGGGAACCCCGAATAACAACTATTTGGAACTATTCGGGCTTCCAATAGACTTACATTGCGCATCGAATAGTCGAATAGCGGCGAGGTATTCGGAAAATATTCGCGAAGCCGAATAATCGAAGTTTTCGATCATCCCTAATAATAACGTAAAACATAAAAGTTGCAACAAGTTCATATGAAACTGCAGCACTACAGCTCTGTTTTTTTATTCTGTTTCATTGCTAAAATGCATGAATATTACTTTATTATAGTGATTCAGGGCAGCTTCTGCTATGGAGCTGGATGAATAATTGAAGGTATGAATGGTTTGCCGAAACCTCTGGCTCAGGACAAAGTACACCATGATGAGGCAACCTGTAGAGATGAGTGAGTACAAAAATATTTATATTTTCACATAGAATCTACCTTAATTTAAATTTTAAAACAAAATCTTTATTCCTAAATACCTTAAAAACACAAAAAACTATCCCATACCATGAGCAAATAAACACAAACAAAAACAATGGACTCTATGAAGCCACAAATAGTGAACTCTTTTTTTCAAAAGTCAAAAAGGGTTTTTTTTTGTGGAGACTGTCTATTATGGGGCAGAAAATCTACATGCGCCCTAAACCAGATCTATCCACTACCTGTCAATGGAGATATAACTTACATTACACGTACCCTAGAATTCAATTGGTGCCACCATTCCACGACTATCCCTGGGAAGCTGCCCCTAATCTCCCTCACTATTTTAGATTCAGGTAGATTAGATCAATAGATATGAATAATAGTTCACAATAATGATGGTCACTTATCTTAGATGTATTCACGGCAGCCTCTCCACACTGATTTCATTAGTATACAGTTATGCGCATGCCTTCCATAGACACTATCCAAGAAGAGTCCAGACACTCGACGCGTTTCGCCCACTTATGTGTTGAGGTTCATGAGGAAACAAAATAAAGGCTCAATCTCCATTCTAATGTTAAGCTGCACCTATGGCAGCATATGTACCTCCAAGACGGTGCATGTGGCAGAATACAACTAAGACAAGTGACCATCATTATTGTGAACTATTTTTCATATCTATTGATCTAATCTACCCGAATCTAAAATACTGAGGGAGATTAGGGGCAGCTTCTGAGGGATAGTTGTCGTGGATTGGGGGCACCAATTGAACTCTAGGGTGCATGTAATGTAAGTTATATCTCCATTGACAGGAAGTGCATAGATCTGATTTAGTGCGCATGTAGATTTTCTGCTCCGTAATAGACACGCTGCACAAAAAAATCCCCCTTTTGACTATTGAAAAAATAGTTCACTAATTGTGGCTTCATAGAGTCAATTATTGTTTTTGTTTGTGTTTATTTGCTCACGGTGTGGGATCGGTTTTTGTGTTTTTAAGGTATTTAGAATGAAGAATTATTTTAAATTAAGGTAGATTTTGTGCGAAAATATTGGTATACTGTCTTGTTACAACCACTTTGAAGTCTGCGCCTACCAAAATATTGATATTCGCGAAACTCGTAATGAATGCTTTGTAATACTCCGCATATTTGTTCCGAATAGCGAGTACACTGCAACTCAATGGGAAATGCGGGTAATTTTCTGCTGGACTTCACTCACATTTCCCATTAACTTGCATTATACTCGCTATTCAGAAGAAATATGCGAGTATTATAAAGTACTCGTTACAGTCGTTACGAGTTTCGCGAATATGAATATTTTGGTACTCACTTATCTCTACAGGTGACCTCATCATGGTGTACTTTGTCCTGAGTCCAGAGGTTCCGGCACACCATTCATATCTTCAATTATTCATCCTGCTTCATAGCAGAAGCATCCCTGAATCACTGGAATAATACGAATTTTTCGGTACTCGCGCATCTCTATTCACCTGATCACTGTTGTGGCACAGAGTAGACCATATGCGCAGACGGTAAGTCCATGCTGGAGTTGAGAAAATGAGGATGTTTTACTGTAGACAAGGTGTGAGGGTTTGTATGAGATCAAAGTATGGTGAGCACATGAGCACATTATGCAGAAAGAGAGAAGTATGAGACTGGGTGCCCTATAGAAAATGTATGTATGCAAGAGACGAGTATGTGTAGGTAAGGAAAGCATGAGGGGATATTTGTGAGGAGAAGGCAGCATGGAGGCAGTATAGAAAGGGGGTAAAGTGAGGGATTATTGAAGTCGGGGACAATGTGAATTTGGCAGTGATGTTGGCAGTATGCAGATAGGAACATTGGAGGCCTTAGTTCATAATGGTGGACTTTGTGCTTGTTTTAGGTCATAAAAGTGGATAGTGTGGATACATTGCACCATACAAATGGGGTCATATTTTGTTTAGTTAACACAGTATGGGAATTTATTAATTAACCCCTTAAGGACTAAGCCAGTTTTGTACTCAATGCCCAGGCCATTTTTTGCAATTCTGTCCAGTGTCCCTTTATGAGGTTATAACTCTGGAACGCTTCAAAGGATCCCCGTGATTCTGACATTGTTTTTTCATGACATATTGTACTTCATGACAGTTATAAATTTAGAACGATATTTTTTGCTTTTATTTGTGAAAAAATCAGAAATTTGATGAAAATTTAGAGAATTTTGCAATTTTCAAACTTTTAATTTTTATGCCCTTAAACCAGAGAGTTGTGTCACACAAAATAGTTAATAAATAACATTTCCCATATGTCTAATTTACATCAGCGCAATTTCTGAAACAAAATATTTTGGGGTTAGGAAGTTAGAAGGGTTCAAAGTTCATTAACAATTTCCCATTTTTTCAACAAAATTCACAAGACTATTTTTTCAGGGACCACATCACATTTGAAGTGACTTTGAGAGGCCTAGGTGAAAGAAAATACCCAAAAGTGACCCCTTTCTAAAAACTGCACCCCTCAAAGTACTCAAAACCCCATCCAAAAAGTTTATTAACCCTTCAGGTGCTTCACAGGAACTAAAGCAAAGTGGAATTGAAAAAAGTAAAAAATAAAATTCTACTTAAAATGTTCTTCTACCCCAAATGCATTCACTTTTAGAAGAAATAACACAACAAAATGGACCCCAAAACTTGTTCCCCACTTTCTTATCAATGCACTGATACCCCACATGTGGTCAGAAACCTTTGTTTGGACAAATGGGAGGGCTCGGAACAGAAGGAGCAATATTTGAATTTTGGAAAGCAAATTTGGCTGAAATAGATTGCGGGCACCATGTTGCATTTACATGTCCGCTAAGATACCTAAACAGCAGAAACCCCTCTCAAGTGATGCCATTTTGTAAACTAGACCTCTCAAGGCTTTTATCTAGGGGTATATTGAGTATTTTGAATCCAAGAGTACGTCACAAAATTTGATAAGCTTAGGTTGCCATACTGAAATTTTCATTTTTTTTTTCACACAAATGTTGATTTAGCATCAAATTTCTCACTTTTTCAAGAGGCAACAACAAAACATGGACCCCACAGGTTGTTATCCAATTTCTTGTGAGTGCAGGGATATCCCACATGTGGCCAAAAACTTCTGTTTGGATAAATGGGAGGGCTTGGAATGGAAGGAGCACCATTTGAATTTTGGAAAAGTTGAAATAAATTGCGCGCACCATGTCACATTAGCAGGGCCTCTTGGGTACCTATACATCTGAAACCCCCCACAAGTGACCCTATTTTGCAAACTGGACCCCTCAAGGATTTTATTCAGGAGTATAGTAAGCATTTTGATTCCACAGGTGCTTCACAAATATGTTGCTGTAGCAACAAATTTCTCACTGTTAGGCTATGTGGCCATGATCCAGTGACACGGCGTCTAGTACACAGTGTCAGCCTTCCTGCAGAGATGTGAGTGTTGTCCACGGGAAAACACAGCTGCCCATGCCCAGGATTTGGGTTCAGGCTGCTGTGGACTTTAGCTCTAGTCTACCTGCAGAGAGCACTCTTGTCTCCGCAGCATAAATTGACATGCTGAGGGTAGGGAAGCTGCACCACAGGTCGGTTTATGTTGCAGAGAAAAGAGATGCAGTGGGCATGGGATTTCTAAAAATGCTTCCACTGTGCTTCTACTGCACAACGCAGCGTTATGGACGCAGGGAAAACACTCTGTGCCCAAAACGCTGCAAACCCTGATTGTGGGCACATAGCCTAAACTGCTACAATGGATGAATGGATAGATGTCAAACTCATATAACGTTTTACCCCCTGCATATTTTAAGCTGGTGCCCTTTAGTGCCTTTCATGTGGCACTAAAGGGTGCCTAGCCTTGTATTTAGACAAAAAAAATAATTAAAATAAATGACGTGGGGTCCCCCCTATTTTTGAGAGCCAGCTAGGGTAAAGCAGACAGCTGTAGCCTGCAAACCACAGCTGACAGCTTCATCTTGTCTGGTGATCAATTTAGAGGGCTCCCTAAGCTGTTTTTTTAATTTTTTTTATAAATGATTAAAAAACAAACAAACGTGGGGTCCCCCAAATTAGATCACCAGCCAAGGTGAAGCTGACAGCTGGGGTCTGGTATTCTCAGGGTGGGAAGAGCCATGGTTATTGGACTCTTCCCAGCCTAAAAATAGCAGGACACAGCCGCCCCAGAAGTGGCGCATCCATTAGATGTGCCAATCCTGGCGCTTCGCCCCAACTCATCCCATTGCCCTGGTGTGGTGGCAAACGGGGTAATAAATGGGGTTGATACTAGATGTGTAATGTCACCTGGCATCAAGCCCAGCAATTAGTGATGTCACGGCGTCTATTTGATACCAGACATAACTAATTGACAGAAATGAAAAAAAAAATGACAAAAAAAAAAAAGTTATTTGAAAAAAACACTCCCCAAAACATCCCCTCTTTCACCAATTTATTGGAAAGAAAAAAAAAATCGGGTCCGCAGTAATCCATTTTGGAAGTCCTGCTGCGATTATGGACCTTCTAGAATATGGTGGTCACGCTCAAGGAACGTATCCCCCCTTTTCTAGGAGTGCAGACCCTCCATTTGAGGAGAGTGGGTGCAAAGAATCTGCACCCACTCTCCCCGGGTCACAGCTGCAGTGTGCCGAGTAGCAGCAGCCAGCGTCTCTGAACACAGGAAGCTGAGCTGTCAGCTGCTCTGCACGTGTGACCGGCGTGCACTGTGAAGGAGGAGGGGGCCGCGGGGGATCAGCGCTCCGACAGGTACGGGGAAACATCGGGAGATACCGGGGGGATATAGGGGGTGACCTGGCAGGGCCTGGGCAGCAGTTTTCTGTCGCAAGGGTCATGCCACATGCGACAGAAATCAGAGGATAAGGGTAAATGCGGCCGGCGCGCTTCTGTGCGCGCGGCATCTTGGATTTTTTGGAGGGGGTGGGGGGTCGGGGGGGGCACTTTGGTGACACCGGGGGACTGGAGGGGACTGGGGAGGAGATTTATCTCCCATCTGGCATGTTTGATCATGCCAGATGGGAGATAAATCATTTTTTACCGTCGCTGCCATTTACTGCAAAGTGATCATCGGTATACGGTGTATACCTGTGATCACGTGAGCGGGGACCGGAAAAACCGGCCCGAATCATGATCTCCAGGGTCTTAGCTACCCCCTGTAGCTGAAACCCCGGAGATTTTCTGACGCTGGGGGGTGCTATTTACCTTTAGCTGACCGCCGTTTTAAAACGGCAGAAAGGAATAAGTACCCTTTTTTGCTGCCGTTTTAAAACGGAAGGCTGTCGTAATGGGGTTAAGGGGCAAAATATGGGTAGATATTTTCATTCACAAGCATTATAATGACACTATTATTTGTAAGAGCACTATGATGGGTAATGTCTTCATGGTTTCTGGACAAGATGACTAAGAAAAAGATAAGAAAGAGACCAATCAGAGACTACATCACTAGTATCATAGTATCATAGTATCATAGTTTTTAAGGTTGAAGGGAGACTCTAAGTCCATCTAGTTCAACCCGTAACTAGAGATGAGGAAACTTATTAGGCTCATGTTTGACAATTTGAAATTTAGTACAAGTATGTTCCTATCCAGTTCTAGGTCGTGTACCAAGCATTTTTGGGAAAACCCGGTAATGATCCACTATGTTCATTTTCTAAACAGATTTTTGTAATAACATATGATTCTTTTGGATAGAATTGTGGTGCTGTATGATGAAAGAATGGATGTGTTTAATGACAGGAGGAGGTGGGGAGAAGCCATAGTAGCGGTGCACTTTTTTTTCTTAACTTTATTTGTGGATGTTCCTGTAGCCAATCATGGCACAGAAAAAATCTACAAGGTTCAGACACAAGGGCTTAAGGCATTTGTTGACTTAGTCACATGTTCTCTGCATATTAAATGCGGACATGTGGCCTTGGCACCATTTTGTGATTATTAAAGCTCAGGGAAGGTGCTACCGCTGCTAGACAACTTAGCTAGGGCTTTAATTATAGGTAGTTGTGATAGATAGGAGACTGATAGTGTAGAATAGAGACATGCAGTGTAGGGAAAGGTATGTGCCACAAATCGGCATTTCATGATATACATAGGGATTGCTACTTGTGAGTGCCTGCTACAAATTTGCCTTTGAACCATCCTAATAGGTATTGGTACTTTTAGTGCCTGCTAAAAATCTGCCAGTGAACCATCTAACTAGGTATTGGTACTTCTGTGGGCCATCCAAATATTGCCATCTCAGCCAAGAAATACAGAATTTTACTTTTGTGTCAGGTGTCTGACAGGTGTGGGCCTAGGGGTGTGAAACTTCTGTTTCAAAGAGAAATGGTACATCAAATATGAGTGGTAAATCACAAGGTTGTGGTGGAAAGGGGATAAGGTGAGGTGTTCGAGGTGTGCGTAGGGGACATTATAATGTGAGTCAAAACCCTACTTAGCAAACACTGGCTCATTTTATGCCAAGAAAACTGAGAACTGAGAACTACTTCCATTACTGGACGAGCTACTCCATTCCATTTCTTTGGCAGCTGCACATTGCTTCAACTTAGCCAGACACAGCATGTGCTAGAGTTGATGGCAAGCGCTGCATCAATTGGTCTAGCCTCCTCTTCCTGCACCTCAACATCACACACAGTTCATTCCTCAGAGGTCCCACCCCAATTACACTTGTATCCCCCCCATCACAAATCTACAACCGCCCAACTGACTGAGGGGAACCACACATGGGTGAGTCTGCAGAGCTGTTCACATATAAAAGGAGAAAAGCATCTGCACCGATACTGAAACTCTTTGTCAGTTGGATTCAGGCTTCCTTCTTATAAAATGGCAGTCCCAAATGTTTGCCTATACTGAGGAGGATTCTGCCAGGATTCTAAAAGGTGTCACACACAAGGTATTGTTTTTATCTAAACCTACCGCAGACAGAACAGTCACTGACTGGAATAATGACATAAAGTGATTGCAATTGTTACAATTACATCTATGGGCTCTTGCTGAGTATTATAAAACCAAACGCAACCCAAGGGGCATGCAGACTCATCTTACTCCCAATCTGCTGCCTATTAATGATGCATATTCCAAATATTTTGAACAAATTTGTAAAAAAAAATTCTATGGATGTTATCCTGTTAAATTTGAAGTTTTTGCAGATGAAATTGATGAGCTTGAAAAAAAAACTGTGTACAGTTGGAAACCTTTATCCAGGGGATGATGACACTGGACAATTTAATCAAGATGAAGGATCTGTTGTAAAAAACACACTTAAAGATCAACGTATGAGTCTTGAAACTACCAGGAGAAGCAAATGCATGAGAGATCTAGAGGACTATGATTCCGGACAAGTACACAAATGGCAAAATACGGGTGTGGCTAGAAGATTCCTAATCAACAACAAAGGACTGCTGGTCGTCCAGACAGGGTAGGACATGCAATCAACTTTGACTCTGATTGCTCTGATGGTGGTCTTTTTTAGAGAACCACAGTATCCACACAAGAGAAAGAGAAGAGATGGGAAGAAGAGCACGTGGTCACGGAAGAACCGGATATGACGATTAGTTCTCCAGGAGGATTCTACCATGGATGAAGAGAATATTCCGTAATTCTACAAAATCTACAATGGAATGGTTCACAAATAAACGTATCCAGGTGTTAGAATGGCCAAGTCAAAGTCCAGATCTGAATCCAATCGAGAATCTGTGGAAAGAGCTTAAAACTGCTGTTCACAAACGCTCTCCATCCTACCTCACTCAGCTCGAGCTATTTGCAAAGGAAGAATGGGCAACAATTTCAGTCTCTCGATGTGCAAAACTCATAGAAACATACCCCAAGCGACTTGCAGCTGTAATCGCAGCAAAAGGTTTAGTTACAAAGTATTAACTTAACCTTCGTCAGGCTGCATAATTTTACAACGTTAACAGCGACCCCTTATCTCGGAAGGGGGTGGAGATATTTTATTGAAATTTGGCCAATATATTCTGGACCAAAACTGCAGAGATGGCACGAAATTTCAGCCCTCTACGGCTTTTGGAAAAAAAAATGTATTGCAATTTTAAAACGGGATAGTTACAATTGTACCTACTCAGCCGGACGAAGGTTAAAGGGAACGAATAATATTGCACGCCACAATTTTCAGTTATTTTTTTTTTAAAAGTTTAAAATAAGCAATACATTTCATTCAACTTCACAATTGTGACCTGCACCCATACTTCCATAAATTCCACTGTTCTGTATACTCAATTTGTGTACACATTTTTATGGCTTGATAAAGGCCCTGTGTTGGCCGAAACATTGCTGTTTTTATCCCCTTGTGTATATTGGGACCAATAAACACTTTTCTATGTGATGGAGTTTTTGGTGCTTTGGGTACTAAAGTATTGGATTTACTCTGCAGCATTTGATGGGCTGCACCAGGTAGCATGAATGGTTGGACTGATGCATGGGGGATACTTGTTCCTGGATGAAGTAGGGTCCAGACCCTTGTTAACAGACGCTAACACCCAGGGGTGAAAGCGATGATGATGAGACTCAGACACTTGAGGCACATGCATTTTGTACCGTGATGTCAGGTCAGGAAAAGGAGGAGGGTGACTGTCAGGGCACAGAGACAACAGAGACAATGATGTTGTAGATCCCACTTGGTGAACCCAGAGGTACGCAGCTGAGTAGCTCAGCAGATGATGTGGAGGAGGTGGAAGATGAGATGTCTCCCACAGAGACATGGAGTGATGCAACTAGGATAACCACTGCATCCTTAGCCACAACTATATCTGTGTCTAGGAGCAGTGGCAGGTCTACAATTCACAGGGACGGTAAGGGTTGCTTAGCCTGGACCTTTTTTGTTCTCTGCAAACTTTGTAAAAACCTTCTCAGTAAAGGCACAAATACAAACAATTTGTTTACTACATGCATGAACTGTCACACGATAAACCAACATGCTTTAGTCTGGGAATCTTACTGCGCATCCCCAGTCACCCGACACATCAACAGCATCTGATGATTCTTCCTCCTGCATCACCCTTCAAACTGTTCTCACCCAGGTCTCTACTCACAGAACCTTCCCTTATTTACCAATTTCAGTTTGGGTGATTGAGAGCATGTCAGTTGTTATGAAATTGGACATGCCTGTGGATTTTGACTAATCTCATAGACCAAACGCAGCACATGTTTTGCAATCCACCATAAGATCTCTGCCTGCAACTCCCTCACAGTTCTCTAGTTGTCCTGTACAACCTATTTTGGCCTCTCTCCCCACAGCAGTCAGCCCTCAGTCCCGCAGTTTTGGTAACGGAAAATATTATTTCCTCCTACACATGCCAAAACTGAGAGCCTGAACTTCACCATATCAAGTCTGTTGGGTACGGAAATGCTGCCTTTCCACCTGGTGAATACACAGAGTTTTAGAAAGCTGATGGCCATTGCAATCCCGCAGTACCAGTGGTCCAGTCGACATTACTTCTTTAATAAAGCTGTACCTGTGCTACATCATCATTTCTCAGATAACATTACATTTTCCTTGAAAAACTCTGTGTCTCCTAGGGTGTATTTCACCACTGACACCAGACAGAGAAAGCATGGCCAGGGGCACTACATTGCGCTGACTGGGCACTGGGTTACTCTGGTGGCTATGGGGGCAGACAGGGAAAGGGCTGTTTCCCAAGTGGTGAAATCCCCAAGGCTTGCTGGACAATCCTCTGGATCTAACACTTTCCCCACTGCTTCTGCTTCCTCCACCTCATTTAGGGCCTTCACCTACACCCTCAACCTCTCCCTTAATGTAACACGAGTGTCAACAGTGCAGAGAGAATCCCCCCACATCAATACAGTGCAGCGAGGGCAATCCAGCATGGCTGAAATTAATATGTATTGGAGAATGCAGTTACACAGAGCTGTGGACTGTTATCCAGGCCCAGTTTGATCAATGGCGGTCTCCACTGAGCCTGGAGCCAGGGAAGACTATGTGGGATAACATTGTTAATATGGTGGTGTCGCGGGCGGGTAGGACGCCGTCGCTGCTGCGCTCTCACTAACGCTCGGGTCCGGCGCTGCTGCGATGGCTGCTCGGTGGGCCGGATCCGGGGACTCGAGCCGCGCTCCTCGCCCGTGAGTGAAAGGGGTGGTTGGTTTGGGGGATTTAGTCCGTGACACCACTCACGGGTCGTGGTGAAGATGGGCACCACCGCTGCTGGTGACGGGGATCCCGGGAGCGATGGTAGGGAGCAGCTGGGATGTTGTTTACCCCCTCCGTGGGTAGGGGTCGGTGGTCCCGGGGCCCGGTGATGTTGTTTTGATGGGAAGGCAGGGTTGGTGAGGTGCAGGGTTGCAGGGACAGCGCGGCGCGGTGCCGGATGGCACGGGTGTACTCACTCAGCAAGAAAGGTACAAAGTCCTCGGTAAACCAAACGGCTGGATGGACGGGTCACGAAGCCGGCTGCAGTGCTTCTCCCCGGACAGGTGATGGCGGATGTATTTCCCTGCACCTTAATGTTTTCTTTCTGACTAATATGGATTCCCAACGGTAGTCCGCTCCCCAGTGTATGGGTACCGGAGGAGCCCGTTTGCCCGCAGATGCTGGCCCTTGGGTCTCTAGCCTTAGGTGGTAGCTGTATACCCTCACGGTGTGGGCTGTTGCCTTCAATCGGGACTTTTGCTGTTGTGAAACCCCTGGGGTTACAGTCACATTCGGATCTGACTATTGTCGGCGGCTCCAAGCCTGGTCGGGGTCCGATGGCCCTGCCTGTGTGTGCTCGCTTCACTTCGCTCCCCGGTTGGTATCGGCGGGCCGTCGCCCATCCCCGGTCCTACGGTTCCGCGTTGCTCCACCACTCCTTCAGACGGCCACCACCGTCTTCCAATCTTGCTGTTAGTGCCTGGGCCACAAACCCAGACACCCAAGTGCTCACTCCTCACTCCTCAAACTCCAAACTCTATCTGTCACTTTTCCCGCCTCCAGGCCTGTGAACTCCTCGATTGGTGGGGCCAACTGCTTGGCTCCGCCCCACCTGGTGTGGACATCAGACACTGGAGGGAGGCAACAAGGATTTTTGTTTGGCTGGTGTCCCTGTCTAATGGGGGGTGGGGGGTGTTTGGATGTTATTTGTGACGACCTGGCTAGGCCAGGGCACCTTATTCCCCCTTGGTGAAATGCAGACCGTCCGCGGGCTATCTGTCCATCACCGGTTTTATTTTTATTTTCAAACTGTAAAAAGATAAATAACATGTAAACATTTTCAACATAAGCATTTCTTGTGAGGACACTTAAACGTTGCACATATAAACATTTTTAATAATGACGGACGGACGGATGTCTTCCGCTCTCCCACCCAAGCAACCTAGCCCTGATGCTGCCCCTAAGAAGTGGGCAGCATTCCTTGACCCCAGTCCAGGTTCAGGCTGCCCGAGCGGGAACGGGTATGGGTACTCACACCCGGCTGTCACTTCAGGGGACCCCACATCCTTGGGGGACCCCTGACCCCCGGAGGATGGCCACCGGTCCTGGTGGTTGCCCAGGCCCCAGCCTGCTCTGCTGCGGGCCCTTCCTCCAATCTGCCTCTCCGGAGGCGGCAATGGTTTCCATCCCATAAAACTATTTACATGCCCACCAGTTCGTGGGTGGCCTGCCAGTTCTCAGCCATGTCCATGAGTAGTCTCTCATGCAGGTTATAAACACATAGGGTCCCTCCGGGGACAACTTGCTGGCAATGGCCGGAATAATCACACAAACAATCAGGTAAATTTCACAGTTCATTAGAGTCATTCATTTAAACTGCTGAGGGTCCCAACGGGGGACAACTGCTTGCAACGGAGGACCGCTGCCACTACTTGAGGTCATACTCCTTTGAGACCTCCTCCAGCTCCACATCCGGACGGCTTGGTGGAGGAGGGGGCTGGGGCCGCATCTGCTCACTGCGGCTCTTCCTCTGTTTTACATTCAGGGCGAACCAGCCCCTCTCTCCGCAGTGGCGGATGTAAGTCACTAGGTCGCCCGACAGTAGATCACGACCTGGGTGGCCCGTGGGGAGGTGTGAATTGACATCACGGGGGGCCAAGAATACTTCGGTCTCCAGGCCCGGCTCATAGATGAAGCCAAACCCCCTTCTTTGGTCGAACTGCCGGACTTGACCCTCGTACACTGGGCCCCGCACCCGAAAGGTGGCATGATGGAGTGCATCTTTCTCTCGGATCACCCTCGCCAGCACTTCAGCCCTCTGCTACTCTCTAGCGGCGATCTCCCGGCCCAACGGGTTTGGCTCGCTGTCCCAGTATGGGGCGTTGGAAGACCCCTGCGCCCAGGTCGGGCCTCACTGGACTGCACCCACCCCAGCCACGACCGGTTCTCTGTTGTGGGGGTCCTGCGGTGACATGGCCTGGACTGCGGCTTTGCAGTTGCGGCCCGGCACAGCCTCAGCTGAGGCGGGGGATTCAGGGCTTGTTGACCTCACCCATTGAGCCTTCAGGCCAGCAGCGGCCGGTTCTTCGACGGCCGGGCGGACTGCCGGAGCCGGGACGGCTTCAGGTGCAGCTACTTCCGGGGCCGATGGCTCCTTGTCGCGGACGGCTACTTCCTGCGGGGCCTTCCACAGTAGCGGGAGGGACGCAGGCCGGTCCCGAACAACGCCCCCAGGCCGGTCCTCTAGGGCGGACGGGTTGGCTTCCGCTACCAGTGTTGGGGGTAGCGGACCGAGCGGAGGGGCAAAAGCAGCCGGTACAGATGGTGGGGGAAGCAGGAGGGTGAGCGGGCGCAGGCCAGGCCCCTCAGCCGCAGCGGCCGGTCCTTCTTGGACATAGGGGCGTAGGTCGCTTACCCACTCCTCCAACTCTGTCTCCACCTCGCGTCTCCGCACGGCCGCTGCCACTTCCTCTATCTCAGCCACCCAGCGCTCCATCAAGAACCGGACCTGGGCTTGAAGGCGGCAGCACATCTGTGCGGTCTGGGCTTCCACCCACGCCGCTGTTCCTGGCGTGGGATCGGGGATTTCCGCGGTGCCGGATGGATGGGACATCATGCGTGGCCGTGTTCCAGGAACCAATTGCTGGCAGAGTCCAAGGCATCCTCGCTTTTATAGCCTCGGCTACATCAGGCAGACACACTCTCGCGCCCCCTTGGTACTCTTCAGCACTTCCGTTTGTTGGGGGCGAGGCTTCGCTTTCGCGCCTTCCCTGCTCGAGCGGGAGATTTTTGCGCCAAGTTGGCGGCGCTTCAAAACACCGCCGGCGGAGATCACAAGGCACACTTCCACTGGAAAGTAGATGGGTTCAATCCTGTTCGTGACGCCAAGTTGTCACGGGCGGGGAGGACGCCGTGGCTGCTGCGCTCTCGCTAACGCTCGGGTCCGGCGCTGCTGCGATGGCTGCTCGGTGGCTCGAGCGGTGGGCCGGATCCGGGAACTCGAGTGGCGCTCCTTGCCCGTGAGTGAAAGGGGTGGTTGGTTTGGGGGATTTAGTCCGTGACGCCACCCACGGAAGTGGTGAAGATGGGCACTACCGCTGCTGGTGACGGGGATCCCGGGAGCGATGGTAGGGAGCAGCTGGGATGTTGTTTTCCCCCTCCGTGGGTAGGGGTCGGTGGTCCCAGGGCCCGGTGATGTTGTTGTGATGGGAAGGCAGGGTTGGTGAGGTGCAGGGTTGCAGGGACAGTGCGGCGCGGTGCCGGATGGCACGGGTGTACTCACTCAGCAAGAAAGGTACAAAGTCCTCGGTAAACCAAACGACTAGATGGACGGGACCCGCAGCCGGCTGCAGTGCTTCTCCCTGGACAGGTGATGGCGGCTGTCTTTCCTTGCACCTTAATGTTCTCTTTCTGACTACTATGGTCCCATTGGTAGTCCGCTCCCCGGTGTATGGGTACCGGAGGAGCCCGTTTGCCCGCAGACGCTGGCCCTTGGGTCTCTAGCCTTAGGCGGTAGCTGTATACCCTCACGGTGTGGGCTGTTGCCTTCAATCGGGACTTTTGCTGTTGTGAAACCCCTGGGGTTCCAGTCACATTCGGATCTGATTATTGTCGGCGGCTCCAAGCCTGGTCAGGGTCCGATGGTCCTGCCTGTGTGTGCTGGCTTCACTTTGCTCCCTGGTCAGTACCGGCGGGCCGTCGCCCGTCCCCGGTCCTACGGTTCTGCGTTGCTCCACCACTCCTGAAGATGGTCACCATCGTCTGCCAACCTTGCTGTTAGTGCCTGGGCCACAAACCCAGACACCCAAGTGCTCACTCCTCCCTCCTCAAACTCCAAACTCTATCTGTCACTTTTACTGCCTCCAGACCTGTGAACTCCTCGGTGGGTGGGGCCAACCACTTGGCTCCGCCCCACCTGGTGTGGACATCAGACACTGGAGGGAGGCAACAAGGATTTTTGTTTGGCAGGTGTCCCTGTCTAATGGGGTGTGGGGGGTGTTTGGATGTTATTTGTGATGACCTGGCTAGGCCAAGGCGCCAGAGTGGCGGCCCTACTCCTTGGGGGATATTACACATGTACCTTGCATGGCTCACCTCCTCAACCTGGTTGCACAGCAATTTCAAGGCCACTATCCCAGCCTCGATGCACTGCTGCAGAAGGCTGTGTGCTCACCTCTGCTGTTTTGCACCCCGTGGCTAATTGGCTTGCATCACTACAATGTTGCTCAGCCTACAGGTTGACCGCTTGATATGCAATGTGCCATGGTGGAATTAAGGAGGTGAAGAAGATATTGATCCCGTCTCTGTTGTCTGTGGTAGCTGGGGGGGGATAGAGGAGGCAAGCTTGAACATTATCCCGCCACCAACACAACATGGATTTGGACCTCATGGAAGCATCCAACACATGAGCACCTTCTTGCTGCACTATCTGCAACATGGTGTCTGTATTGATATGTTTCAAAAAAGTGCTGACTACTGGGTTGCCACTCTGTTAGATCCATTGTACAAAAGTAAATTTAGCAAGATGCTTCCCCCCTGGAAAAGGACGCGTAAGTGCTGGAGTATTGAAACAAGCTTGGAGACCAACTTAACAGTAGTTTTCCACAAGACAGCAGTGAGGCACACAGTGTGCATAGCAGTTTTAGAATTCAAACCACTGGAATTTTGCATCGTCATGCAGAGACATTAGTTGCAATAGGAGTTCAAGTGGCAGAAACAATTTCTGTGAGGTTTGGCAGAACAGTGTGCAAATCGGCAAATAGCGAATGACTGAAGAGGATAGTGCAGGAGTATCTAGAGCTAAATATCAACGCCATAAATTGGAGGGTTGGACCGTTTTGCATTTTGTTCTTTAAAAATGGAAGAGTGGCCTTTAGCTCGCCAGTCATGCCTTGGAGGTTTTGTCATGCCTGGCTGCCAGTGTTTTCTCAGAACTTGTCTTCTGTGCTTTTGGTGGTGTCCTGATGGATAAGCACATTTGGCAGTCCCCTGAAAGTGTAGACTGTCTAACTTTCATCAATATGAACAAGTCATGTATTTCTAATGACTTTTTTTCCCCAGACAGACTAGGCAATGCTGTAGTTTTCAGTGTGTTGCATTGAACTCATGTTATTTCAGTATCTTTAGGAGAGCATTTTCTGCCTGGAGGCGGCTGGTGAGAGATGTTTTCTTGCTGCTTCTGAAGATGGCTGGGAGTTTTCCCTTCAGTTTCTCCCATTTATTCTGTGCCTGAATCTACTCCAGATAAGTTTGCTAGTTTCTTTCCCTAAATGCTGAAATGGCACTTAAGGTTGTTTCTGCTTATTCCATTTGTTTCTGTGTTTGATTTCTTGTATGTGAGAATCTGTCTCTCTGCTTTTGTGAGCAGGGCAGTTCCTTCAGCAAGAAAGGGAATTTCTCTCTGTTCTTATTTTGATTATTTTCCCTTTTGAATATTATTTGTTCTGTGATGTTGTTCCTTCCCATTTTACCTGCAGTTTAATTTAAAGTGTCTGGCACAAGAGTACCTGATATAGTGAGGGAAAGACCGTGTGGTCTTAGTTCTTTTTTCTATCAGGAGTTTGGTATTTATGGCAGGGTTTTTTTCTGACCACAATCAGTTATCTTTCCTGTCCTGTTGTATCTAGTAAGTGGGCCTCACCTTTGCTTATCTATATTTTCTACCTCTTTATTGTGTTTTTCTTACATCACCGCCGTTACAGGTTGGGGGCTTGCTATCCCTTTGGCGACTGCTCCAAAGCAAGATAGGATTCCTTATTTCTATCTTTGAAGTGTACCAACTTTCTCCGGCAGTGATGAGGTTTCTAGGTGTGTTAGGAACATTCCACTGCTACTTCTAGTGTTGTTCACTAGGGGATTGCTTAGTTTCCAACTACTCTTGTGGTTTTTGATTTTTTCTGATTAATGAGATTTTTTGTGATCGTCCACGGTTACCAGATCACAACAAATGACCCAATGAACGCATGTCGTGCTACAAAAGAATGATTACAAAAGGTAAAGTTTTGAAAGACCAATTTAAAGTCCAGACCTTCAAAAGAACCTTTGAGACTTTTTTTTATCCCCAACCAATAACCTCTTCCCCACCTGGCAATATTCTGTTTTTTATTTTTGTTTTCTCCTCCCCTTCTTCCAAGAAAAAAAACATTTTTATTTTTCCATCAAAACAGCCATATGAGGGGTTTTTTTTGCAGGATGAGTTGTAATTTTGAATGAAAGCATTCATTTTACAATATAGTGCACTGAGAATTTTGAAAGAAAAAGTGTGAAGAAGTTGCAATAAAATGCAATTTCACAATGTTTTTTTTTTAATTACTAATTTTACTATTTAGAAAAACTAACCTGGCAGTATAATTTTCAAGGTCAATATGCGTTAGTACATACCAATTTTATATAATTGGTGAAAAAAAATTCAACATTAGCAAAGACATGGTAAAAAAACACAGTAAAGCCACATGTCCAGTAATCCAGTGTTTTATTATGAACTCTCAGTTATGTACACAGATGAGAGGGAGACCCAACAGCAGTAATCAAATAGCCCCAATTAAGATTATCAACCAGTTCAAAATTGGGCCTCTTTTCCTTCCGATAATCGCTGCGTCCTCCTGGTAACCAGCACTGATGATAGGACCTTCCGTGATGTCAAAAAAGCATGTGACCAGTCTATTATCTCATTGGCTACAGACTGGTCACATGGCTATGACGTCATGCTAGGTCCTGTCACTGAACTCTTCGGTAAGCGGTGATCCGTATACCGGCAAAATGCACATGGTCGACTCCCTGTTCTGCTTCCCCGTTCCGTTATTCACCGGCTGCCACAGTCAGTCAATAACGGAGATCACCATTGCTATAGCAACCCACCTGTCAGCGGTGACGTCCCCGCTTACAGTCTGCAGCCTCTGCTCACTGACTGAGTGAATAGACTGCAGTGCACGGGGAGCACAGCGTCCTTCCTCCCATGCAGCGCTGTCTGATGTAGCAGAGCTGCATGGGTTGCAGGAGAAAGAAGACAGAAGACCATGGATCGTGGAGGGCTGGGAGGGATTAAAAAACATGGAGTCTCTAAGTGTGTCTGTGTATTTATTTCTATTAAAGCATTTTTTCTCTGTGTGGTGTCTTTTTTTTTTAACCCTTTATTGGAGATTCTTAATGGCCGGGTCAAACTTGCCTGACATTAAGAATCTCTGACTTAATACTAGCTAGTAAAACAAAGCTAGTATTAACTCATTATTACCCAGCAAGTCACCCATCACCAGGGCAGCTGGAAGAGTTGGATACAGTCCCAGATGATGGTGCTTCTATGAAAGCGCCATGATCTGGGACGGCTGCGGAATGCAATTCGCAGCAGAGGGGCCAGAAAGCTCGGGCTAACCTGTGCTGTGGATTCCAATCCCCAGCTGCCTAGTTGTACCTGGCTGGACATAAAAATGGGGCGAAGCTCATGTCGATTTTTTTTTAATTATTACATGAAATTCATGAAATAATTAAAAAAAGGGCTTCCCTATTTTTTCAGTTCCCAGCCGGGTACAAATAGGCAGCTGGGGTTGGGGGCAGCCGTACCTGCATGCTGTACCTGGCTAGCATACAAAAATATGGCGAAGCCCACGTCCTTTTTTTGGTGGGCAAAAAACTCCTGCATACAGTCCTGGATGGAGTATGCTGAGCCTTGTAGTTCTGCAGCTGCTGTCTGCTCTCCTGCATACACTAGTGAGTGGAGCATGCTGAGCCTTTTCATTCTGCAGCTGCTGTCTTCTCTCCTCCATACAGACAGACAGCAGCTGCAGAACTACAAGGCTCAGCATACTCCATTCAGGACTGTATGCAGGAGTTTTTTGCCCCCCAAAAAAATTATGTGGGCTTCGCCATGTTTTTGTATGCTAGCCAGGTACAGCAGGCAGCTACGGGCTACCCCCAGCTGCCTATTTGTACCCGGCTGGGAACCAAAAATATAGGGAAGCCCATTTTTTTTAATTATTTCATGAATTTCATGAAATAATTAAAAAAAAATAACATGGGCTGCGCCCAATTTTTGTGTCCAGCCAGGTACAACTAGGCAGCTGGGGATTGCAATCCGCAGCTCAGGGTGCCATAGCTTTCTGGGCACTCATGCTGCAAATTGCAGTCCACAGCCGCCCCAGAAAATGGCGCTTTCATAGAAGCGCCATCTTCTGGCGCTGTATCCAACTCTCCAGCTGCCCTGGTGACGGGTGGCTCGCTGGGTAATAATGGGGATAGAGCTAGCTGTATATTATCAACTGGCCCAAAGCCCGAAATTCATAGTGTCACACCAATATTAGACATGGCCACCATGAATTTCTAGTACAGATAAAAAAAAACACACACAGAAAAATATTTTTTATTAGAAATAAAACACAATTAGTGACTCCATCTTTATTGAAATAAAGAACCCCACTCCGCAGTAATCCTGGGTCAAGGCTCCCGCGCCGTCCAATCTGGATCCAATATCATCTGATCGGTTTACTTTAAGGCAAAGCGAGCAGATGATGCGTCAGGTTCAAGGGCCTGAATCACATGACACAGCAGCTGATTGTATAAAAGCCGTTTATACAATCAGCTGATGCATCAGTGCAAAAAAACCAAAAACAAACTACACACTTCAGTGCAGACTCCTGTCCAACAGCATCAGCTGATAGTTTAGCCGGCCGGGCGGTAAAAAGCAGGCCACACCGCTCAACTTATAGGGTCAGCTGATTTCGTCAGGTGACCACATCAGCTGATCATCGCTAGGTCTGAGAAAGAGAGAGAGAGAAAGAAGAGAGAGAAGATAGAGAAAAGATAGAGAAAAGAGAGAGAAAAGAGAGAGAGAGGAGAGAGAGAAGAGAGAGTGGGGAGAGACAAGAGTGATAGAGATAGAGAGGAGAGAGAAAAGGAGAGAAGAGAGAGAAGAGAGAGAGGAGAGAGAGCGAGAGAGAGAGGGGGAAAAAGAGAAAGAGAGACTGAGAAAAAGAGAGAGAGAGAGAAAAAGAGAGAAAAAGCAAAAGAGAGAGAGGAGTGAGAGAGTGAGAGAGAGAAGAGAGAGGGAAAAGAGAGAGAAGAGAGAGGAGAGTGAGAGAGGGAAAAAGAGAAAAAGAGAGACTGAGTAAAAGAGAGAGAGAAAAAGAGAGAGAAAGAGAAATAGAGAGAAAAAGAGAGAGGAGAGAGAGGGAGAGAGAGAAAGAGAGAAAAAGAGAGAGAGAGAAAAAAGAGAGAGAAAGAGAGAGAGAAGGGAGAGAGGAGAAAGAAGAAAGAGAAAAGAGGAGAGAAGAGGAGAAAAGAGAGAGAGAATAGAGGGAATAGAGAGAAGAGAGAGGAGAGAGAGTGAGAGAGAGGGAAAAAGAGAAAAAGAGAGACTGAGAAAAAAAGAGAGAGAGGAGAGAGGGAGGAGGAGAGAGAAAGAGAGAAGAGAGAGGGAGAAGAGAGAGAGGAGAGAGGAGAGAGTGAGGGGGGAAAGAGAAAAAGCGAGACTGAGAAAAAGAGAGAAAAAGAGAGAAAAAGAGAGAGAGAGGAGAGAGAGAAAGAAAGAGAGAGAAAGAAAGAGAGAGAGAGGAAGAGAGAGAGAGAAAGATATAGAGAAAGAGAGACAGAAAGAGAGAGAGAAAGAGAGAAAGAGAGGGAGAAAGAGAGATAAAAAGAGAGAAAGAGAGAGAAAGCGAGAGAGAGAAAAAGAGAGAGAGAGGGAGAGAGAGAGAGAGGGAGAGAGAGAGAAGAGAGAGAGAAGAGAGAGAAGAGAGAGAGGAGAGAGCAATGCAACCTCATTCCGTGAACTGCTTCGATTTTAGAGGTGTGTCCCGCGGCTCACAGCTGATTTCTGGCTTCTCCCCTCAGTGCATAATTACATTAAATTATAATTATAAATATATAATAATTATAATTTAAAATTAATAATAAAAAAATAACAAAAAAATGTAATTCTTCACACCGGGACCGGGACTAGAACTCATGAAGTTATGCTTCTTAGGTGAGCGCTCTATCCACTGAGCTATTCACTTCATTGCAACATGGAAAGGACACAGCTCGATCATGTTCCACGGTGCTGCTGCATCTTCATGTAGCAGAGCTGACAGTGTCGTGTGGATTACGTCGGACCTGGATGTGTATTTGGGGATTAATAGACTGGTAAAAGGGGGTGGTTTTTTTGTCTTTTATTCCAAATAAAGGATTTTTTGCTATGTGTGTTTCTTTACTTTCACTTTCAGGTTGATCATGGAAGGTGTCTCGGGGAGACGCTTGTCATGATTATCCCCTTATCACCCCGACTTCCACCACACCAGGGCAATACGGGAGAAGCTGGGTGGAGTCCCGGGACTGTCGCATCTAATGGATGCGGCAATTCTGGGCGGCTGCTGGGTGATTTTGTTAGGGTGGTGGGCTTCTGATAACGTGGTGCTCTCCATCCTGACAATACCAGCCTCCAGCATTGTGGCTTTATCCTGGCTGGTATCAAATATGGGGGGGAACCGCATTTTTTTTTTTTTTATTATTATTATTTATTTATTTATTTTACTGCACGATATAGACCCACCCGCCAGCGGCTGTGATTGGTTGCAGTGAGACAGCTGTCACTCATCGTGGGGGCGTGTCAGACTGAAACTAATCATGGGCGCCGGTGGGTGCGGAAAATACGGAATGCCTGATTGAATAATGAAGCGGCAGCCATTTTCTAAAGCGAAAAGACGCCGCAGATTTCTGACAGCCGTGCAGCGAGACGCCCGTGATCGGTGAGTAGGAAAGAGAGAGGGATTGTGCTGGGGATGCAGGACGTATGCAGATAGCAACGTGTGCACTTAGCCTTACTGTGAAAAGCCACGTTTTTGTTGATCGAACCGTTCTCGAACCTAACTCGAACTGTCGAGCTTTTAGCAAAAAGCTCGAGTTCGACGAACCTCTCGAACACCCCCCAAAATCACTCGAACATGAAATTGGTGAACCTCGAACATCGCTCATCTCTAGTGTTCAGTACACACTCAGACTTCTCCAAAAAAACAGAGTTGGGTTTTGGAGTTTGGGTGCTTTATGAATGATAACTAGGGCTTAGCGGATCCGGACTGTAAATGTCCGGATCCGCGCGGTTTCAATGATATCTAGGTGCCTGACCCAGGTGCGGGATTCTGGGGGCATGATACGGATTCGGCAAATAAAGTAAAAATAAATAAAACAACAAATAAGCGTCAGTTTCATACTTACCGAGACTCGGTGTCATGGTGACACACTGCTTCCGGGTCGCGCTTTCACTTCCTGTACTGTGCAATCACACAGCTTTCTGTGTTTTCCCCACCCACCGGCTATCCTCTCATCTGTGATTTGTTGCAGGCTGACGTACCCCCAGCCTGTGACCGTCTCTGCTGCGGTCATCGCTTATCGCGGCTCGGTAAATGGCTACACTCAGAGCTGGCAGTCTTCTCTATGGCTGTACGCTCTGAGATGTAGCAGTGCTGGATGTGTCGTCGTGGGACATCGTGTGGATTACGCCGGAGCTGGAGAGCTGTGTTTGGGAGTTAAAAAAGTGGTGAAGGAGGGCACATTTTGTACTTTATTTCAAATAAAGGATTTTTCTCTGTGTCTGTTTATTTACTGTTATTTACAGGTTTGTGTGATGCAGGTATCTGATAGATGCCTGTGCCATCACAAACCTAGGGTTTAGTAGCAGCTGTGCAACGCTATTAACCTCTGCTTTTACCCCGATTGCCACGGTTTCAGGGCAATCGAGAAGAGCCGGTATTGCACCAGGATTGTCACATTTAATAGATGCGGCAATACCGGGCGTCTGCGGGCTGAGAATATACCAGCCCCCAGCCGGCATTATCATGGCTAGGGATGAAAACTGGGGGGGGCGCACGTTGAATTTTTTTTAAAATTATTTATTTAAATTAAAAATGCCGCATGTGAGGGACTCGCGGGAGTCTGACATCGCAGCACAGATGCACACTTCTGACAGGAGCGTGTATGTGTTTCTAGGTACATGCACACTCATGTTTAGAGAACGTCAGGCTGTAAAAAGAAAAAAAATTCCTGCCAGCAGGTGGAAATTTGCTGCTGAAATCTGGTGCAGACGATTTCAGCGCCAAATGTGCACCTCCTGGCAAAAAAACTGCGGCAAAAACCGCGGCAAAAAAATGAGTCAAAACACTGCGTTTTTTTGCCAGGAGGTGTAGATTGGATGCAGGAATATGGTTAAAAAAATTCAGCACCAAATTTGCATCCCTTGGCCCAAAAATAATAAAAAAAAACATTCTGCCAGCAACTGGAAATTTTGTGCTGAAAGAGGTGCATATGTCTTCAGCACCAAATGTGCACCCCCTGGCAAAAAATACTGCGATTTTTCTGCTAGAAGATGCAGGTCTTTGAACTAAGTGACCTCCACCTGAGGTCAGGTTCCTGCGATCACAGCTGAAGGACCATGGGAACCGCTCAATGCGCAGCTCATTCATTCTCTGGAGCTCACAGAGAGCGGTCGGTCATGCCTCTCTCTGTGATATTCAGATGTAGCAGAGCTGAAGAGGCGTGGGACCTCGTGTGGATTACGTCGGAGCTGCAGGGTGTTGGGGGGGTTGATAAAGTGGTGAAGGAGGGGGTGTTTGTATTTTATTTCAAATAAGGGATTTTTCTGTGTGTGGGTGTGTGTTTATTTACATTCATTTACAGTTTTGTGTGATGCAGGTATCTGATAGATGCCTGTGCCATAATAGCAGCTGTGCGCTGCTATTACCCTCTCATTACCCTGATTGGCACTGCATCAGGCCACCGGGAAGAGCCAGTATCGCACTGGAATTGTCACATCTAATAGATACGGCAATTTGGGCGGATGCAGGCTGGAATACCAGTCCCCAGCCTGCGTTATCTTGGTTGGGGATAAAATTTAGGGGGAACCACACATCGTTTTGTTTTTTTTTTATATTCATTTAATTTAAAAAAAAAGCCGCATGCTGTTTCACCGGAGTCACACATGCGAGGGACTCGCGCGAGTCTGCCATGGCATCACCCGGCAAACCCTCAAACGTGTGACTGGATACACAGCATAGATACAGCCCGACAGCAGGGGCTGCAGCCGCGAGCTATATCCGTGCTGCCGCTTGTTTATTTTTTACCACCATGCTGACCGGCAGACACTTGCACTGCTTTCCCTGTCTAGCGGCCATTCTGGCACCTGTGATTGGTTGCAGTCAGCTGACACACTGCCACTCAGGGTGGGGACGCATCTAGCTGCAACCAATTACACGCGCCAATGGGCGGGCAAAACAATGAATATTGAATTGTCGGCTCCGGAAGGGAATAGCGTGACCCGCAAGGAGTTTTCCGCCATGACAGCGCCTCGGTGAGTATGCCGCGCTCGATTCGATTTTAAAATATGGCAGTTATCCGCCAGTATCGGATTTTTGGCCATTCGATCAGCTCTAATGATAACCACTCGCATGAGCATCGCTGAGTTCGGGTATGCCCAGTTCTTGGCTTAGTGTTTGCAGTGTTTGAACAGCTCACACAGGGGGTAACAATAGTGTGATCAGATCTAGTGTGCTTCCAAAATAAATAAACTAAAAAAGGAAAAAACCTTGCCCCACCTCCCCCGGAAGTGATCTGTTCATGGCTAGCTGCATGTGGATGAAAACCCAAACTGTCAGTTAGTGACTTCATATGAAGTTCAGGTCAAGTCCAGGTCCAAAACTGAATTTAAAAAAAGTTCAGCTGGACCAGTGTAACCTGAACTTCCATAGGTCTGCTCATCTCTACTCAACAGTTATGAGGTACAGTTTTTAGAATGTTGTAAAATTTTGGTATTTTCTGTCTCTTAAGGGTGCTTTACACGCTGCGACATCGTTAGCGATCTCGTTAGCGATGTGACACGCCAGATCGCAGATGCGATCTACCGAGATCGCACATGTGACAGGCGCTATTAAAACGACATATGTGCGATCTCGGTAGATCGCATCTGCGATCTGGCGTGTCACATCGCTAACGAGATCGCTAGCGATATCGCAGCGTGTAAAGCACCCTTTAGGCTTTTTAAAGTCACTTCAAATGTGATGCAGTCACTGAAAAAATAGTTTTGTACATTTTTTTGGAAAAATGAGAAATTGCTGATGGACTTTAAACTCTTCTAACTTCCTAACACAAAAAAATGACGTCTCAAATATTGGGCTAATATCAAGTAGACATGTGGGAAATGTTATTTATTAACTATTTTGTGTGCCCTCTTGTTTAAGTGCATAAAAAGTCAGAATTTGAAAATTGTTAAAGTTTCAAAATGTTTGCCAAAGTTCTGATATTTACAAATAAGCTAAAAAAATATCATCCTAAATGTACCACTATCATAAAGGATAACATGTCTTGAAAAAACAATCAATCAGTTTTATTCCACTAAAAAGCTGACCTCTTCCGACATAGCTAATTAATATTCCTAAAAGTCAGTTTATGAGAGTGAGGTGTATACTGGTATATATTGAAACAGGATAAATTGTTTGGGGATCTTATCTCCAAGACCCCATGGTTTGTTTTCCGGAGAGCTCAGACTCTGGGTAATCTAGTCAACCCCATCACAGCCAAAGAGAATGACTATAGCATTAAGGGTACGCCAACTGCCCACCCAAAGGGTTTTTCACCCTATGGTTTCTGCACTTGTTGCAGAAAAATGGGAATATGCAAACAATTTCAACATTATTTCACTAATTTCAGTGTAACCAAAACCTATAAAATTGACCAACACATTTCTTGCTCTACTTCTGGGGTCATATACAGTTAGGTCCAGAATAATTTGAACAGTGACACAAATTTTGGCATTTTACCTGTTTACTAAAACATATTCAATATACAGTTATGTAATCGATATGAGTTTTTAAGTTCACGTTCTCAGATTTAATTTGGGGTTATTCACATCCTAATTGGGTTAAGAGTTTAGCAATTACAGCTCTTTAACATGCAGCACCTTCTTTTTCAAGGGACCAAAAATAATTGGACTCTTGTTTCAAAAGCTCTTTAATAGGCTGCATAAGCTATTCCCTCATATATCCATCATCAATTAAGCAGTTAAAAGGTCTGGAGCTGATTCTAGATGTGACATTTGCATTTAGAAGCTGTAGTTGTGAACCCACAACATGCGGTCAAAGAAGTTCTCATTGGAGGAAAAACAGACCATCATTGGCTGAAAAAAAAGAAAAGATCTATCAGAGAGATAGCAGTGATGTTAGGGATGGGTCAAAGCAAACGTTTGGTATATTCTGAAAAAATGAGCACACTGAGGAGCATGGGAACTCAAAGAGGCCTGGATGTCCAAGGAAGATAATAGTGGTGGATGATCACAGAATCCTTTCCTTAGTGAAGCAAAACCTCTTCACAATGTCCACCTAATTGAAGAACACTCTGCATGAAGTGGATATTTCAGTATCTAAGTCTGCCATAAAGTGAAGACTTCATGAGAGTAAATACAGAGAGTTCACCTCAAGGTGCAAACCATTAATCAGCCTTAAAAATAGAAGGGCCAGATTATACTTTGTCAAAAAGCATCTTAAGAAGCCAACTCAGTTCTGCAAAAGCATTCTATGGACAGATGAAAGTAAGATCAACCTGTACCAGAATAATGGGAAGAAGCAATTATGTAGAAGACTTGGAGCGGCTCATGATCCAAAGCATACGACATACACTGTAAAACATGGCGGAGGCAGTATCATGGCATAGGCATGCATGGCTTCCAATAACATTGGGTCACTAGTGTTTATTGATGATGTGACTGAAGACAGAAGCAGCCAGATGAATTCTGAAGTGAACTTTTTGCTCAAATTCCACCAAATGCAGAAAGGTTGTTTGGACAGCGTTTCACCGTACAGATGGACAATGACCCAAAACATACTGAGAAAGCAACCCAAAAGGCAGCAAAGAAGTGAAATATTCTGGTCAATGACCACAAACATGTATTTCACATGCTTAAGACAAAACTTAAGGCAGAGACCCAAAAACAAGCAACAACTGAAGTCAACTGCAGCAAAGGCGTGGCAAGGCATTGCAAAGGAGGAAACCCAATGTTTAGTAACGTCCATGGCTTCAAGACTTCAGGCAGTTATTGCCTGCAATGGTTTCTCTATAGGAAGAAATAAAAATGAACATTTTATTTATGGTAAAGTAAATTTGTCCAATTACTTTTCGGCCCTGAAATGAGGAGGCTTTGTAGAAAAATATTTGTAATTCCTAAACGTTTCTCAGGATATTTTTGTTTAACCTCTTTAATTAAACCTGAAAGTCTACACTTCAAATAGATCTCAATTGATTCATTTTAAATAAAAAATAGTGGCATGCAGAGGCCAAATCACCAAGATTTTGTCACTGTCAAAATATTTCTGGACCTAACTGTATGCCATTCAATGTCCATGTAAAAAAAAACTGTATGTGCGACGCACTAAAAGAGCTCTACGCATGACAATAGGGGAACAGATGAATAATATCCTCAAAGACATCCAGGGCCACCCTCTCTCACACCACTATTTAACCACACACAACCATTCTTTTAAATGTTATACTTTCTATGGCCTCAATAAAGTCTATCAAAACTAGAGGGGGGTAATTATTTTGGGCAGATGTCAAGGGTAGAGTCAAAGTGGATTTTCTTACTTGATAGTTTGGTTCCAAAAGAGGTTAATCAGGACATTTAACTATTTTCCTTGTAAACGTATTTCTCCATTCCCGCTTAACCAACACCTCCATCACCCATCTCCCTTTCCCCCTACCCCCCTTTTTCCCTATCCCCACATCTACCTCTATTTAAACCATCTTATTATTTCAAGTTTGGTTTACATTACGGTATATTTCAGATACATTCTTCAGTTCAGTCAGAAGTACCCTTGCATCACCCTAACTTCCTTTATGGTCAATGTAACCCTTCTTCGCATTTTTTTCAGGTACTGTATTATCTGTATGCCCATTCTATCTCTGGTAGTGCAGTAGTACTTACCATTACTATTTTCACACTATTGTTCTTTTATTATAATTAAATTACTGTTATCATTGGTGATGTCCTAGTACTCCAAATCTAATGTCATCAACTATCACTACTGGACCCGTCACTATCATCACTCTCTAGCCAACACAAAACGTCATAGAGACCCTAGCAAGTGTCAACAATTTTACTTCCAGGCAACAAGTCACAGAATGTTGAGTTATTTGGTACACTCCTCATGTCAGCCACTTTCGCTCCCTGAATCACGCCCCCTTCCCCATTTTGTACATATGTCTGCATTGGCAGTGACAGTGCACACAAATATCATTCTGCTGCAGCCCATTTATTTCTCTTTTGGGTTTGACTCTACCCACTCTGCTCAGTTCTCCCAGCCCCAGTCTCTCTCAGGTTTGCTCTTGGATCTGGAATCTCAAATCTGTCATGGTTGCAAGTGGGAGCAGGAGTGGACTCATTGGGCCACAGCACCAGCTCAACCTTGAGAGGCAAAACTAAGCAACTACCATCTTCACTAGAACCTCTGATGGTGAGGATCGGCCTGTGGTGGAAGGTAGCTGCCAAGTCATACTCCATTGGGTCCCGGTACTGCGACTACTGACCTCAGGGGTTGGGGATAGGATACTGACACTCTCTGATGGGATCAGGTAAGGCTGGGATGGCTGATGCAGACTGGATGGTTGGTATTGGCATGTAGGGAGGACTCAGCTGATATGGCAGGTGCAGCAGATACAGCAGGTATGGTAGGCACAGGTGGTATAGTTATATGCTACGCAGCATGTACAGCAAATATGGCAGGCTCGGCTGGTATAGATAAGGGCAGTGGTTACTTAAGGTACATTGGGCACAGCAAATTCTAGGATACAGACATGTGTTAACATACATAGCATAAGACTAATCAAATGGGATGGAATGTGACAACTAGTAACGAATCTCTAAGGATAAACCCCATTACCCAGGCACCTCCATACGTGCAGGATGCATTAAATACAAAGTGCCTCCCAGCTGTAGGCTCAGAAGCACTTCTGGGTTAAGGCACTATGGTCTTTAAGAATAGGTGCGTGCACATTCCCTAAGCGCCCACCTAGGAGACCTGCGTGGCATGGGCCGGCCCTGGGAGCTGGCTTCATGGATCAGTGACACAGAAGCCACTGCAGGGCAGCCAGGAGGGAAAATGTGCTGATGTCCCCACTAGGAAAAGGGGGCAGGACAGTGTAGAGGCACCAGTAATGGTGTAACATACTCCATACTTTGGTCGGGTCTTTCATAATGGCAGCTACAAGGCAACTTCGCTGCTCACACAACCATCCTTCTAAAGGTCCAGTTGATGACTCTCTTCTTGGCCCTTCTGGCCCTTTTAGAATTTTTACCTCCGTCACAGCTTTCTTCTGTAATCTATTTCCCCAAAGGAACATGCACTTCAGCCTTGAGTTCCCACTAATTTGATGCTTTCTGCTTCCACCTTTTCTATCATCTTTGACCAGTAGATGGCAGTGCTTGCTTGCTGCAACATTGTTGTGTATTAACTGTGTGCATCTTCTCACTTGTCTATCCCGTTACACATGCGTTGTCCCTTTAGATCCCCACTAAGCAGAACACAATGTTTAATGTTTTGCCTTCTTTCCCAGTTTTTTTCAAACTTGTAAGATTCAGTAAAGAAAAATATTGAGCTCTGCTTAATCTGAATGTGCATAATAGACCAATTTCCTTCCTGCAAAAAGCATAGCCAAATCGTTCCCTGCTACTGTACATGTTCTCTTTTTACAATATCACATATTTTTTTCTTTCAGCATCCCATGTGTACATAGTAATTTTCTATATGTTGTTTTAATAATTGTGCTAAATTACTTGGTCAGCCAAGCAGATCTAATGTGTAATTGAAGATGTGCACTGTAATTTCAGGATCTAATAATATCCACTTATCTCAATGTCATATTTATCTGATATAGGCAATGCTGTGCGACCAGAGCTAACTACTGCCAGTTAAAATGTGTTTCTCATAAGCTTCCATCATGGCATGGGTGATACTGATCTGTACTCACATCTGTACAGTAATCATTTTAAGAATGCTTTTTAATGAAAAATACACAATCATTTTGTAGTTGTAAATCCATGATATAGGAAATGTGTTACACATCCCTCCAAATGAGCACTTAGCAAAATTAGATCTTTGCCAAGTTAAAGAGTTATTTAGGCAGTAATAGATACTGAGAAGTTCCCAAAGATTTTATCACTTGCTTCTTTTCTAATGTGTTTTCAAAGTATTTCAAAAAGATGTTCTTAATGTTTAACACATGAGAATAGATTCCTCAAAATATTTATGCCATTTTTCCTGCGTAATGACATGGAAAAGTATGGGGTTTCTTTGGGCTGAGCATCAAGCACCATTTTATAAAGCCTTTGCTCAACTTGAGTCGGGCAAAAAAGCTACAATTTGTACCACTGGTTTATAAAAGATTCCTTTATTCCAATATCTATTCTGTCAATAGAGTATTGTCAACAATTATGTCAACCAAGCATTGGTGCTGTTGATGGATCTGGTATATGCTGCAATGGGAAAGAGCAAGAACTGAATAAAGTCAGCAGAAACAACTGGTAATGACAGAATAGTGGGGTTCTTTGCTGTTTTTTTTTATTATCACATGTAACTGAATTCAGTACTAGAGATAAGTGGATTGATTTGAGGAGAATTAACTATGAATTGAATTTCCCAAAATTTGCAGGTCCTTACAATTTAAACATGTTGCAATTCAGTTTGTGGGGAATGTAAAAAACAACTTCTGGTGCCTATTCACACATTGATGAATGAGCTAATATTTAGACCATAAGAAATTAATTACCCATAAAATAAATACATTTTATTACTTGTTTAAAATCTATTAAATCAACCAAACCATCAAACATACAATGTGCATGTAGTGTGTAAGTAGCCCTAGTTGGCTACAGTAAATTTATTGGTAGAGTCGACTATATTGTCATTTAAGTCTCCCAACTAATATAGTTTGTCTATTTGATGCTGTGTCTGGCCATTTTGTGCTGATTTTACTGCACCTTGCACTTTTGGATCTTGGTGGTGGGGATACACATTAAGTCCTCCGACACACCCACGTGAAAATCACGCACGTGCCGAGAGACACGTATTTTCCCTGGTGTTGCGTGCAGGTAAGTACGTGTCTCTGGTACATGCGGGCCACGTGTGTTCTCCGCATGCTATCCATGATAACATACGGAGAACAGGTTATTTACATACTCACGTGGTCCTTCCTGCTGTTCGTGGTGCTGATCCTCGGTCTCCAGCCCTCCCGTCTGCCCGCTGCTGCCAGGCAGTGAAGTGAATATTAAATGAGAATAATGAGCGGCGGTCAGCAGAAAGTGACAGCAGCGGCAGAGACAGGAGGGCTGCAGAAGGTGAGTTAAGGGGTTTTTTTTTGTCTCTGACACGTGTGTTTTCTCCGGCGCGTGTCACACGGGACCGCATCCACACTACACCGGTGTGGTACGGGTGAGGGCCGTGTGACACCCGTGCTGCCGGAGAAAACACTGACATGTCAGCATGTAGAAAAACGCACACACGTACAAACGCACATGGACACACATTCCGTGTGGTTTTACGTGTGTGTGCCTGCTACAGTAGGGTAGCATTGCTGAACGTGATTCCGTGCCGCCGGTACGTGCAAAAACTGGAAAACACGTACCGGCGGCACGGATGTGTGTCGCAGGCCTAAGGTAGATAGGAGCAGTGAGGGCGAGCCGCCGTGGAAAGGGGGCACCACAAACCTAGGGTGCTTAAAGCCCCATTGTTAGGTAGAACACAGATAAGGGAAAGATATATCCCCTAGGATTCAATCTATATTAATTTATCAGATATACCTACCTCAGACCCCTCCACACTACTTCCTTATCTTTCCACTAAGTGTGCACTTACACACTACATGCACATTGTATGTTTGATGATTTGGTTGATTTAATAGCTTTTAATCAAGTATTAATAAAATGTATTTATTTATTTTATGGGTAATTAATTGTTGATGGTCTAAAGGTTCCAGGTACCCTGGTTTTTCTGTTTGGTCTGTTTTGAATGAGCTAATACCATCATGTGTGGCCACATGGGCTTCACCATAATGTTTAATCCCGTTAGCGCCTAACACAGGGATTTTCATGATAACACAAAGCCTAATACAATTTAATAAGGTTCTATAAGTGAAAGGGTTAATAAGCTGCTGTGGTAAGTGGGTTTTTCTGCCTGGTAACGAGAGCAGCTGATTGGGGACCAATCAGCTGTTTGCGCGCCAGTTTTAACAGCTGGGGTTGGTTCTTTGAAATTATTGCGCGGGTATTTTAGTTATAAATACCCTGGGTTTCATCAGCTGGGTTAGTCCAGCTGATGAAGAGGAAGAAGTTCAGAATGGAAGAATTGATCCAGCAGGTGCTGAAGCGAGCGGGAGAAGCCGACGGCGCTGAATGGATAAAGACCTGCCTGGCTGGAGCTGGTTCTGCCGCCGCTGTTTTGGATCCTACCGGAGCAGCGGTGGATCGGCAGGATGCGGGCTCGGTCATCGCCGATGCTGAGGACGAACCGAGGACGAAAAGGCACAGAAGAAGCAAAGAAGTTTACTCACCACCGGCCGTTGCCAGAAGATCCAGCAGTGGTCGGAGGTCCGGAGGCCGTTCTTCAGGTCGGGCGAAGAAGACGTCTGCAGCCGCGTTGCCAGAGCCGGAGAAGAATGCCGCCGGGAGAAGTCGCTCGCGGACATCGCGAGATTTCAACCGGCCACGTCATCTAGAAGCGACCGGATGTGGCGCCGAGGTGGGTGGTGCTTCTGGTCCACGGGCGAAAGCAGGAAGCCCATTCCATCTATCATCCGGTGACCGGCGGCCGGGCAGCAGGGTATCGCCGCCACTACCGCAAAAAAGCTGTCATGGTGCGGCGGCGGTCCTGCAGGCTTGATCGTCGGATGGATCGGATAGCGAGAGCAGCGAGGCAACTGGATCGGCTGAACCGGCTGCAGTAACTGGAGGTGACGTCGCTAATCGGCAGGAGGTTCCGTCGGTGCCTGACGAGCCTTCTAGGAGCGGTGAGAGATTATTCCCATGTGTTAGTAATGTAATGTCTCATGATTTTGATGCTTTAAGGGAGTTGATTGGTAGTGTAGTGGCAGAGTGCTTGAACAGGGAGGGTAACTACACACACCATAGTACACACACTTTAAATCCAATCACAAGTCATAATAGTATTCCTCAATCCTTTTTTAAGGAAGCCATTATGTGTCAGCCCTCTCCTTTGGGCTTTCATTTGTCAGTTAGTTTGAAAGAAAAAATATGGAATAGAGAATATGTTGATTTATTTGCATTATTACCTTTGGGTAAGGAGCAGTATCGCACTGGCCTGGATGCCAAGGGTGAAAGCGACGGTGATAAGAGGAAGGTGGTGAAGTCGTTTTACAATTGGTTGCAGGCTTTTGCGATATATGCTGCAGTTTTAGGGGAAAAAGATCACAGTTGTTGCAGTGGGCTTTTTCAGCACTTGGATGCAGTGCTGGAGGCTTACCTCAACTTTCGGGGGTGTAGGCTGGCTAGCGTATGACGAATCATTTCGTCAAAGGATGGCGATTCATTCTAATATGAGATGGAGTAACAAGGATGTTGGTCTTTGGCTTAACCTCATGTTACCCCAGAGATCTGGATTGGTCAGACAGAATGCTAATTTGCAGGTTAAAAAAGGCTTCTGTTTTGCTTTTAACGAATCAGCATGCAAGTGGCTGACCAATTGTAGATTTAAACACGAATGTTTAGGATGTGGGGGTTCTCACCCGCTTTTCAAATGTTTTAAAAGGGGGCCGCAGGTGGACCAGCAGCCTAGCAACACCTCCCGTGAGTTTTTTCTTAAAAGCTCAGACTCCGGTGAAATGGGAAAAAATGCTCCCATGGCTAAAGCGGTACCCCGACAAGGTGAAAGCCATCATAGTACTTAACGGTTTTGAATTTGGTTTTCCTGTTCCAAGCTTTAAAGGAACAGGTTGTCTTCATGTGCTTAATCTTCTTTCGGTTAGGTCACATGAAGAGTTTATGTTGAAGCACATTATTAAGGAGCTCAGTTTAGGGAGGATAGCTGGTCCATTTGATAGCCCTCCTTTTCCAAATTTTCGGTTATCACCTTTAGGTATCGTGCCTAAAAAAGAGGCTGGTGCCTTTAGGGTAATTCATCATTTTTCATACCCTAAGGGGCAATCCGTCAATGATGAAGTGGATAAAGCTGTAGTATCAGTTCATTACGCTACATTTGATATGGCGGTTGATCTATTAAGAAAGTTTGGTCAGGGAGCGCTATTAGCCAACTCGGATATAAAATCAGCTTTTTGTTTATTACCTGTTCATCCAAGGGGTTTTAATTCTTTAGGGTTTTCTTTTGGGGGAAGTTTTTATTTTGACAGGTGCCTTCCCATGGGGTTTTGTTTGTCCTGTTTTTATTTCGAATGTTTTTCTTCATTTTTAGAGTGGGTAGTGCAGGAGTCTGTGCCTAATGGTGGAATCTTGCACTACCTGGATGATTTCTTGTTCGTAGGTTCTGGAAGTTCAGATGTTTGTTTTGTTTTGTTAAATAGGTTTTTGTTTTTAAAGAAGTTTTTTGGAATTCCAATTGCAGAAGAAAAGACAGATTCCCCTTGTCACAATTTAGAATTTTTAGGGATTTCTATTGATTCAGTAGCTATGCAGTGTAGCTTGCCAGCTGATAAGTTAATAAAGTTACAAGGTTTGGTGGATTCCGTGGTGAGTAAAAAGAAGGTCACGCTAAGAGAGATGCAGTGCCTATTGGGTTCTTTGAATTTTGCTTTGAAAATCATTCCGATGGGGCGTGTTTTTTGTAGAAGGTTGTATGATAGCATGAGTGGTTTGTCATCCATCAATGCACATATTAGAGTTTCAGCCGAGATGAGATCCGATTTGATGGTTTGGCGGAGGTTTTTGTTGGAGTTTAATGGTATTAACTGCTTTCAGGAGGTTTTTTGCTTGGAAAAAGAATTGCAATTTGAGCTTCAGGTGGATACAGGTGCGGGTTTTTTAGTAAGTTTTGGGGAGAGTTGGTGTGCGGAGTCGGTAAAGTGGTGTCCATTGGGTTTGAACGATAAGAGATCAGTGGTTGAATTATTTGCTATTTTGGTGGTTCTGTCATTATGGGGTAATGATTTAGCTAATAGGCGCATTGCATTTCAGTCGGCGGATAAAGGGGTAGTTTCTTGCATCAATACTTTATCATCAAAATGTGTATGGGCGGCGAAGGTATTGAAGCAGATAGTTTTTCTTTGTTTTAGGTTCAACATTTGGTTGAAGGCGTTTTTGGTTAGTGATTGCTTAGAATTTTCATGTCCCTCTTTTTTACAGCGGTTAGAGTCCAGAAACTCAGAGTTGCCGGAGGAAGGGATTAGACTGTATTTCCCGGTGGAATTATGGGACATTCTTTGGACTTGATCCCAATGTTTATTAGGAACTCTATTGCGGCAAGCACTTAGAAGGCTTATGCCGCCGCATGGGAGAGATGGTTGGAATTTTGTAGAGCAAAGAATTTTTGTGGTTATGTTGCCGGAGTGTCAAGTGCTTTGGAGTATATACAGTTTGGGCTGTCCAATGGCATTAGTTATTCTGCGTTGCATAAGGCGCTCGCTGGTATTTCATTTTTTCTTAAATTGTATGGTAGTGAGTCTTTGGTTTCCTTCTTTGCTGTCAGGCAAGCGCTTAAGGGGTTAAAAAGGGAAAATTGCCGTCCGGACGACAGGCGCCCGATTTCGTTTGATATGCTATTAAAGTTATGGCAGGCTCTGGGAGTTGTTTGTATAGATTTTTTTGAGGCCAGTTTATTTAGAGCTGCGTTTGCTTTGGCTTTCTTTGCTGCTCTTAGGATTGGCGAATTGATGCCACTTAGTAAAAATAAGTTAGGGGGTTTGAAATTACAAGATGTTAGAGTATTCAAATCGTATTGTTTTATTTTTATTGCGGTGTCTAAGACGGATCAAGGGGGAAAAGGGCATTGGATCAAGTTATCTTGTGTTAAGGATTCCCCCGTTTGTCCAGTGCAGAACTTGCGGCTTTGGGTCTCGTTGCGCCCCCCAGGTAAAGGGCCATTGTTCATTCATTCTTCTGGTTTACCAGCTACGAAATTTCAGTTTGGTGCATTGTTAAAGCAGTGCTTAATACATTTAGGTATGGGACATTATAAAATTTCTTCTCATTCCTTCCGGATTGGTGCTGCTACTGTCGCCGCTTCGTTGGGTTTGACTGGAAAGAAAATCATGCAATTGGGTAGGTGGAATTTGGGTCGCTATAAAATTTATGTTCGTCCGGAGCTCTTGCTTAATTCTTGAATGCTTGAATTTTCAGAAACCATGATCGTTTGGATTGTTGGGCATTCATACGTATATTGGGCTCAGAAGAGAGCTGCAATGCGTACATACACTGAAAATTTAACATTTTCATTTGATCACATTAATATTCATTGGTTTGGTTCCAGAGGAATGAGATGGGCTCAACTGATCAGTGAGCTGAAGAAAAAGATGTATTTTACTCCAGTTCCGGACTTAATTATCCTACATTTAGGTGGTAACGATGTAGGTAAGATAAAAACATTGGAGCTATATGCAACGGGACATTATTTTTATTAAAAATATTTTGCCTAATGTATGTTTAGTTTTTTCTGAGATTATCCCTAGGATTGCATGGACATCGGGAGGTTTTTCATTTTTTGAAAAAATTAGAAAAAGGGTCAATCGTACCATGGAAAAGTTTTGTAGAGTCATTGGTGATTTTTCTTTCCGCCATGTGGATTTGGAAGGGTTTTTATTGGGGTTATATAATAATAATAATAATAATTTTATTCATTTATATAGCGCTATTAATTCCACAGTGCTTTACATACATTTGCAACACTGTCCCCATTGGGGCTCACAATCTAGAGTCCCTATCTGTATGTCTTTTGGAGTGTGGGAGGAAACCGGAGTACCCGGAGGAAACCCACGCAAACACGGGGAGAACATACAAACTCCTTGCAGATGGTGTCCTTGGTGGGATTTGAACCCAGGACCCCAGCGCTGCAAGGCTGCAGTGCTATCCACTGAGCCACCGTGCCGGGGTACACCTGTCTGACATAGGTGTTGATATATTTAATTTGGGTTTACAAGGAATTGTTGAAAGATGGCTGTGCGATAGTGTGGGGGGACACTAATAGCAATTAGTGTCCTGGTGGGGGAAAATCGCTCAGATGTCTGAGTGGATTCTGGTTTATGGTTTATGGAATTATATATGTGTTGGGAATGTTAATACAAAGGGTTAATTGTTTGTTAAAAAATTCAGGTTACTCTTAATAAATTAGCACGGCCAATAATTTACCAATGAATTCTGTGTCCAGTGTCAGTTATTATTTGGTATGTGTATGAATGGTTTTTGTGTTATTATGTTTAATCCCGTTAGCGCCTAGCACAGGGATTTTCATGATAACACAAAGCCTAATACAATTTAATAAGGTTCTATAAGTGAAAGGGTTAATAAGGTGCTGTGGTAAGTGGGTTTTTTCTGCCTGGTAACGAGAGCAGCTGATTGGGGACCAATCAGCTGTTTGCGCGCCAGTTTTAACAGCTGGGGTTGGTTCTTTGAAATTATTGCGCGGGCATTTTAGTTATAAATACCCTGGGTTTTCATCAGCTGGGTTAGTCCAGCTGATGAAGAGGAAGAAGTTCCCCCACCCTCCCTCCCTTATTGTTTGGCTTTTTTACTGTAATTTATGGAATCGGTTGTCTTGCTGTTTATTAGAGGGGGAAAATCGCTCAGATGTCTGAGTGGATTCTGGTTTATGGTTTATGGAATTATATATGTGTTGGGAATGTTAATACAAAGGGTTAATTGTTTGTTAAAAAATTCAGGTTACTCTTAATAAATTAGCACGGCCAATAATTTACCAATGAATTCTGTGTCCAGTGTCAGTTATTATTTGGTATGTGTATGAATGGTTTTTGTGTTATCATGCCTTGCAGCAACAAAATCACATAGTCTAGTGCAGCCCAGGCTTGTCAACCATCCACAAATGTCAGGGCAAACTGTAAACATAGGATACTTTTTGACCTGTCAGTTAGAAAATGTAAATCGTCCATTATTTTTTTAGCACCAAAAAAACGTATAAAGGATATTCTGACTGTAATTATGATTTTACATTTCATATATTTACTCACAACTAATGTCTTGATATCAGACCTATGCTCTCTAGACATTTATTACTTATAATACTAATGATTTATTATGGTTTTCCAATATGTCCATAAAAAATATTGTCTGACTGTGATTTTTTTTGGTAAGCTGTCCAGAAAAAATGAAAGTGTCATGATAGCAACCCTGCCACAGGCAGTGAGAATCATCCCCGACAGTATAAAAGATGAAGGCGGACTAAGCAGTGTCACTTTAAGCTTTTATAGCATATAGGAGGTAACAGCGTACTGCTCACTCCAGTTGTTTAAATGTCTAAATCCTATTGTTGTGTACTACTTTAGTGCTGAATCAATTTAAAAATGAAGTGGCAGTCTCACGTTGTGAATAATCCAAAGATTCAAGTGATATAGGAAGGTGTTGAACATGCATAGTCACTGATTGTGACTGTCAATGACTTATCTGTGATCAAACTGAAGTAGTACGCATGACCAGAAGTCTGAGGTCATGTGCACTGAGCCAAAATCCAGCATCGGTGCAATGATGGCAGCCAAGAGGTTAGTGAGATCATCCTCTGATGCTGCATATTCATTAGCATGTTAGATCACCCACAGGGACGTACTAACATGTTAATGGGAGCGACTGTGCAGGGGAACTAACGCCCAGGGGACTAGTCCCCACACTCATTAGCATATGGTAAAAGATAATGAAGAAGATAATCCAGCTGGATGCAAACAGTTTTCTTTATTCATGCATGAGAGGATAGTGCACAAGAAACGTTAATGCGTTTTTGGCTTAACGCCCTTAGTCAATGTTATGACTAAGGGCGTTAAGCCAAAAATGCCTTAACGTTTGTTGTGCACTATCCTCTCATGCATGAATAAAGAAAACCATTTGCATCCAGCTGGATTATCTTCTTCATTGTTTGCATTGCGGCTGGAGCAGGGCCAACATCCGAGTCTGGGCAGCGGTCAGGTCAGGTGGCAGTGAGCTGGATCCTCAAGCATTACGGTAAAAGATCTTTAGAAATACTTTTTCTAAAGATCTCTTTATCTATGCTAGTATATACAGGGATGGTTAGGCAGGGATAAGCTATATGCACCCAGAACTGCTCGTGGCTCTGGGTGCATATTGGACCTGACAGGTTCCCTTTAAAAATAATCTGTCATGAGGTTTTTGCTACCTCATCTGAGCGCAAAGAGGAAAGGAGCCAGTGTACCGCCCCATGCTCGGCAGCCGAGCCGCTCAGATCCAGACCTTCAGTGGGTGGCTCGAGGGTCTCCGGATCCGGGGGTCTCGCTGTCACTTCAACTGAAAGGGGGGTTGTGGTTTGGGTACGTAGGTGTATGGCCGGAGCCGTGTTAAGTTCGTGACGCCACCCACGGGATGTATGGAAGGTGGACACCATCGCTGCAGTTACGGGGCACCCGGGGGAAATGTTCGGCAGCAAGTTGTTAACCTCTCCGTGGGCAGGGATGGTGGCCGCGGGACCCGTTGGGAGTGTTTGGCGGTGCAGGGAGATGGGCGACTGGAGGGTGCTGTTGTACTCATTATTAGTAAACACACGAGTCTCTGGTAAACCAAAGTGATGGTGGTCGGGGCCCACAGCTGGCTGCAGTCTGGTCCCCCACCCAGCTGGTGGTCTCTGTCTTTCTCCCGCACCTGTGTGTGATGGTGGACTGCGTGTGCTTGAAACTTCAGGAGTCCGCTCCCGGCTTGTGGTCGCCTAAGGAGCCCTTTGCCCGCAGACGCTGGCCCATGGGATCTCTGAGCCGTGGCGGGGGCTGCTTATCCCGCTCGTTGGGCTGTTGTCTTCAGTCGGGACTTTGGGTGGGACAGGACCTCTAGTCCTGGCTGCAATCAGTTAATTAGCTAGCCCCCAGTAGCTTCTGGACCAGGCTTCAGGGTTTGAGTACCCCCCTTTGTGCTCCAGTTTACGAGTCGGTTCCCCGGGTCAGTACTGGTGGGCCACTACCCTGTCCCAGTCCACCTCGGTTCCACCGAGCCGTCTTCCCGGCTCCTGCAGACAGAGACCGCCATCTGCATCCTAGCCAAAGGTACCAGGGCTCCTACCCTGGCACCTGCTAAAATTGGTTTCTCTCCTCTGCTGGAGCTGCACACAGCTCCAGCCCACACACCTCTCCAACTTGAACTCTGAAACTGTACTGTTTACTTTCCCGCCCCAGGCTGTCTGAACTCCTCAGTGAGCATCTTCGAACCGCCTGGTTCTGCCCCCTGGTGTGTCCATCAAGTCCTGAGGGGGTGACTAGGGGGTGACTAGTTTTAAATGTTTGGCTGTGTGTTACCTATGAGGGACAGGTGTAATGTAGGGCCCTATCTGTGACTACCTGGCCCAGCCAGGGCGTCACACCAGCACTGCTTATGAATGGCATGCAACAATGAAAAAATAAAAAGTGTGATATTCACAAATTCATTCCTACTGTAGCAATTCAATGAGATTTTTTGCAAATGATTGATCAATGATTTGAGCCCCCCTGCCCCGTCACAGCAAATCTCTATAGGGGGGTCCCTACACTATGTTATAAATTATTATCGTATCATAAGGTCTCATATAATGAGCAGGACCATATAAGAATACCACTTACCCAAGACATGTCTGAACCGCTCCCATGCTGCAAGGACTGACAACTGTGAATAAAAGCAACCCAGGTGCCAGTGTGTGTGGCAGAACCACACACACCAGCACAATGTCAGAACTTTCCCTCACAGTGCCAGACCAGCAAACATGGATGAGGGCGGAAAAGGCTCAGGCAGGTGGTGCTTAAATAATGATGCCTCTCATCTGAGAGCCGTATAATGTAGAGGCAGAGATCTTGATTCTAGCAATGTGTCACTTCCTGAGCTGCTATGGTGAACAGTATAATGTCTACTGCCCCTGGCCACTCGTCTGCCTTTTCCTACCTGTTTCAGTGCCGTACATCTTTCAACCTATGCACTGATGTCCTTGTTCTGTATCCCAACTTCCCAGGTTGGGTCAATGACTTAATCGTCCACCACCTCGTCTAACACTTCCACACTGTCCTCCTCCTGACTTGTTGACTTAATACCATGATTTGTTGGCAACTGTATCTCAATATCATCCACCTCTTGAGACAGTAATTTCCATTCCTGACCATCATTTTCCTTTAACCTGGCTACTGAAATATTTGGGCATCACTTCACACAGTATCCTCATGTTCCTGCTAAAATGTGCAGGACAAGAAGTAAGAATCAAGACAAGTAAATGTAAAAAGCTTGTAATGCTTGTGGGGAGAGCAAGGTATTAGTGGATCCACTTGACTGAAATTACTATTCACTTGCCTGAAGGAGCTAACTGGACCGGCCGCCGCGTCTTCACTACTGCCACTGGAGGTGGCAGCAGGTACACATGCTGGTAATAGAAACACAAAATCCATAGATATATAAAGATAATAGTTACAGAGGGGAATATAAAATCTCCCAGTATGGTTTTAATTGACCATGTCTACTAATGGCAAATATAAACAAAAGAGAAACTGTGGACAAGACTGATGCTGGATAAAACATACACTTTTAATAAATTCAATTAAAATGAATGGAACATAAACAACAGCAGTGTAGCTAAAGATGAATCAATTTATAGCACAGTTTTACAGAGAGTTGCATAGAATTACATCAGATATTGCAGAATCCTACACATATGTGCATCTCAATAAATTAGAATATCATCAAATAGTTAATTTATTTCAGTAATTCAATACAAAAAGGGAAATGCATATATTATATAGAGTCATTACACACAGAGTGATGTATTTCAAGTGTTTATTTCTGTTAATGTTGATGATTTTGGCTTACAGCCAAAGAAAACCCGAAAGTCATTATCTCAGAAAATTAGAAAATTATATAAGACCAACTGAAAACATGATTTTCTGCTTAGAAATGTTGGCACCTACTGAAACGTCGGTACCGTAAATGCACTCAGTGCTTGGTCAGGGCTCCATTTGCATGAATTACTGCATCAATGTGGCGTGGCATGGAGGTGATCAGTCTGTGGCACTGCTGAGGTGTTATGGAAGCCCAGGTTGCTTTGATAGCAGCCTTCAGCTCGTCTGCATTGTTGGGTCTGGTGTCTCTCATCTTCCTCTTTACAATACCCCATAGATTCTTTATGGGGTTTAAGTCAGGCGGGTTTGCTGGCCAATCAAGCAGTGATACTGTGGTTATTAAACCAGATATTGGTACTTTTGGCAGTGTGGACAGGTGCCAAGTCCTGCTGGAAAATGAAATTTACATCTCCAAAAAGCTTGTTGGCAGAGGGAAGCATGAAGTACTCTAAAATTTCCTGGTAGATGGCTGTGCTGACTTTGGTCTTGATAAAACACAGTGGAGCTACACCAGCAGATGACATGGCTCCCCAAACGATCACTGATTGTGGAGACTTCACACTAGACCTCAAGCAGCTTGGATTATGGCCTCTCCACTCTTCCTCCAGACTCTGGGACCTTGATTTCTAAATGAAATGCAAAATTTATGAAGTAATGATGAATGACACCTAAAGTATGATATAACAGCTGCTGGTGGCCAGTTGGTTCTGTGTGGTGGCAGCTGGGGGTGTTAGACAGATAATCCTTGGTGGGCCACTGCACTTCCCAGACAATAGGGGCAAAAATAAAAGCTCAGAGATAAAATAAAACAATTTTGATTTAAATACAGTAAGAATAACCTGTAAAGGTAAATTGATTTCCTACTTGAAAACAGTTAAGGAAATCTACTGTCACAAAAGGGTTAATTTCCCCAGGTACAGTGCCTACAAGTAGTATTCAACCCCCTGCAGATTTAGCAGGTTTACACATTCGGAATTAACTTGGCATTGTGACATTTGGACTGTAGATCAGCCTGGAAGTGTGAAATGCACTGCAGCAAAAAAGAATGTTATTTCTTTTTTTTTTAAATTGTGAAAAGTTTATTCAGAGGGTCATTTATTATTCAACCCCTCAAACCCCCAGACTTCTGTTTGGTTCCCCTAAAGTATTAAGAAGTATTTCAGGCACAAAGAAAAATGAGCTTCACATGTTTGGATTAATTATCTCTTTTTCCAGCCTTTTCTGACTAATTAAGACCCTCCCCAAACTTGTGAACAGCACTCATACTTGGTCAACATGGGAAAGACAAAGGAGCATTCCAAGGCCATCAGAGACAAGATCGTGGAGGGTCACAATGCTGGCAAGGGGTACAAAACCCTTTCCAAGGAGTTGGGCCTACCTGTCTCCACTGTTGGGAGCATCATCTGGAAGTGGAAGGCTTATGGAACTACTGTTAGCGTTCCACGACCTGGACAGCCTTTGAAAGTTTCCACCCGTGCCGAGGCCAGGCTTGTCCGAAGAGTCAAGGCTAACCCAAGGACAACAAGGAAGGAGCTCCGGGAAGATCTCATGGCATGGGGACATTGGTTTCAGTCAATACCATAAGTAATGTACTCCACCGCAATGGTCTCCGTTCCAGACGAGCCAGTAAGGTACCTTTACTTTCAAAGCGTCATATCAAGGCTTGTCTACAGTTTGCTCATGATCACTTGGAGGACTCTGAGACAGACTGGTTCAAGGTTCTCTGGTCTGATGAGACCAAGATTGAGATCTTTGGTGCCAACCACACACGTGACGTTTGGAGACTGGATGGCACTGCATACAACCCCAAGAATACCATCCCTACAGTCAAGCATGGTGGTGGCAGCATCATGCTGTGGGGCTGTTTCTCAGCCAAGGGGCCTGGCCATCTGGTCCGCATCCATGGGAAGATGGATAGCACGGCCTACCTGGAGATTTTGGCCAAGAACCTCCGCTCCTCCATCAAGGATCTTAAGATGGGTCGTCATTTCATCTTCCAACAAGACAACGACCCAAAGCACACAGCTAAGAAAACCAAGGCCTGGTTCAAGAGGGAAAAAATCAAGGTGTTGCAGTGGCGTAGTCAGTCTCCTGACCTTAACCCAATTGAAAACTTGTGGAAGGATCTCAAGATTAAAGTCCACATGAGACACTCAAAGAACCTAGATAACTTGGAGAAGATCTGCATGGAGGAGTGGGCCAAGATAACTCCAGACACCTGTGCCGGCCTGATCAGGTCTTATAAAAGACGATTATTAGCTGTAATTGCAAACAAGGGTTATAATTGACCCACACTTTTATGTTGAAAATTTATTAAAATTTAACTGAGCAACATAACTTGTTGGTTTGTAAGATTTATGCATCTGTTAATAAATCCTGCTCTTGTTTGAAGTTTGCAGGCTCTAACTTATTTGCATCTTATCAAACCTGCTAAATCTGCAGGGGGTTGAATACTACTTGTAGGCACTGTATCTGTGTCTGGTGGCTCTTGAAGCACTGATTCCAGCAGCAATCCACTACTCATGAATCTCCCCAAATTTTTGAATGGCCTTTTCTTAACAATCTTATAAAGTTTATCCCGATTGCTTGTGCATCTACCACAATTTTTCCTTCCACTGAACTCTCCATTAATATGCTTGGATACAGCACTCTGTGATCAGCCAGCTTCTTTAGCAATGACCTTTTGTGGCTTACCCCCTTGTGCAGTGTGTGTCAATGACTGTGTCGCGGGCGGGGAGGAGGGTGTCAGCACACCGCGCTCACCCCTTCTGCTCGGGTCCGGCAGCTGCTCAGTGGTGGCTCGAGCCGTGGGCCGGATCCCGGGGTTTCTCGAGCGACACTCCTCGCCCGTGAGTGAAAGGGGGTTTGTGGTTGGGTGTGGGGATTGTTATAGTTCGTGACGCCACCCACGGTTGTGGTGATTTCACCACCGCTGCTCTGTACGGGGCTCCCGGGGATGGTGATGCGGAGCAGCCAGGTGTTGTGTTGCCCCTCCGTGGGTAGGGGTTGGTGATCCCGGGGCCCGATGATGGGGAAGTAGGTGCGGGGCCTGATGGGCGCAGGAACGCGGGGGCAGCGCTGTGCCTTGCGGCACTGTGGTACTCACTCAGCCTGAGACACGGACACAGTTTGTACGGTAAACCAAACGGCTGGTAGGACGGTCCCACAGACGGCTGCACCTGCACTCCCGGTAGGTGACGGTGATGTCCCTCTTCCTTGCACCTTTGTTTGACTTGTGGTACCGGTGGATTCCCTCCGGTTACCCGCTCCCTGACTGCAATCTGGGCCGGAGGAGCTGTACACTTTGCCCGCAGGCGCTGGCCCTGAGAAACTGGTGCCCTGGCGGTGGCGGTGTCTCTCTGCTTCTGGTTGGGCTGTTGCCTTCAATCGGGACTTGGTTGTTGGGGGATCTGCGTCCCCGTCACTGACGGATTCGGCAAATTTGGCGACTCCTAGCCTTGCCGGGGTCCGAGAGGCCCCTGCCCTGGTGCTGACTGTCCTTCGGAACACTGCTCCAGACCACCGGGCACACAGCCACCGGGGTCCTTCCAGGAACTTCCAAACGGTCCCCCTCCAGACAGTCACCGCCGTCGCTGACCTTGCTGATCTGGCCCTCACAAAGCTGGACCCTTCAGGCTTTCTTTCTCTACTGTCACTTCGCTTGCTTTCCTCCTTTTCCACTTTCACTTTCACTTTCTTAACTACTCTACTTAACTCAACTTCACTCTTGCCCTGCCCGGGCTACTCTGTTGTTTACTCAAGCTCGTCCCTGAGCTGTCTGCCTGTTTACTTCCTGCCTCCAGAGTTGTGAGCTCCTCGGTGGGCGGAGCCAACCGCCTGGCCCACCCCCTGGTGTGCATCATCAGACTCCTGGAGGAAGGCAACAAGGATTTGTGGTTAGCATTGATGTGCCTACCTGGAGTGTGGGGTGTGGTGGTGTTGTGACCTGTGTCCCCTGGCTTGCCCAGGGCGACACAACTGCCTTCTGGACATCTGTCAAGTCAGCAGTCTTCCCCATGATTGTGTATCCTACTGAACCAGAATAAGGGACCATTTTAAACACTTAGGGAGCTTTTGCAGGTGTTTTGTGGTAATTATTCTAATTTTCAGAGATAATGACTTTTCTGTTTTTATTGTCTGTAAGCCATAATCATCAACATTAACATAAATAAACACTTGAAATAGATCACTCTGTGTGTAATGACTCTATATAATATATGTGTTTCCTGTTTTTTATTGAATTACTGAAATAAGTTAACTTTTTGATGATATTCTAATTTATTGAGATGCACCTGAATATGACCCACCAAGATATCCAAAGACTGCACATGGAATAGGCTAACATGCCTGTAATAGTGAATATTCGTGGGACAAAAGTGTAAAAAACGTATAAGAATTAAACCCCTGCATGGTAAAACAAATAAACAGATGTCTGAATCACCAGGGCGGGCACAAACGTATAAATTCCATAGTGGTGTAACACAAAGTGCCAGACACAAAAAGTCTGCAAAATTACCTTCTCAGGGCAGGTGTAGAGGAATGCATGGGGGCTCTGACAAATACCTAAAGACGCGTTTCGTTTGTCTTTTTGCTTGCTTTAACAAGATAAGTATTTATTAGTGGCCAGCTAGGACCTATTAAATAAGGTGAGCTTGTTTATATGTGGGTAACGGACAAATCCAAGCCAGGTGAAACAGCACAAACGCACAATGCCGTCCACTGGCATCGCAGCGTCAGAGGGTGGGTCGGATGTCCAGAGGCTGGGACACGTCACCATGACCACTGAACATGCGTATTACCACATAATGATGCCAGGAGGTGGGAGGAGGGAAACACACAGCAGCGTACATACGCATCCCCGATTTGGTAAGTGAAATATGGATATCGTGTCTAGGAGAAGCATGAACATCAGACCTGTCATGAACTGCATATACACCGGATATATCCCATGGAGATCCATAATTCCACCAGGGCAATATTAAAAGAGATGACATTGTCTTCATAATCCATATGAGGAGTTGTATGTTCTGTGAATCAGCAATGAGAAAGGCAGCTAAAAAGTAGAATACTGGCAATAAACAAAAAAGGAATATATAAATAACATAACACAAAAAATGCACCATAGAAAATAATGAAAATCAAAAGGTAAAAAACTGAATAAAAATTATAAGTACTTGAGAAAACCAACTGATGCTTAATCAGGAGAGCATAAGGGGTTGATGATTTTAGGTATGTAGTGACTCCGGGTCAGGAAGTCCCCTAAATTTCTACAGTGTCGCGAGATCATTGATGGTCTGTCGGGCAAACAGGAAAGTAGTGACGGTTCCATTTGGAGGGTTGGCCAGTGTTGCTCAGGATAGCCTTCATAGTGGACAATTCATGATTATAGGTTGTTATGAATCTTACTATTAGGTCTGACTGATGCTTTGGACCTGAATTTTAAAGGTGACTACGTGGGGTCTGTTTAGCCCATTTATACCCACCCTTTACACTTCTTTTACTATAGCCTCTTTGTAAAAAGCAGGACTCTAGATCAATGGCCTGGGCATCGAATCTCTCATTGGTAGAAAAGATCCTCCTCATCCTCAGAAATTGACCAATTGGGACAGCTTCTGTAGTGAAAAATTGATGGGAGGATGAGGCATGTAAAAATGAATTTACTGATGCTGTTGTTCTAAAAATATCTGTCTGAATGGCGCCTTCTAAATCCACCTCCAATTGAATATCAAGAAATTCAGTTTGTTTATGATCAGATTTGTATGTGAGTTTAATATTGTAATAATTTTGGTTCAGGGATGACATAAAAAGCTGAGCAGCTCAATGATCAGGTCATAAAAGTGACTGTCCTGGTTGCTCCCTTTGAGGAAGAAGCAGATAGCCTGCAGACCATGTTGATGATTAATGCAGGTATAGATTCTATGTCCGCAGTAACCAAGAGTGTATCTTTATGCACAAAGATCCCATCAACCCTGTTCAAGGTGTTCGTTGTGTTCCTAACGTAAGAGGCCACACCTCTGCTTTTTCCTGCCTGTTTTGGTGCCGTAGATACCTCGACCTCTGCACTGCTGTCCTTACTCTGTATACCATCTCCAAATGGTGAGTGTGAATAGGGTAGGAATCCAGCAATCAGGTCCAAAATAGGTTAAAATTTCATTCTTTCTTTATTTCATGTTAAAGTTAAAAGAAAATTTCCATCATGAATTCATAGGAATATAGATGAGAGGACGCGTTTCGAACAGAGTTAGTTCTTAGTCTGTCTCTAGTAAATGGACACTGACAGAGTGATTAAAAAGACATGAAACCGGACATGGAATCAGAAAAGACTGCACAGGTTCAAGGTGATTAATTGGAGTAGTTCACTCCCATGGGAAATAAGTGATCATATCAGTATACATACAACATATCTTTCTTTAAATTCATACCCAGAGGAGATCTAGTGTCCATTGTAAAAAACCACTTGATTTCCTTGCGACAAAGAATATCTTTGAGATTACCACCTCTTTTTGGTAGACACACTTTCTCAATTGCATTAACCTGCAGTGAATCCATGTTGCCCGCATGCACATTGAGAAAGTGCTGCGATGCTCCAGATAATCCTCTAGTGGTTGCGTTTTTTGCATAATATATATATTCAGACAGCCTCTTTCTCAATGTGCGTGTCGTGCTGCCTATATACTGCAGATGACATTTAACGCATGAAATCAAATAAATAACATTGCTAGTACCACAATTAATCATTGAATTTATAAAAAAAAAAATTCCATTAGAATATGATGTAAAATTATTGGTACTAACCATGTACTTACAAAGCCCACAGGTTTTATGGCCACATTTATAAGATCCCACTGTTGACAGCCAATTGCCCGCAGTACATCCATCTGTTTTTTTCGCAGGTTTTTTATTTTGGGACATTTTATTTTTATGGTCACTTGGTGAAATTAAAGCCCCACTTGGTGAAATTAAAGCAGCCCATCTTCACCACGACCCGTGGGTGGCGTCACGGACTAAATCCCGCAAACCAACCACCCCTTTCACTCACGGGCGAGGAGCGCCGCTCGAGTCCCCGGATCCAGCCCTCCGCTCAAGCCACCGAGTAGCAGCAGCTGAAGTCTACAATCTCTTCACTGCTGCCAGAAGAATTTTATTTTCTAATAGCAGTGTCTCCATTTCTTTAAAGCAGCAATGCCATCCGTGATCAAACCTCCTATGTAAATGAGTGATGAAGCAATTTCTTCAATTCAGTCACCTGTGTCCATTGACCTTTATTTAGTGTTATCTTAGGGTTGGTCATCTCTACAAGAAAGGGCTTTGGCTGAAGCTCATCTCAGCTAGAAGCCTAGATGCTTTGATCAGGAATAGAATAGACAATTTATAGTACATTTCATAACTTTCCCAAATTATTTTGAAATTAATATTGAGCACATATTGCTTTGAAATACTTGCGAAGAAAAAATCTGGCAACAAAACAGCCTTATTCAAGAAAGTTTTTTTTTCATAAAATCCCAAAATATTGTACCTAATTTACTATATATTTTAGGAGTTGGAGTCGGTCCATTTTATACCACTTCGGACTCCACCAAATTGGACACCGACTCCAATTTGACTCCAACAGAGTCCTGGATGCAATGCAGCTGACCAATCACAGTAATATCAATATCCAACATCTCTACAGCATTACTATGATTGGCAGGCAATCCCCACATATTTAGTGGCTGAAAAAAAGCCGCGAAACATACTAGTTGAAGACTCGATCTTGGTGCTTAAGAACCGGGGATACTCAATCACTAGTTATAAATTCTGTTATGGTACATTGATCCAGGAAACTAGTCTGATTGCTTTGCGTGGAGTCGGGAAGGAATTTTGTTCCCTAATGTTGGACTATTAGTATCTGCCATATGAGATTTTTGCCTTCCCCTGAATTAACATTTTAGGCTAGATTGAACTTGATGTACCTGTGTCTTTTTTCAACTTTAAAAGTATGAAACTATGTCAGAGAAAGTAAAAATGGAGGTCTTAAAAAGAATTAATTGGATATTGATTATTAAAAAAAAATGTATTATAAAGGGAATTTTTGAAATGAGTATTCCTTTAGACTGCTTTTACCATTATTCACTCAAAATGTATTATTGTATTGCGAAATATCGTGCATTTTTATATATCAAATGCACTTCAATCTGTCGCTGCATTGTTATCACTTTTTACAAAAGCTCTCTACTTAAGAATGGCAGCCTGCCTATTTACATAGCTAATCATGCCTAAATTACCATCAATACTTGAAAAGAGGTGGGACAGATGTAAAAATTCAAAAAGTAGGACAACAACAAATACGAAATTTTGAAAAAACTGCTGAAAAATGTAGATAAATTCCCCCATAGACTAGAAGTGTAATCTGTTAATGCTTGCCTGGCAACATAAATATACTGTATATCTTATAGTTTACTATGGAGGTATCCTAATAGGTAACAACTGCAATTCGATAAAGATAAATAGAGAAAATATCACAACGGTTATTAAAAAATTGAGTTAGTTTCCCTTAAAAAATGTTCAATATCCCATTAAGGAACATATTGCTTCACTTTTTCCTGTTATTATTCATTGTCTGTGCCTTCTGTCATCACCATAGGTTATGAAGCTCTAGGCAAGTATAAACAAATTCTACTGTATTTCCTCTGACGCTGCTGGATTACTATATGCCAAGTAATTTACAAAGGACGTCACCAAATACAGCTCGGACCAGACAGGATTTGTGCAGAAAATGTTTGACTTCTAGTTATGTATTGTTTTTTTCATTCTTCAAATTACCACACGTTATTCCATTATTTATTTGGCAATATGTTTAATGCTAGCTGCAATTTAGCTGTCAAGAGAACAATAATTAAATGTAATAGAACATGTAACATACCATTTGATGGTGTGTAGACAGCTCATTTGTGGCGGTTCAACCACAAAAAAAGCGTCACTCAGAAAAAGCAAAGATGAACAATTAGAATAACGTCTATCAAGTTTCTTCTTTCCCAGTTACACTCTCTGGGGGAAATGTATTAGAAGCATTGCTTTTTGCTTAGAATTGTTGTGGAGTTTACCCATTGTCTTGTTGTTTCCTCTCTGATCTTGTTTTCCTCCTTATCTTTTATTGTCTTATACCTCTGTGAGTATGTGCAGTATGACAGTTTTGGTTTCCCCTTTCTTTCTATTTTGCGGGTTTAGGCTATGTGCACACGGTGCGTTTTTCTCGGCGTTTTTGCGCGTTTTTCGGGTGCGTTTTTTGCCTCAAAACTGCATGACTTTGCTTCCCCAGCAAAGTCTATGAGTTTTCATTTTTGCTGTCCCCACACAGCGTTTTTTTTCAGCTGCGTTTTTGTGGTGACCACAAAAACGCAGCATGTCAATTATTCCCGCGTTTTTCACTGCGCTTTTCATCCATTGAGTTCAATGGGATGTTGAAAGACGCAATGAGAAACGCAAATAGCTGCGTTTTGGTGCGTTTTGGTGCACTTCTAAGACCAAAAACGCAGCTATAAACGCAGGAGGTGGGTAGTAAAGTGACGTGTACAGGAAGAGGATTCCTTCTGTCAGTAAACACAGAAACGTGAATCCTCCCGGTACCGTCACCGTCGCTTCCACCTCCCGTCCTGGGCATGTATGCTGCCGTGCGGCGCCATGTCTGGGCGGGAGATGGAAGCGGCTGCGAAAACAAAAGTTAACAGTAGAAAAAAAAAAAAAAAGTTATACTCACCTGTCTGCAGCCTCCCGGTGCCATGCCCGCTCCCAGATCCTCTCACGGTATCGCCACCCCCGCTCCGGCTGTGTGCAGACGGCCGGGAAAGCTCCGACGGATGCAGGACCTGGCGATGGATCACCTGATGCAGTCACCTGACGCATCAGGTGATCGTAAGTATCGCGGTGACGCGGGCGCCCGGCCGGTATCAGCGGATGCGTCAGGAGACTTCATCCCTGATTACCGACAGCTGCTGCAGCGATCGGACAGGATCAGACTCCCGCCCCATCGCTCCAGGAGCTGCCGGTAATCGGTAATCAGCACATAAGTGAGTATTATTATTTTTTTTTTTTTTTTTGCACCGATGCATCAGCTGATTGTATAATCGGCTTTTATACAATCAGCTGATGTGTGATGGGATTCAGGCACTTGATCCTGACACATCATCTGATCGCTTTGCCTTCCAGCAAACCGATCAGATGATATTGGATCCGGATTGGACGGCGCGGGACCCTAACCCAGGATTACTGCGGAGGGGGGTTTATTTCAATAAAGATGGAGTCACTAATTGTGTTGTGTTTTATTTCTAATAAAAATATTTTTCTGTGTTGTGTTTTTTTTTTATCTTTACTAGAAATTCATGGTGGCCATGTCTAATATTGGCGTGACACCATGAATTTCGGGCTTAGGGCCAGCTGATAATATACAGCTAGCCCTAACCCCATTATTACCCGGCGAGCCATCCGTCACCAGGGCAGCCGGAAGAGTTGGATACAGCGCCAGAAGATGGCGCTTCTATGAAAGCGCCATTTTCTGGGGTGGCTGCGGGACTGCAATTCACAGCGGGGGTGCCCAGAAAGCATGGGCACCCTGCACTGTGGATTCCAATCCCCAGCTGCCTAGTTGTACCCGGCTGGACTCAAAAATTGGGCGAAGCCCACGTCATTTTTTTTTTAAATTATTTCATGAAATTCATGAAATAATTTAAAAAAAAAGGGCTTCCCTATATTTTTGGTTCCCAGCCGGGTACAAATAGGCAGCTGGGGGTTGGGGGCAGCCCGTACCTGCCTGCTGTACCCGGCTAGCATACAAAAATATGGCGAAGCCCACGTCATTTTTTTTTTTTGGGGGGGCAAAGAAATCCTGCATACAGTCCTGGAAGGAGGATGCTGAGCCTTGTAGTTCGACAGCTGCTGTCTGCTCTCCTGCATACACTATTGGATGGAGGATGCTGAGCCTTGTAGTTCGACAGCTGCTGTCTGCTCTCCTGCATACACTATTGGATCGAGGATGCTGAGCCTTGTAGTTCTGCAGCTGTCTGCTCTTCTGCATACACTAGTGGATAATGAAGAACACATTGAAGAAGGAAATGACATCAGACCTTTTTTTTTTTTGTTCACTGATAAAAAACGCATAAGGACGCAGTGAGCAAAAACACAGCAAAACGCAGCAAAAAAACGCACCAAATCGCGGCAAAACGCGTGCGTTTTTGCCGCGTTTTTTCGACGCAGGTGCGTTTTTGTGCGTTTTTAGCGGCCAAAAACGCACAAAAACGCAGCGTCAAAAAGACGCAGTGTGTGCACATAGCCTTAATCTCACTCCTGTCCTGGACCCCCCTGGGGGAGGGGATTATCAGATCAGGGCTGCTGAGCAAGGCCAGGAAGTAGATTCAGGCATACCCACCTTTAGGGGTATTCAAGAGACTAGGTATTGCATAGCGCCCCCTAGCCAGCTTAGGAGCCCTGGTTTCCACATAGTCATTGTAACATTATAGCTGACCACACTTAAATTTTCAGCATAGCCCCAGGTGCTGCACTGTCAAGGCAGTTGCAGGCCCTGTCTCTCCAGGTGGCTGAAGTAAAAGTACAGCACCAAGCGCAGCCCATTACACTGGTGCAATGCAAGTTGGTAACTGGATCATGTCCATCTATGTCCTCACTCCTCTGGTTATGAGACACAGCTGCAGGCAATTGTGGTCTTGCTCCTAAGTAAGGACCCACAAACATGGGTTTTTTCCTTACCCCCTGAGTCAGCATTTTTTTTGTCAGTGCACAGGTTTTTTTCAGCACTCGGGTTCATCTATGATGATCTGGACAAATTGTCTTTAGCGAAGTCTAAAATCTCTTCACTGCTTCAGGGGAATTGGTCGACAGAGTATAAATGCACCGATTTCCAGTGGTGGTCCGTGGATACTCTGTGAAATGACCCTGAGCTCAAATACCAGTTTCTCAGGGTCTGTCTGAGAGGGTTAAGGAGGCATTGGTAATCTAAACTTTTGGACTTTGGTGGATTTTTGAAATTCTAACCTGGGTGTATGTATTTCCTCCACCATGGTGTCTCAATGTATTATACCAGCAAGGGTTAAGGTCGAGAGCTGGATGTCACTATTAAGGTTTTTCTGGATAGTGGTTGAAGGGCAAACATAATTAATGAACAGTTTGCTCAGTCTTCTGGGTTAGAGGTGAAGGAGTTATCTAGCCTAGCAGTGATTTTTGCCATTAACTCATTACCTTTTTCTCAAGGGGGTTTCGTTGAGTGTGTACAGAAGTTAAGACTCCACACAGGGGTACTCAATTTGGGGCTCAAATGTTATATGCTTAAAGACCTCCCTTTAAATATTGTATTAGGCTTCCTCTGGTTTGCATTACATAACCCATTGTTGACTGGAAAACCCAATACATAATTCCATGAGGCTCTTATTGTAAGAAACACTGTCTAGGAGCTTGTAGTTTGGTGATAACTGCTAGTCTACCAGATCCTCTCTCAGATTTTGGTGATGTGTTCTCTGACAAGGGTTGTCAGGAGTTATATACAGTACCTTATGACTGCACCATAAGGTTGAAGCCAGGAGTAAAGTTGCCCAAGTGTTGACTGTATAACATATCGAGCCCTGAGAGACTAGCTCTTAAAGAGTGTATAATGGAGAATTTGGCTAATGGACACATTAGGCCATCCTTATCTCCTATGGGTGCAGGTTTTTTTTTCCTTGTTAAAAAGAAGGATGGTGGACTATGACCACTCCTGGTCTTCCCTGAGCTTAACTAGATAACAGTTTATGATCCATATCCCATGTCACTCATTTAGGATCTATGTAATGAGATTGCCGATGCAAAATGGTTCTCTAAATTTGACCTTAGCGGGGGATTATAATCTGATTCAAGTCAAACAGTGTGATGAGTGGAAGACAGCGTTCAATACCCTAGAGGGGCAATTTGAAAATTTGGTGGTGCCATTCGGTCTAACCAACACGCCTGCAGTTTTCCACCATTTTCTTAATGTGTTTTCTCGCCTGTTAGGGAAATTTGTAATTATTTATCTTGTTAAGATTCTCATATATTCATGGGATTTTTGGTCTCATTTGGAACATGTCAGACAAGTTTTAAAAATCCTCAGAAAGAATAAATTATAAGCTAAAAAAAAAGTGTGGTCTCCATTCAGGACATTCCATTTTTGAGGTACATTGTTTCTGCTACAGGTTTTCAGATGAATCTTTCTAAATTGCAGGCTATTTTGAAATGGGATGTCCTCAAGAACCTTAAGGCTCTGGAACATTTTTGAGGGTTTGCTCATTATTACAAGAAGTTTATTAGGGATTTCTCTTCCATAGCAAGACTTCTGACATGAATAAAAGAGTACAGATTTCTCTAAATGGACTCAGGTTACTTTGTATGCCTTCAACTGTCTTAAGAAGTGCTTCTAATCAGCCCCTGTATAAGTACACCTTGACGAGTCTCAAACTTTTACAACGGAGGGGGATGTGTCAGAAGTGGGGGTGGGAGCTGTATTGTCTTAGGGTCATCTCTTGGTAAACTGCGTCCTTGCCCCTTCTTTTGTAAAAAAAATGAAATTCAGTGGAACGTAATTATGATATTGGCAATATGGAATTAGCGGCTATCAAGTGAGCGTTTGAGGAATGCTGACACTTTCTAGAAGGAGCTATTCATCCGATTACAGTAATTACTAACCATAAAAACTTTCCTTACCTTGAGTCGACTAAGCGTCTTACACTGAGACAAGCTTGATGGTCTTTATTTTTTACAATGTTTAATTTCTTTGTTATTTATCAACCTGATTTCAAAAGTATTAAAGCCCATGCTTTGTCCAGGAGTTTTCCGGGAGGTGTGTGTTGGGGGCAACTCTATGAGGAACCTGTACCCATCCTTCAGAATAGAGTGGTGGTTAGAGATGAGCGAACCTGTTTGATAACATTTTGCCAATTTCAAATTCAGTACGAACCTTAGCCTGTTCAGCCCGGGCTCGGTGACCCTGAGCACTTTCCCCAAAATTCGGCAATGTTCAGATTTGTTCGATCATTGATCGCATTTTAAAAAAAAATGCTTTTCAAATAACATGTTATACTTTTTGATAGAAGTGTGGTGCTGTATGATGATGAGTGGAGTGGGTGGGTACTGGGAAGAAGCCAGAGGCGAGTAGCGCTATTTTTTTTCCTAACTTTATTTGCAGATGTTCCTGCAGCCCATCATGGCGCTGCAAACATCCACAAGGTTCAGAAACATAGGCTTATGTCATTGACTGCCTAAGTCACATGTCCATCTGCATATAAAATTCTGACATGTGGCGTTGGTGTTATTTTGTGAATTTTAAACATTAAGGAAAGTGCTGCTGCCGCTGCTACCGCTGTGGATGCTAGACAGTTAGGTAAGCTAGGGTTTTAATGATAGGTAGTTGAGATAGATAGGAGAGCAACAGTATCGAATAGGAATGTGTAGTGTAGGGAAGGTGTGTGCCAGTGAAACACATCTCTAGGTATTGACACGCATTGCTGCCTGCTTCAAATTAGGCAGTGAAACACATTTTTAGGTATTGCTATGTATTACTGCCTGCTCCAAATTAGGCAGTGAAACATATTTCTAGGTATTTCTACGTATTACTGTCTGCTCTACATTTGCCTCTAAAACACATTTGTAGATATTGCTACATATGCTCCAAATTAGCCAGTGAAACACATTTCTAGGTATTGTTAGCTAGTATTGCCTGCTGTAAATTTGCTAGTGAAGTAGCTAAAAAGTTATTGGCAGTTTCTATTTTCTGCTCAGAAATACAGTCAAGCACATTTCTAATTATTGTTAGTTAGTACTGCTTGCTGTAAATTTGGTAATGAACTAGGTAAAAGGATTTAGAAGTCTTCATTGCCTGATCAAAATTACACAGTCAATCATATTTCTAAGAATTGTTAGTTAGTACTGGCTGCTGTAAATTTGCTAGTAAACTAGCTGAAAAGGTCTTGACACTTTTTAGAGTCTGCTCCAAATCACGCAGTGAACCACATTCGAGTTATTGGTACATTTTAGTGCCTTCACAATATTGCCAACTTAGGCAGTAAAGAAATCATTTATCTTTTTTCAGATGTCTGACAGGTGTGGCCGTAGGGCTGCAAAACATCTGTTTGAAAAGGGAAGGGTACATCACTATGCGTGTTAAATCACAATGAGGTTGTGGTGGAAGAGTAAGTAGGTGGGGTGTTTTAGGTGTACGAGTGGGAAGTTCTGTTAGTCAAAGATCTACTGAGTAGGGTTGAGCGAATTTGAACTGTAAAAGTCCAGAACTGCGCAGTTTCAAAGATTTCCGGGTGCCAAATCTGAATCCAACACTGGGGAAAATAATTGAAAAATAAAGAAAAACAGAAATAAAACAGCGTTTCATACTTACCTGACTTGGTGCACACTGCTTCTGGGTCGCGCATTCATTTCCTGTACTGTGCATCGTATACACACAGCTTTTTGTGCTTTCCCCGCCCACCAGTCGTCCACTTCTGACAGGAGCGTGCATGTGTTTCTGTGTACATGCATGCTCATGCCCAGAGCGTGGAAGGCCATTTGCACGAGTCTGACAGCGCATCACCGGCACAGCTGCACACCTCTGACTGGCGCGTGCATGTGTTTCTGAAAGACATGCACGTTCATCATACTGACCCACAGACACTTGCACTGCTTTCCCTGCCCACCGGCCATCCTGCCGCCTGTGATTGGTTGCAGTCAGCGGTCACGCTGCCACACAGGGTGGGGACGCGTCTAGATACAAACAATTACACTCACCGGTGGACGGGCAAAACAATGAATATTGAATTGTCTGCTCCGGAAGGGAAAAGCGTGACCCAGAAGGAGTTTGCTGCCATGACACAGCCTCGGGTGAATACACTGCGCGCGCTCCTACCCAGTATCCACAAACGTTTTTAATCTCCAGATTCTGGACCCATAAACTTATATCGGCGCCGGAATCCGGAGCAGATCCAGATTTTTCATTCAATCTGGCAGGGATCCGCCAGTTGCAGATTTTGGCGGATTCGATCAGCCCTACTAGTGAGCAAAGACCGAATCATCCTATCCCAAGAGAAATGAGAACGGCTTCCGTTACTGGACGCCCTACTCGACTGGATTTCTTTGGCAATTGAACATTGCTTTAGCTTTGAAGTGGGGCTAATAAACAGCGTGTGCTAGGTGGAAGGCGAGCTTTACATCAAGTGGCCTCTCCTCTTCTTCCTGCACCTCAACATCACACACAGTTCATTCCTTAGAGGTGCTATTCAATTATTATTATTACCTGAGGAGTATGTGTATTGTTATGTGATGTCAGGTCAGGAAAAGGATGAGTGGGACAACATAGAGCTCTAAGATAAAGGTGTAGATCCCACTTGGTGTGACCCCATAGGCACGCAGCTGTGTAGTTCAGCAAATGAGGAGGAGGAGAAAGATGAGAGAATACGTTGGCGATTTCCACACAAACACCTAGTGATGCAACCATGAGAAGCACTGCATCCTCAGCCACAACTCTGGCTGTGGCTAGAGGGGTCACGGGTCTGCAGTTCACAGGAAAGGTTGCATATCCTGGACCTTTTTTGAGACCGTAAAGGATGACCCAACTTTCATTATCTGCCAATGTAATAAACGACACAATAGAGTCAAAAGTTCTAATAATTTGACTACTACATGCATGCACAAGCACCTACGCAACCAACATGCATTACTGTGGGAAACTTACTGTACTAAAATACGGCCTATCCAACCAGTGGTCACCAAATCAACTGCGTCTGCTGCTTCTTCCTCCTCCTGCATCACCATCAAAACTATTCTCACACAGGTCTCCAACCGCAGAACCTCCACTTGTTTACCCGCTACAGTGGGGGTGAGTGAAAACTTCTCATCTGTTAGAGAATGACCATGCTATCAAGCTGTACAAAGGGCTAGTCCAAGTTGGAGTTGGCTAGTATGACGTAGTACAGTGTGTTCCCCACTAGGTGTCAGCAGAGTAGTGAAGGAGAGTCAAAGTAACACTATAACAGAAAGGCAGCTTAAGTACAGCAGAGTAAGTTCAGCAGGCAGTTAACAGGCAAACTACCTGGAGGCAATATAGTAGTCAAACAGTTAGGGTCTACCTAGGAGAGTCAAGTCACAGCAAAGGGAGGATCAAAATCAAAACAGAAAACAGAAACGAGTCGGAAGCAGGGATATCAGGTATGCAGAGGGAAATACAAACAACAGACAGGAGCGGGAAGTCACAGACGAACAGGGGAGGGTACAGGTCAGGACACAGTAACAAGGAGTCAGCTCAAACAGGAATTCTCACCAGAGCAAGTCACAGTGTGCAGAGCAAAACTGTAACCAGCACAGAAATGCAAGTGCAGAGACCAGATATAGTATCTCCTGAAACCAGAATGAGGCTGATAGGAGTTAACCCCTGACATGACCAGGTTGGGTCTGGGAAACTGTGGAGCGGAGAATAGCAGTTCTGGATCATGACACATGCCTGGTGTTTTTGACCTATGTGAGACACCAAGACCACATCCTGTGTGTTGCATGTGCCATACCTCCCTGATGTGCAAATCCACTATGGGGAAATGGAGGGCAATTGATGCAACTGTCCTTCTGTCCTGCTGTCTGCCTGCAATGTTTTTAAATATCAAGACTCCAAGATGGGTCTCCAAATTGTGTATTGTCTGTACCAGCAGAGGGGTAGGAGCAAGAGGCCTAATCCTATCACTCATCCCACTTTTTATTTTTAAAAGTTAAAATCCCAGTCCACATCCTGTGTGTTGCATGGACCATATTTCCCTCATGTGCAAAGCCACTATGGGTAAATAAGGGGGTGCAATTGATGCCACTGTCCTGCTGTCTGCCTGAAAGGTTTTTAAATCTCAAGACTCTAAGGTGGGTCTCCAAGTTGTGTCTTGTTTGTAATGCCTGTCACTCATGCATCTCTTGATTTTTAAAATGAAAATGTCAGGCCACATCCTATGCGTTGCATAGACCATACTTCCCCGCTGTCCAAACACAGCATGAGGAAATGGAGGGGGGGGGGGAATTGATGCCACTGTCCTGCTGTGTGTCATCAATGTTTTTAAATATCAAGACTCCAAGATGGTTCTCAAACTTGTGTCTTGTCTGTACTGACAGAGGTGTAGGGGTAAGAGGTCTACACCTGTCACTCATTCATCTCTTGTTTTTTTTTAAATGAAAATGCCAGGATACACCCTGTGTGTAAGTTAATGCAGTCAGGAAGTGCTTAAATTAATATTCATTGGAGAACGCAGTCACATAGCTGAAGAGTTGTGGACCACTATCCAGGCCCAGTTTGGTCAATGGATGTCTCCACTGAATCTGGAGCTAGAGAAGGCCATGTGCGATAATGGTGCAAGTTTGGTGGCGGCACTATGCCTGGGTGACATCACATGTGCATTGCATGTCTCACGTGCTTGACTTGGTTGTACAGAATTTTCTAGGGCACTATTCCGACCTGGATGCGCTGCTGCAGAAGGCATGGTCATTGTGTGTTCACTTTTTAAAATGGACATGCCATGCCACATTCTGTTTGTTGCATGGACCATATGTCTCTACAGTGCAAACACATTATGAGGAAATGGGGGGACCAACTGATGCAACTGCCCTACTGTCTGCCTGAAATATTTTAAAATCTCAAGACTCCAAGATGGGTCTACAAGTTGTGTCGTGTCTGTAGTACCAGGGTTCTGGGAGCAAAAGGCCTACGCCTGTCACTCTCATGCATCTCTTGATTTTTAAAATGGAAATGTCAGGCCACATCCTGTGTGTTGCATGGACCATACTTCCCTGCTGTCCAATCTCCCAGGAAATGAAGTTAGGAGTTTGGTCTAGATTACTAGTTTCTTCAATGCTGAGAAATGCAAGCATATGTTTATCCATGATGCATAACTATATTACCACTTATTGAAGTGGTAATATAAATGTGTAAACGTAGATATACACATATACAGATATATAAACCCACAGACATTTTACCATTATATTATATAAAAATAAATGCCATTAGTAATCAATGTAAGTGGAAACTATTATCAATAGAGTAGAGGCTGAATGGTTCCAAAAGCTAAAAAAAACAGGGTCGTCCCATAATAACACAAATAGAGGGGATACGCTATGAATGGCCTGACTATAGGGAGACCTGTCCTACATGGGCGTGTCTAATGATGTGCGGGAAAATATTTAATAGCTTTTTCAGCAAAACACATTATTTGCATCTATGGAGCTTAATTACCAGTATGCTTGCATACAGCATCCTAGTGACAGTATGACACTGTCTTTACTTTATATATCAAAATTCTGGTGTTCGGTTCCCTGAAAATCTACTGCTCGTTTGCAATATGACAGTAAAATTTTGTGCAATATGCTCCCATGTGTCTGCTGTCACTACTCCTCTTCCATTCTGGATATTTTCAAAAGGATAAGGGATAGTGAAATTAGGATCATGGTGGATAGACATTTTGTTGGTGATTGCAAAGTGATACCAACATATGGACAGTGTCACCAAAGACAGCAGGCCGTGCAAAGTCTGTTAGTTGGTGCAGCTTGCTGTATTATACTCTGAGATTCGCTACACGGTGTATATATCACACTAGGATTAGATATAACATGTATAACATGCTGGGATTAAATTTATGCAGTGTGTCACATGTGATTAGATAGGCATAGTGTATCACACGTTGGGATTAGATATGTCGTGTGTATCATGCGCTGGGATTAGATATGCAGACTGTTTCATGTAGTTCAATCCTTAGATTTTTTTTTCCAAAGACAATAATAGCTTAGTGGTGTTTTGATGTTGATGTGGAACCTGTGGTAAATCCAATTCTTCAAAGTGTCCCAGAAGTCGTTTTTCATCACAACAAAACCAGACCACATATCGCTCCTGCTAATATGAGCAAACTTTATGACTAACCATGCTACCTTGACCTGCAGTGTCTCCAGACTTGTCTCCCATGTACCACATCAGGGACCTCATTATTTGGCAATTGCAAAGAGAACTGTCAGCAGTGGATCTCTATGATTTGCATGCCAAAAGGCATTCAGTGTGGCAGAAAAATGCTCAGACAACCCTTAATAGAGAATCTCAAGGTGTGCAAGTGCATGTATTTCCATTTCCTTTACTGTTTGCACTTCACTACCATGTCTGTGGACCCTATGATTTCAATAATTCTGACACTTTTCTTTCTTTTTGCAATGTTGAGGAGTACATATAAATGTGTGTTTTTATATATATATATATATATATATATATATATATATATATATATATATATATATATATAATAATAATAATAATAATATATATATATATATATATAATTGCCTTATTCTGTCTGTCTGTCTTGCTCCAAAATTGTGTCCTTACGGTGACACAAAGCTGATTGGCAGCTGGGCTCACCATTGCCCCACCCCCCCGCACGGATTGGCTGCTCGCCTCGGCTCCGCCCCCCCCACGGATTGGTCGCTCGCCTCGGCCTGGCCCCGCTCTCCGCATGGATTGCCCGCTCGCCTCGGCCCTCCGCACGCATCGCCAGACATAACCTTGCGCTGCTGGGATTGTGACGGAGCCGGTGTACGCTGGTAACCATTATACACATCAGGTAACTAAGGTCCCTTGGTTACCCGATGTGTATCATAGTTACCAGTGTACACCGGCTCCGTCACGATCCCAGCAGCGCCAGACATAACCTTGCGATGCTCTGATCGTGATGGAGCCGGTGAACGCTGGTAACCATTATACACATCGGGTAGCTAAGGTCCCTTAGTTACCCGATGTGTATTATAGTTACCAGCGTACACCGGATCCCGGTACACATGTGCAGGGAGCCGGCATTATACTCCTCTCCCCCCAGGACTACTCCTCCTATTATAGTCCTCCTATTATACTCCTCTCTGAGTATAATAGGAGAACTATTATAGCATGGGGGATGGAGCACGATGGGGTGCACAGCATGGGGAATGTAGCACGATGGGGGGTGCGCAGCATGGGGGATGTAGCACGATGGAGAGTGCGCAGCATGGGGGATGGAGCATGATGGGGAGTGTGCAGCATGGGGGATGGAGCACGATGGGGGGTGCGCAGCATGGGGGATGGAGCACGATGGGGGGTGCGCAACATGGGGAATGGAGCACGATGGGGAGTGTGCAGCATGGAGGATGGAGCACGATGGGGAGTGTACAGCATGGGGGATGGAGCATGATGGGGAGTGTGCAGCATGGGGGATGGAGCACGATGGGGGTGCGCAGCATGGGGGATGGAGCACGATGGGGAATGCGCAGCATGGGGGATGGAGCACGATGGGGAGTGTGCAGCATGGGGGATGAAGCACGATGGGGGGTGCGCAGCATGGGGGATGTAGCACGGTGGGGGGTGCGCAGCATGGGGGATGGAGCACGATGGGGGGTGCGCAGCATGGGGGATGGAGCACGATGGGGAGTGCGCAGCATGGGGGATGGAGCATGATGGGGGGTGCGCAGCATGGAGGATGGAGCACGATGGGGAGTGTGCAGCATGGGGGATGGAGCACGATGGGGGTGCGCAGCATGGGGGATGGAGCACGATGGGGGGTGCACAGCATGGGGGATGGAGCACGATGTGGGGTGCGCAGCATGGGGGATGGAGCACGATGGGGGGTGCGCAGCATGGGGGATGGAGCACGATGGGGAGTGCGCAGCATGGAGGATGGAGCACGATGGGGAGTGCGCAGCATGGGGGATGGAGCACGATGGGGAGTGCGCAGCATGGGGGATGGAGCACGATGAAGGGGTGCGCAGCATGGGGGATGGAGCAGGATGGGGGGTGCGCAGCATGGGGGATGGAGCACAATGGGGGGTGCGCAGCATGGGGGATGGAGCACGATGGGGGGTGCGCAGCATGGGGGATGGAGCACGATGGGGAGTGCGCAGCATGGAGGATGGAGCACGATGGGGAGTGCGCAGCATGGGGGATGGAGCACGATGGGGAGTGCGCAGCATGGGGGATGGAGCACGATGGGAAGTGCGCAGCATGGGGGATGGAGCACGATGGGGGGTGCGCAGCATCGGGGATGGAGCACGATGGGGAATGCGCAGCATAGGGGATGGAGCACGATGGGGGTTGGGCAGCATGGGGGATGGAGCACGATGGGAGGTGCACACCTCCCCCCAACACACACACACACACAACACACCACACACACACTGGGAACCTCAAACACCGCCCTACACAGACACCCACACACACAGACAATGCCGCACACACACAACACCCAACACACAAACACCGCGGCATACATAAATATACGCACATACCGCACAACACACACATTGCACAAAACATACCTCCCCCCAAAACACACCACACCCACACAAACCGCGCAACACACACACACAACGCTCCACAAACAATGCAACACACGCAACACACATACAACACCACTTTCACCCCCCGCCACACCCAGACAACACCCAGAACATGTACAGCGCCCTACACAAACACTTGGTAACTACACACAACAACATCTATATATATATATATATATATATATATATATATATATAAAACAAAAATCATACATGAACTACACAATACGTAAATTCTAGAATACCCGATGCGTAGAATCGGGCCGCCTTCTAGTATATATATATATACCTACACGTTCCATTGTTTGTAGGTGGGAAAACTTGCTCAGTCGACAGTGTATCAAATGCTTATTTTCTTCAATATATATGTATATATATATATATATATTTATATATATATATATATATTGAAGAAAATAAGCATTTGATACACTGTCGACTGAGCAAGTTTTCCCACCTACAAACAATGGAACGGTCGGTAATTTTTATCGTGGATACACTTCAACTGTGACAGTAAGAATCCTCCCAAAAATTCCAAAATATCACATTACAGGATTTCTAAATACTTACTTTTCATTTTATTGCATAAAATAAGTATTTTATACAATAGAAAATTAATATTTGGTAAATATACTTTTGATTGCAATTACAGAGGTCAGACATTTTTTATAGTTCTTGACCAAGTTTGTGCACACTGCATAAGGGACCCACTCCTTCATAAAGATCTTCTCCAGATCTTTCAGGTTTCGAGCCATTTGTTGGACAATCTTAAGTTTCAGCTCCTCCAAAGATTTTCTATTGTTTTCATGACTGGAGACTGGTTAGGACACTCCAGGACCTTGACATCTTCTTACAGAGCCACTACTTAATTGACCTAGCTGTGTATTTTGGATCATTGTCACGCTGGAAGACCCAGTCATGAGCCACCTTCACTACTCTTAGTTTGGAGTTTAATGGATTCTGCCTATGTCAGTTGAAGTGCAGCTAAGATAAAAATTACAGACCTCTCTATTCTTTGTAGGTGGGAAAACTTGCAAAATCACAGAGTATCAAATTCTTATTTTCCCCACACTATGTATACAGTCATGGCCAAAAGTGTTGGCACCATTGAAATTGTTTCAGAAAATGAAGTATTTCTCCAACAAAATTATTGCAATTACAGATATTTTTTTATACACGTTTACTTTCTTTGTCTTTATGAGAACAACTTAGACAAACATAAAAGGGCAAATTGGACATCATTTCAAACAATACCCCAAAAATGGATAGAAAAAAATAATTATTTGCACCTTTCCAAAATTGTACTCAAACAACTTTGTTTAAAGCATGTGATGCTCGTTCAAACTCACTTGTGGCAAGTAACAGGTGTGGGCAATATGAAAATCCCACCTGAAATCAGATAAAACAGGGAAAAAGTTCTCTGAATCTTTGTATTGTGTGTCTCTGTGTGCCATACTAAGCATGGAGACCAGAACGAGGAGGAGAGAACTGTCTGAGGACTTAAGAACCAAAATTGTTGAAAAATATAATCTTTCTCAAGGTTACAAGTGCATCTCCACAGATCTTGATGTTTATTTGTCCATGGGAAGCAACATAATCAAGACGTTTACAACCCATGGCACTTTAGCTAATCTCCCTGGATGTGAACTGCAGAAAAAAACTAGTGAAATGATACAATGCAAGGTAGTCTGAATGGTGGATAAGCAGCACCTATTAATTCTAAAGAAATTCATGCTGTCCTATAGGATCAGGGTGAATAAGTGTCAGTGTAAAATACCCATCAGAAACTAATTGAAATGAAACGCTTATGGCAGGAGACAAAAGAGGACCCCACTGCTGACAAAGACTTAAAAAAGGTATACTCTAGTTGTTCAAAATGTACGTGAGTAAGCCAAAACCCTTCTGGGAAACCTTTTTGTGGACAGATGAGACCAAGAAACATTTTTTTGGTAAAGCACATCATTTCACTGTTTACAGAATATGAAATGAGACTTACAAAGAAAAGAGCAAAGTACCTACTGTCAAATATGGTGGAGGTTCAAAGATGTTTCAGGGTTGTTTTGCTGCCTTTGGCACTGGATGCCTTAACTGTGTGCTAGGTATTATGAAATCTGATGATTATCAAAGAGTTGTGGGTAACAATTCAGTGCCCAGTGTCAGAAATCCTTGTTTGTGTCGAAGGTCATGGGTCTTCTAGCAAGACAATTACCCTAAACATACTTCAAGAAGTGAATGAAAAAAAAAGGGGTGAGGAGTAGGGATGAGCGAATCTGAACTGTAAAGTTTGGAGTCCATACACTGACTTCTCTGGGAAGTCTGTGTTACTGTTCAGGTTTGGCCATTCAGATGATGATAGATTTTTTAAAAAATGAAAAAGAATGAAAATAAAGAAGAAGGACAGTTATACTTACCAACCTTCCCCGTGGCTGTAACACTGCTTACGTGTTTGATCATTCGCTCACATGCATAACCACAGCTTCCCCCACCCACTGTCAGTCCCAGCATCTGTGATTGGTTGCAGTCAGACCATGCTCCCAACCTCTGTTACTACATCTGTGGTAAGCTAGAATCACACACACTGTCTGTATTCCTATGGAAATGTAAAAACAAATAAATAAAATGGTATAGAGTCCCCCATATTGTGATAGCCAGCACAGATAAAGCAGAATGACTAAAAGCTGCATCTCCCAGCTGTGCATGTTATCAAAATATGAGGCACCCCATCCCCTCAATTTTGATACACAGCCAAGATAAAGCCAACAGCTGTTGGCTGGTATTCTCAGCCTGGGAAGGGCCATAGTTATTAGGTCCTCCCAGCCTAGAAACAGCAGCTTGCAGCTGCCCTGGAAATGTTGCATCCATTAGATGTGACAGTTCTGGCACTTTACCCCCTCATCTTGATTGTCTTGAAACAGAAAGCAACGAAAAAAATCTTTTATTTACAAAAACAAAACACTCTCTTTCTCCAATTTATTAACTCCTAAAACACCTAGGTCCGACGTAATCCACACTATGATGTCCCTCAATGATCCAGGCTCTGCACATGTGTATCTGCTGCGTTTCCAGACAAACACTCACTGAGCTGCAGCTGTTAGTAGTGACATCACTGAGTTTACCTGGTCTCCAAGGTAACCCACCTGTGACCACTAGTAAACTAACCTCATTGAGATCAATAACACCTGCATTCCCTGGCAGAAAACCTTGACTTTTTTTCCCAACCAAATTCCTGCACCAATAGTGCATCTCTTGGAAAAAAAAACACATCAAAATGCATTGCAGCTTTGATGCGTTTCTTTTGTCGGGAGATGCAGATTGGTGCAACAATGGGGTCTATTTTGTGTTGTTCGAATACACACAAAGAAAATAAACGTGTATAACAAAACTAGTAAATACAATAATTTTCTGGGAGAAAGGGAGAAATACTTCATTTTCCGGAACAGTTCTAAGAGTGCCAGGAATTTTGGCCAAGACTATACTGTATATATTTAAATGTATTATATTCATTTGCATTTTGTGTGATATTTATACCTTTACAAATCAGTAACTACTTGTGAAGTGTAAAGCAAACAATTAAAAAAAGAAGCCAGCACAATTTCTAAACTGTACTTAATAAATGGAGATTTTTGGCAAAAAATTGCAATCTTTTGAGCTACCCCGCCACGTCACGGCAAATCTCATGGGGCAGTCCTACACTATATTTTATTTTATTTAATGGCTGCCATACGGCCTCACACATTTAAAAGCAGAACTGTTTTTCCATTAGAAACAGCACTTACCTGATTCTTTTCTATCCTGCACCCATAACCAAGTCATAGCTGTGGGCAGGACAGGCCCAGGCAAGTGCTGCTTGCCAAAAATCTCCATTTATTAATAAGCACAGTTTAGAAATTGTGCTGGCTTCTTTTTCTAATTTTTGTAAAGCAAACAATGACATGGTTTTCTAAATATTTTAAAATATAAATACGAAAATTGTGATGTGCATTTGTATTCAGCCCTCCTGAGTCAATACTTTGTAGCACCACCTTTCCATGCAGCTACTGCAGCAAGTCTTTTGGGGCAAGTCTACCAAAAGAAGCTGAATTGTTTGCCTATTCTTCCTTGAATATTAGCTGTAGCTCAGTAAATTTGGAAGAAGAACATCTCTGAACTGAAATTTTCAAGTCTTGTCACACATTCTCAAAGGGAAATGTGTCAGGACTTTGAATGGGTCACTCAAACACATAAATATGCTTTGATCTAAACTATTCCATTCCAACATATTTACAGTCATTGTTTTGCTAGAAGGTAAACCTACTCAACAGTCTCAATGGTTTTCATTCTCTAACAGCTTTTTCTCTAGGATTGCCCTGTATTTAGCTTTTTAGATCTGCCTATCAATTCTGACAAGCCTCCCTGTCCATGATGAAGAAAATCATCCCCACAGCATAATGTTACCATGATCGTGTTTGACAATAATGATGGTGTCTTCAGGGTGATGTGCAGTGTTAGTTTTTCACAACACATAGCATTTCGCATATAGCAAAGTTCTACTTTGGTCTGATTTGACCAGAGCACTTTCTCCCCCATTCTCGCTGTGTCCCTTACATGGCTATTTTGAAATTACAAGTGGCACTTCTTAAGGCTTGCTTTCAAAAATGTCTTTCTTCTTGTCACTCTTCCATAATGGTCAAATTTGGGGAGTATACAACTAATAGTTGTTCTGTGAACAGATTCTCCCACCTGAGCTGTGGATATCTTCAGCTCGATCAGAGTGACCCTGAGTAGAGATGAGCCAGCCTCTAGAGGCTCGAGTTCGGTTCATCGAACGGAGGCCGCGTTCGAGTTCGGTTAGGCGAGCCGTTCGACAAACCTCTTGAACCCCATTGAAAACAATGGGAGGCAATTACAAACACATAAAAACACATTATAACTGTTCATATACAGTTAATAAACATTGCCATTACACTTACCTGTCCCCGCGATGCGTCCTGCACTCTGTCTCCTGCCGCTTTTCCTTCCAATAATCGCTGCGTCCTCCCGGTAACCAGCACTGATGATAGGACCTTCCATGACGTCAAAATAGCCATGTGACCAGTCACGTGTCTATTATCTCATTGGCTACAGACTGGTCAGATGACTATGACATCATGCTAGGTCCTGTCAGTGCATCTCTCTGATAAGCGATGCTCGTTTGAGCATGTCCTTTTACCGGCGAGATGCTCTGGCACATGATGGGCTTCCTCGTGTATGCATGTCAGTGCTCTTTACAGAGTCATCCCACATGCAGGGACTAGCTGTCACAGCTGGTAAATAGCGGCACCCGGAATCACGTGATCAGAGCACCGTTGCTATGGTAACCCGTCTGTCAGCGGTGAATTTACCGCTAACAGCCGGCAGCCTCTGGTCACATACAGAGTTATTACTGCACGGAGCAGCAGCAGCGTCTTCTTCCCATGCAGTGCTGTCTGATGTAGCAGAGCTGCATGGGTTGAAGAGGAAAGAAGACAGAAGAGCAGGATCGTGAAGGGCTGACAGGGAGTAATAAACATAAAGTCTCTAAGTGTGTCTGTGTATTTATTTCTATTAAAGTATTTTTTCTCTGTGTGGTGTCTTTTTTTTTAACCCTTTATTGGAGGTTCTTAATGGCCGGGTCAAACTTGCCTGACATTAAGAATCTCTGGCTTAATACTAGCTAGGAAAACAGAGCTAGTATTAACTCGTTATTACCCAGCAAGCCACCCAGCTCCAGGGGTGCTGGAAGAGTTGGTTACAGAACCAAATGATGGCGCTTCTATGAAAGTGCCATTTTCTGGGGCGGCTGCGGACTGCAATTCGCAGCAGAGGTGCCCAGAAAGCTTGGGCTAACCTGTGCTGCGGATTCCATTCCCAACTGCCTAGTGGTACCTGGCTGGACACAAAAATGGGGCGAAGCGCACGTCGTTTGTTTTTTTTAATTATTTCATGAAATTCATGAAATAATTAAAAAAAGGGCTTCCCTATATTCTTAGTTCCCAGCCGGGTACAAATAGGCAGCTGGGGGTTGGGGGCAGCCATACCTGCCTGCTGTACCTGGCTAGCATACCAAAATATGGTGAAGCCCACGTCATTTTTTTCTTTAGTTTTTTGGCAAAAAAATAAAAAATGCTTCCCTGGATTTTTTATTGCCAGTGAAGGTAACACCAAGCAGTGGGGGTTAGCAGCCAGTAGCTGCTTGTATTACCCTTAGCTAGCAATACAAAAAATGCAGCAGGAGCCCATATATTTGTATTTTAATTATTTATTTACATTAAAAAAAAAAATGGGCTTCCCTGTATTTTGATTGCCTGACATCACAGTACTGTAAAAATAAATCATTAAAAAAAATGACGTAGCGCTCCGTGGTATTTTTGATTCTCAGCGCAGATAAATCAGACAGCTATGGATTGCCACCCCCATCTGCCTGGCGTTACCCTTGGCTGGCAATCAAAATACAGGGAAGCCCATTAATTTTTTTTATTTAACCCTTTCACGACCATGGACGGAAAGATCCGTCCTTGTGCCCTGGGCCTTAACGACCAAGGACGGATCTTTCCGTCATGGCGGAATCGCGGCACCGGAGCCTCCGGTGACTGCAATATATTAACAAAAACCGCAGATTCGGGGAGGAGGGGACCTCTTCCTGACCTTAGGAGGGGTGGTGCCTCCTCCCCGGACCTACGGAGGCTGTGATTGGCTGACGAACGCCGCTCAACCAATCACAGCCACTGTAATGTTCCAGCCATTTAAAATGACTGAAACATTGAAATCCAGCCCTGGCCAGTGCAGCTGTAGCACTGGCCATTGGCTGGAGCTGGGTGACCTCACTGGATCACCCTCCCCCAGCTCCAATGCTCTGATTGGAGAGATCGGCTTTGTGACCGATTTCTCCAATCACAGTGGAGCTGTTGCCGGTGACCGCCCCCATCAGCTTCACTTGTCCCTGCAGCACGCCAGCACACTGAGAACAGTGAGTGTACACAGTGCAATAGCAGGGCGACAAGCTCCGGTCCCATGCTGTTATGAGACCGCAGCATGGGACCCGGAAGTTGCCGCGCTGCCATTGCACTGTACGAAAACGTCCCGATCCGCCGCCGCCGCTGCCCTCTGCCACCTGTCTCCCCGATCTCCTGCCCGCACCCTCATCCCCACCCCCACACCTCCCGATCCGCTGCCTCTGCCGCCCTCCATCTGCCACAGTGCCACCGCTCCCCCCAATCTGCTGCCCGGCCCCTCACCTCCGTGCAGCAGATCGGAGGGAGCGGTGGCACTATGACAGATGGAGGAGGACAGGGATCGTGCACCCTGTCCTCCTCCATCTGTCATAGTTCCACCGCTCCCTCCGATCTGCTGCCCGGCTCCTCCCCCTCGTGATCGGTGCCCGCCCCCTCCCCTTCGTGATGTGCTGCTCGCCCCCTCCCCTCCCCTCCGTGATGTGCTGCTCGCCCCCTCCCCTCCCCTCCGTAATGTGCTGCTCGCCCCCTCCCCTCCGTGATGTGCTGCTCGCCCCCTCCCCTCCCCTCCGTGATGTGCTGCTCGCCCCCTCCCCTCCCCTCCGTGATGTGCTGCTCGCCCCCTCCCCTCCCCTCTGTGATGTGCTGCTCACCCCCTCCCCTCCCCTCCGTGATGTGCTGCTCGCCCCCTCCCCTCCGTGATGTGCTGCTCGCCCCCTCCCCTCCGTGATGTGCTGCTCGCCCCCTCCCCTCCGTGATGTGCTGCTCGCCCCCTCCCCTCCGTGATGTGCTGCTCGCCCCCTCCCCTACGTGATGTGCTGCTCGCCCCCTCCCTTACGTGATGTGCTGCTCGCCCCCTCCCCTACGTGATGTGCTGCACGCTCCCCCCACCTCTCACCCCCGTGGTCAGCTACCCGCCCCCTCCCCTGTCACCGCCGTGATGTGCGCTCCCTCCCCTGTCACCGCCGTGATGTGCGCTCCCTCCCCTGTCACCGCCGTGATGTGCGCTCCCTCCCCTGTAACCGCCGTGATGTGCGCTCCCTCCCCTGTCACCGCCGTGATGTGCGCTCCCTCCCCTGTCACCGCCGTGATGTGCGCTCCCTCCCCTGTCACCGCCGTGATGTGCGCTCCCTCCCCTGTCACCGCCGTGATGTGCGCTCCCTCCCCTGTCACCCTCGTGATCTGCTGTCCACTCTCCCTCCACCTGTCACCCCCGTGATCTGCGCTCTGCTCACCTGTCTCCCCCGTGATCTGCGCGCTCTCACCTCTCACCCCCGTGATCTGTGCTCTCCCTCACCTCTCACCCCCGTGATCTGTGCTCTGCTCACCTGTCACCCCGTGATCTGTGCTCCCTCACCTGTCACCCCCGTGATCTGTGCTCTCCCTCACCTCTCACCCCCGTGATCTGTGCTCTGCTCACCTGTCTCCTCCGTGATCTGTGCTCTGCTCACCTGTCTCCTCCGTGATCTGCGCTGTGCTCCCTCCCCCACCTCTCACCATCCCCGATCTGCTGCCTCCTTCATCTCCTGTGATCCAGCTGCCTAGATCCATCCTGTAGGGTAACTATCCCCAATCTCACCTCCCACTCCCCTTCCCACCCATCCCCCCCACCCGCTCCCTCCCCCCATCCTCTGCCGCTCCTGCATCCACTGCGCCCTCTCCCATCCGCCCCCACCCTATCCCAGCCGCCATCTCACAATCACAGATGCTCCCTTTAGATGCCGCTGCCCCCCCATCTGCTGCCGCCCCATCTGCCGCCCCCTCCCCCCATCTTAAGCTGTTTATTTTTTTCTATGCCATGGGGGTCTAGTTTCCAAAATGGGGTCACATGTGGGGGAGCTCCACTGTTTCGGCACCTCAGGGGGTCTCCAAACAGCATGGAATACGCTAATTATCCCAGACAATTTTGCGTTTGAAACGTCAAATGACGCTCCTTGCCTTCCGAGCCCTGCTGTGCGCCCAAACATTTGAGTTCCACCACATATGAGGTATCTGCGTACTCAGGAGAAATTGCACAATACATTTTATGGTGCAATTTTTCCTGATACCCTTGTGAAAAAAAAAAGCTACCTGGTTGAAGTAACAATTTTGTGGTAAAAAAGTTTTTTTTTATTTTCACGGCTCAACTCTATTAACTTTTGTGAAGCCCCCAGAGGCTCAAAGTGCTCAATAAACATCTAGATAAATTCCATGAGGGGTCTAGTTTCCAAAATGGGGTCACATGTGGGGGAGCTCCACTGTTTCGGCACCTCAGGGGGTCTCCAAACGCAACATGGAATACGCTAATTATCCCAGACAATTTTGCGTTTGAAACGTCAAATGACGCTCCTTGCCTTCCGAGCCCTGCTGTGCGCCCAAACATTTGAGTTCCACCACATATGAGGTATCTGCGTACTCAGGAGAAATTGCACAATACATTTTATGGTGCAATTTTTCCTGATACCCTTGTGAAAAAAAAAGCTACCTGGTTGAAGTAACAATTTTGTGGTAAAAAGTTTTTTTTTTATTTTCACGGCTCAACTCTATTAACTTTTGTGAAGCCCCCAGAGGCTCAAAGTGCTCAATAAACATCTAGATAAATTCCATGAGGGGTCTAGTTTCCAAAATGGGGTCACATGTGGGGGAGCTCCACTGTTTCGGCACCTCAGGGGCTCTCCAAACGCAACATGGTGCGGCTAACGATTCCAGCTAATTTTCTGTTCAAAAAAGTCAAATGGCGCTCCTTCCCTTCCGAGTCCTGCCGTGCGCCCAAACAGTGGTTTTTCGCCACATATGAGGTATCTGCGTGTTCAGTAGAAATTGCCCAAAAAATTTTGGGGGTTCATTTAATCCTTCTACCCTTGTGAATATGCAATATTTGAGGCTAAATTAACATTTTTGTTGCAAAAAGTAAAATGTTCATTTTTTCCTTCCACATTGCTTTAGTTACTGTGAAGCACCTGAAGGGTTAATAACCTTCTTGAATGTGGTTTTGAGTAGCCTTAGGGGTGCCGTTTTTGGAATGGTGTCACTTTTGGGTGTTCTGTGTCATGTAGACCTTTCAAAATTGCTTCAAATGTGATGTGGTCCCTAAAAAAAGTGGCTTTGTAAATTTTGTTGTAAAAATGAGAAATTGCTCATAAACTTTGAACCCCTATAACTTCCTTAAATTTTTTTTTTTTTTCCCAAAATTGTTCTGATGTAAAATAGACATGTGGGAAATGTTATTTATTAATTATTTTGTGTCATATGTCTCGTTGGTTTTAGAGCATAAAAATTCAAAGTTTGAAAATTACAAAATTTTCAAAATTTTCGCGAAATTTCCGTTTTTTTCACAAAGAAATGCAAAAAATATCGGCCTAAATTTACCACTAACATGAAGCCCAATATGTCACGAAAAAACAATCTCAGAATCACCGGGATCCGCTGAAGCGTTCCAGAGTTATAACCTCATAAAGTGACACTGGTCAGAATTGCAAAAAATGGCCTGGTCTTTAGGGTCAAAATAGGCTTGGGGCTGAAGGGGTTAAAAAAACAGTTATAAAAAAAATGACGTGGGGTCCCCCCATTTTTGATAGCCAGCTAGGGTAAAGCAGACGGCTGTAGCCTAAAAACCACAGCTGGCAGCTTTACTGTGGTTGGGGATCCAATGTGGAGGTCACCCCAGGCTCTTTTTTATATGTATTTTATAAATAATAATAATTACAAAAAAAAGTAGGGTCCCCCCCCAAATTGGATCACCAGCCAAGGTAAAGTGGACAGCTGTGGTCTGGTATTCTCAGGGTGGGAAGGTCCATAGTTATTGGCCCTTCACAGCCTAAAAATAACAGGCCGCAAGCGCCCCAGAAGTGTCGCATCCACTAGATTCGTCAATCCTGGCGCTTCACCCCAGCTCATTCCGTGCCCTGGTGCAGTGGCAAACGGGGTAATAAATGGATTGATACTAGCTGTAAGGTCATCTGACATCAAGCCAAGCAGTTTGTGATGCCATGGCGTCTATCAGATACCCGACATCAGAAACTGACAGTACTAACAAAAAAAATAGACAAAAAAAAATGTATTTGAGAAAACTATCCCCAAAACATTCTCTCTTTCACCAATTTATTGTAAGAAAAAAAAAATAAGGGGGACCCACGATGACTCTAGACCATCTAAAATATGGGGGACACGCTCAGGGAATGTATCCCCCATTTTCTAGGAGTGCAGACCCTCCATGTGAGGAGTGTGGGTGCAATGAATCTGCACCCACTCTCCCTGGGTCCACAGCAACAGAGTCCATGTCGTAACTGTTGCTATCAAAGCTGCAATGCCCTGCTCATGAGGTAAGGGCATGCCTAATCAGGAGAACTATTCTACATTTCCAAATATTGGTATTTGCTGATATTATTGCTATTCCATCTACTATATATTGGGGATAGGATCTTGGAGATGGAATACCCCTTTAAGTCCAGTTATCCAGCTGAATGAATACTAAACAATAGAGCTCGATATTTAGACATGTTTTCTTATGGCGTATAACGGACTCTCATGTTTGGCAGTCGTTCAGCAGGGCAATTATAAAATCAAATACCTCCATTTGGAAATGTAGTATAGCTCTCCTGATCAACTATGTTCCTTGCCTCATGAGCAGGGCATTGTAGTAGCTTACAGATGCATGGTTACCGCCACTCACTGTGTCTGAATACAGGAAGCTGAGCTGACAGCCGCTCTGTGCATGCGGCAGCGTCTATTGTAAAGGAGTGAGCCGCGGGGGATCAACGCTGCACAGGTACCGTGGGACACCGGGGAACACCGGTGGGATTTTTGGGGGTGACCTGGCAGGGCCTGGGGAGGAATTTTCTGTCGCATGTGTCATGGCACATGCGAAAAAAATCAGAGGAGTAGGGTGAGTGCGGCCAGTGTACTTCTGTGCACGCGGCCATCTTGGATTTCCGGGAGGGGATTGGGGGGGCACTTTGGTGACACTGGGGGACTGGAGGGGACCGAGGAGGAGATTTATCTCCCATCTGACATGTTTGTTTATGCCAGATGGGAGATAAATAATTTTTTACCGGCGCTGTCATTTACTGTAACGTGATCATCGGTATACGGTGTATACCGGTGATCACGTGCATGGGGACCGGAAAAACTGGCCTGAATCATGATATCCAGGGTCTCAGCTACCCCCTGAAACCCCGGAGATTTTCTGACGCTGGGGGGCGCAAATCATTTATTTCTGCCTGCTGTTTATAAACGGCAGATAAGAATAAGGCTACATTCACACGACCGATCAATTTTTGCGGTCCGCAAAAAACGGTCCGTTTTTTCTACGGGCGCATCCATGTGGCATCCGTTTCCATTCCATATACGGTCCGTATGTCATCTGTTTGTCATCCGTGTGCCTTCCGTTTTTTGCGTACTGCAAAAAAACTGAAAGAGGGAAAATACATAAATTTACCCAGGATCCATAGCTTCAACCTACATGAGGTGGTCACATGTTCACTCCAGTGCCATTTTCTACTGCTTTTCACAGCATAGAGCGCTCTGTTGATTTTCTTGTGCTTGTACACTTCATATCAGTCTTTTCTGTCATTATAATAGCAAAAAGACACATAATGTCCCAATCTCCTGCATTTTGTAATTTTGCACCCTTTGGTGCCTTTCATGTGGCACTAAGCGGTGCTTAGCCTTCTATTTAGTCAAAAAAATAAATACATTTAAAAAAAATGATGTGGGTTTCCCCCTATGTTTGATAGCCAGCTAGGGTAAAGCAGACGGCTGCAGCTGCAGACCACAGCTGACAGCTTCACCTTGGCTGGTAATCCAAAACTGAGGGCACCCCACGCTGTTATTTTAAATTAAGTAAATAATTAAAAAAAATTTTTGGTCCCCCCAAAATTGGATCCCCAGCCAAGGTAAAGCAGACAGCTGGGGTCTGATATGCTCAGACTAGGGAGGTCCATGGTTATTGGACTCGCCCCAGCCTAAAAATAGCCGGCCGCAGCCGTTCCAGAAAAGGTGCATCCATTAGATGCGCCAATCCTAGTGCCTTACTCCAGCTCTTCCCGTTGCCCTGGTGCGGTGGCAAGCGGGGTAATATATGTGGTTAATACCAGATGTGTAATGTCACCTGGCATCAAGCCCTGAGGTTCATCATGTCAGGCGTCTATCAGATACCCGACAACACCAACCCAGTCGGGAAAAAAAAAAAAAACGACAAACACATTTTTATTTGAAAAAAACACTCCCCAAAACATTCCCTCTTTCACCAATTTATTAGAAAGAAAAACAAATCCAGGTCTGGTGTAATCCAAGGGGGTCCCACGATGATCCATACCATAGTCAATGTCCCAGTCAATGAAGAACAGAATGTTCCATATTGACTGGGAGAGCAATGCAGTGACCTAAGCTAACATCAACAGGTCAGCCCAAGTCACTGCAGGGCATGACAAGTGCTGCTGTCAGGAGGATAGCGAGGTACATTACCTGGGTGATTGCTGCACTCCTGATAGCAGCACTGTCACTGAGTTCAATGACCGCCGCCTTCACAAACCAAGTATCGCGGGAGCCTGTGACGTCACTGCTGGTGACAATCTCGGGTCGGCAGCAAGAGGAGATGTAACACGCGGCGGCCATGGAAGACAGTGACAGCGCTGACGTCAGGAGGGCAGGACTTCATCACCGCAGGTAAAGCTAGGTTCACATTTCCGTTGTTTTGCATCAGTCACATGCGTTGCTTGATGCTTGTGACTGATGTGTTGTACAACAGATGACAAGAATAGAATGTGTGCGGACAACGGAGTGCGAGGTGGGTGGAGCCGAGCGGGGCCATGTGTGTGGACAGCGGAGTGCAGAGGGGGTGGAACCGAGCGGGACCATAAGTGCAGGCGGCAGAGTGCGGGGTGGGTGGAGCCGAGCGGGGCCTTGAATGTGAGCGGCGAAGTGCGAGGTGGGTGGAGCCGAGCAGGGGCATGTGTGCGGGCGGCGGAGTGTGACGTGGGTGGAGCCGAGCGGGGCCATGTGTGCGGGTGGGGAGTGCGAGGTGGGTGAAGCCGAGCAGGGTAATGTGTGCGGGTGGCGGAGTGCGAGGTGGGTGGAGCTGAGCGGGGCCATGTGTGTGGACGCCGGAGTGCGAGGTGGGTGGAGCCGAGCGGGGCCATGTGTGCGGACGGCGGAGTGCGAGGTGGGTGGAGCCGAGCGGGGCCATGATTGCGGGCGGCGTAGTGTGAGGTGGATGGAGTCGAGCGGGATAATGTGTGCAGGCGGCGGAGTGCTAGGAGGGAGGAGGCGAGCGGGGCCATGTGTATGGGCGGCGGAGTGCAAGGTGGGTGGAGCCAAGAGGGGTTATGTGTGTGGGCGGTGGAGTGCGAGGTGGGTGGAGCTGAGCGAGGCCATGTGTGCGGGTGGCAGAGTGCGAGGTGGGGGAAGCCGAGCGGGGTAATGTGTACGGGTGGCGGAGTGCGAGGTGGGTGGAGCCGAGCGGGGTAATGAGTGTGGGCGGCGGAGTGCGGGGTGGGTGGAGCCGAGCGGGGCCATGACTGTGAGGTGGGTGGAGCCGAGCGGGGCTATGTGTGCTGGCGGCGGAGTGCGAGGTGGGTGAAGCCGAGCATGGCCATGTGTGCGGACGGCAGAGTGCGAGGTGGGTGGAGCCGAGCGGGGCCATGTGTGCGGACGGTGGAGTGCGGGGTGGGTGGAGCCGAGCGGGGCCATGAGTGCGGGTGGCGAAGTGTGAGGTGGGTGGAGTCGAGCGGGATAATGTGTGCAGGCGGCGGAGTGCTAGGTGGGTGGAGGCGAGCGGGGCCATGTGTGTGGGCGGCGGAGTGTGAGGTGGATGGTGTTACGGGGGACCAGCAGATTAGGACCAGGGGTATATATCCCAATCGCCAGTCGGGGCCCACCGTTCTCCAGATGGTAATGGAGCTGCTGGCACCCTGTAGGTTAGGCGGAGACTAAGAGCTGGATGCCTCTGAGATAACTCAAGGAACCGGTCACGTGTGTAGGGACACGTCAGACTGGACGACAACCCAGTTAGCGTTTCGGTGGAGCGGACGCTACTCCGACCACGTGTGTAACAACACGTCAGGCCGGATGGTAACCAGTTAGCGTTGACCGAGAAGACCGCTGCGACAGCGCCCTGTCGGCCACGTGTGTAAGACAAGTCAGGCTGAGCGGTCCTCCGATTAGCGTTTCTGGCCACCACTCGACTGGCCACGTGTGTAAAGGACACGTCAGACCAGGTAGTCACACCAGTAGCATTTGACTGGGAAGCCGAGGATGATAATAGGGTTCACAGACCCAATCCAGGAACACCCTGTTAACTTCACAGGGGTTCTGGGTGCGCTGTCCGTGCGCGTAGAGGGCACAACCGGACAGGTGGCGCAGCAGGTACACTGTCCGTGTGCGTAGAGGGCACTCTCGGACAGGTGACGCAACAGGTATTCTGTCCGTGTGCGTAGGAGGCACAACTGAACAGGTGACGCAGCAGCCGCAGCCCAGTTAACGCCACTGGACTGCTCTAGCACAATAGGAACGGTAGCAAGGAAGTACGGCGCCTGACCCTCATGTGCTGAGCCACGAATCTTGGCGTGACAGGCACCGTTCGCCTAGCCCTACCTATGCCTTCCAACAAGGCTTATGCCACCAAGAACTCTAAATGAAGACTGCGCACCTCCATGTTGTCTCCAGCCCCTTTTATAACCTGGGTCCGCCCCAAACCAAGGGTGGAACCACTAAGGTCCAATAGCAGAGTGCCATGTCATCAGTGACGTCACATGCGACCTATCTGGAACCGCCACATCATTGATGACCTCATGGCAGCCACGCCCCAAACACTTCACCAGTCATCGTCTGACGACCAATGGTGAGGTGCCAGATCATAGGGGCGGGCCTCTGCGAGCCAGTCCGGAGTTGTCACGTCATCAGGACACCTGACACCCTCTGCCCTATCAGAGCCTGCCACCTCACGGACATGCTCAGTGAGGTCCTTACTAGAGATGAGCGAACCGGTCCCGGTTCGGCTCGAGGTCGGTTCGCCGAACGGAGGTCCCGTTCGAGTTCGGCTCGTCGAACGTTCGACGAACCGAACTCGAACTGCATAGGAAACAATGGCAGGCCATCACAAACACATAAAAACACCTAAAAAACACCCTCAAAGGTGTCCAAAAGGTGATAAACAACTCACAACACAACAAAAAACACATAGGAAAGTGACAAGGACATATACGCATGCGAAAACAAAAGAGCTGGACAAGGAAAAAGAGGAGGAGACACATATATGAGTATATGCAAGGAAACATCGATGCCATTACTGTGCAACTTGAGCCCTGCTCATTTTAGGCTTACAATCTGGATAAATTGCCTGAGCTCGACACGTACGCCTTGGGGATCTTGTCGTGTCCTGCAGCCAGCGTTCTCTCGGAACCTGTCTTCAGTGCTGCTGGGGGTCTGCTAGCAGATAAGCACACGTGTCTGTCCACTGACAATGTGGACATGGCTCTCAGAGGACTTTTCTTCCCCTGAGTCAGCCAGGGGAGGCGAAAGGCACGCGTATTTTTGACAGTGCTTCATGCAAAGCATCTTTTTCATCTTGAAAATTGGCTCAACTGATGCCAGTCAAGTGGGGTGTGTGTGGCCCAGTTAGTGGAAACGAGGGAGACTGTGGTTGGAGTCCCCTCGCTGTGTTTCTAAAAGAACCAAGATGAACAAGTCATGGCTCTCAGAGGATTTTTCTTCCCCTGGGTCAGCCAGGGGACGGGAAAGGCACGCGTATTTTTGAGAGTGCTTCATGCAAAGCATCTTTTTCATCTTGAAAATTGGGTCAACTGGTGCCAGTCAAGTGGGGTGTGCGTAGCCCAGTTAGTGGAAATGAGGGAGACTGTGGTTGGAGTCCCCTCGCTGTGTTTCTAAAAGAACCAAGATGAACAAGTCATGGCTCTCAGAGGACTTTTCTTCCCCTGGGTCAGCCAGGGGACGGGAAAGGCACGCGTATTTTTGAGAGTGCTTCATGCAAAGCATCTTTTTCATCTTGAAAATTGGGTCAACTGGTCCCAGTCAAGTGGGGTGTGCATGGCCCAGTCAGTGGAAATGAGGGAGACTGTGGTTGGAGTCCCCTCGCTGTGTTTCTAAAAGAACCAAGATGAACAAGTCATGGCTCTCAGAGGACTTTTCTTCCCCTGGGTCAGCCAGGGGATGGGAAAGGCACGCGTATTTTTGAGAGTGCTTCATGCAAAGCATCTTTTTCATCTTGAAAATTGGGTCAACTGATGCCAGTCAAGTGGGGTGTGTGTGGCCCAGTTAGTGGAAACGAGGGAGACTGTGGTTGGAGTCCCCTCGCTGTGTTTCTAAAAGAACCAAGATGAACAAGTCATGGCTCTCAGAGGATTTTTCTTCCCCTGGGTCAGCCAGGGGACGGGAAAGGCACGCGTATTTTTGAGAGTGCTTCATGCAAAGCATCTTTTTCATCTTGAAAATTGGGTCAACTGGTGCCAGTCAAGTGGGGTGTGCGTAGCCCAGTTAGTGGAAATGAGGGAGACTGTGGTTGGAGTCCCCTCGCTGTGTTTCTAAAAGAACCAAGATGAACAAGTCATGGCTCTCAGAGGACTTTTCTTCCCCTGGGTCAGCCAGGGGACGGGAAAGGCACGCGTATTTTTGAGAGTGCTTCATGCAAAGCATCTTTTTCATCTTGAAAATTGGGTCAACTGGTCCCAGTCAAGTGGGGTGTGCATGGCCCAGTCAGTGGAAATGAGGGAGACTGTGGTTGGAGTCCCCTCGCTGTGTTTCTAAAAGAACCAAGATGAACAAGTCATGGCTCTCAGAGGACTTTTCTTCCCCTGGGTCAGCCAGGGGATGGGAAAGGCACGCGTATTTTTGAGAGTGCTTCATGCAAAGCATCTGTTTCATTTTGAAAAGGGGGATCAAGTGATGCCAGTCATGTGGGGTGTGTGTGGCCCAGTTAGTGGCAATGAGGGATACTGTGGTTGGAGTCCCCTCGCTGTATTTCTAAAAGAACCAAGATGAACAAGTCATGGCTCTCAGAGGACTTTTCTTCCCCTGGGTCAGCCAGGGGACGGGAAAGGCACGCGTATTTTTGAGAGTGCTTCATGCAAAGCATCTTTTTCATCTTGAAAATTGGGTCAACTGGTGCCAGTCAAGTGTGGTGTGCGTGGCCCAGTTAGTGGAAACGAGGGAGACTGTGGTTGGAGTCCCCTCGTTGTGTTTCTAAAAGAACCAAGATGAACAAGTCATGGCTCTCAGACGACTTTTCTTCCCCTGGGTCAGCCAGGGGACGGGAAAGGCACGCGTATTTTTGAGAGTGCTTCATGCAAAGCATCTGTTTCATTTTGAAAAGGGGGATCAAGTGATGCCAGTCATGTGGGGTATGTGTGGCCCAGTTAGTGGCAACGAGGGAGACTGTGGTTGGAGTCCCCTCGCTGTGTTTCTAAAAGAACCAAGATGAACAAGTCATGGCTCTCAGAGGACTTTTCTTCCCCTGGGTCAGCCAGGGGACGGGAAAGGCACGCGTATTTTTCAGAGTGCTTCATGCAAAGCATCTTTTTCTTTTTCAAAAGGGGGGGTCAACCGATGCCAGTCAAGTGGGGTGTGTGTGGCCCAGTTAGTGGCAACGAGGGAGACTGTGGTTGGAGTCCCCTTACTGTGTTTTACATGCTTTTAGAAGGGCATGACATGGCTTAGAGGTTGACTTTCAGCATCTGGAAACTGTTGGCTACCAAAATCCTGCCTTTCCAACCTTTTTAACCGAGGATTTTCGAGACCTTATGCCCATCGCAGTGCCCCAAGAGCCGATGTCCAGGCGCCACTCCTTCTCCAACAAAGGCGTGCACGCGCTACACCAGCATGTCGCACTAAACATCACTGATTCCTTGAGAAACTCTGTGTGACAGGGTGCATTTCACCACAGATAATTGGCCCAGTAAGCATGGACAGGGGCGTTACATGTCGCTGACTGGGCAATGGGTTACTGTGGGGAGAGATGGAGAAGGGTCTGCTGTACAAGTCTTGCCGTCCCCACGAGTTGTTTCAATCCTTCTTCTGTATGTAGAAGTTAATACACTGCTTCTGCCTCTTCAACCTCGTGTGGGTCCTCCACCTTGGTGCAAACCCTGTGTGGTCAGGCCACCCTTCCTTGTAACTGCGCACAAGGACTACCACACACCTCCTTACTATGCTGGCAGCAGAGCTCAATGCCATCAGGCGGTCAAAGGTTTACTTTGAAATGTATGGGAAATGTGAGTCACACCGCTGAGAAGTTGTGGACGGTTAGCTCTGGAGACCGAGTTTCATCAATGGTTGTCTCCACTCAACCAGCAGCCAGGGAAGGCCGGGTGCGACAATGATGCAAACATGGGTGCGGCCCTTCGCTGTGACAATGTGACACACGTGCCTTGTGTGGTTCACGTGTTGAACCTGGTTGTTCAGCAATTTTTAAAGCACTATCCTGGCCCACATGGCCTTCTGCAGAGAGCACGGTGTAACGCCTTCCTTGATCCACACACTCAGATGGGCTGTAAATGATAGGCTAGAGGGAAGCCACTCACCAAGCAGGACCCCTAGAACCCTGAAACCCTTTAACCCCTATACAGGGATTAGGAATTACACAGGGCCCAAGGTGATTAATACCTGTGGAAGGCTGCAGTTCCAGAGAATAGTAGTCAGGCAGGGTCAAAACATTAATTGAGGAACAGGAACAGAATGGGACGGCCAGGACTTAATCAGAAAACAAGCAGAGGTGAAATGCGGATCGGCCAACAAGGTACATAAACAGCAAGCAGGAAAAGTAGTCAGATAACAAGCACACAAAATCATAAAACTGAACTGGGGGTAAAAGCAGAGCTATGTCTGGCAGTGGTCTGCAGACAGGATGGGCATAAAAAAGGGTGTGGTGTCTTCCCATTGGTTGTAGCTGAATGATGGTATTTCATCTGTGAGATACCCACCAGCTACATTCAGCCAGAGATTCTGCATCTGTCAAGGTAATGCAGCCCAGTGGGTGAGCATAACCTGCGTCCACCTGCGCCGCTGGCATCGACTCCTCTCCCATCATCAGCACTATGCATGAAAGGAACACGTTGTCACCTGGTGACCGGAGTACAAATTGACGGAGCGTACTCCGTTGGTGACTTAACAGCCGTGTGCGGCAATGATGCAAACCTGGCTGCGGGCCATCGTCAGGGCAATGTGACACACGTGCCTTGTATGGCTCACGTGTTGAACCTAATTCTCCAGCAATTTTTAAAACACCATCACGGCCTACATGGCCTTGTGCAGCGGGCACGCTCGCTATGTGCTCACTTCCATCGTGCGCACACAGCAGCTCAACAACTTTCGTCGCTACAGAAGTCTTTAGGTCTGGCGGTTAAACGCCTGAAATGCGATGTGCCCACACGCAGGAATTTGAATCTGCACATGTTGCAGCGTTTATGGCAGCACCGCCGAACCCTGCTGCAATACGTTATGACATATAGCCTGGGATAACTTGATCCAGAGGTGGTGCAGATCACGCTGCTGGAGTGGTGTCAGATCAAGGACCTATGCACCCTGCTACACAGTTTACAAATGTCGACGAAGATGTTTAGCACTGGCAATGTCATTCTCAGCGTGACAATTCTGGTCATCTACATGATGGAGCACACTGTAATTATTATTCGGAGTCAGGTGTTGGGACAAGAGGAAGGGGAGGAAGTACAGGAGGAGTCATATGCGGAAGGGATAACAAGATCTACGAGGTCCAGATGGTCAGCGGCACCTATGCGGCAGTCATGGTGAGGGAGAGGGATTAACAAGGGCGCATAGTATCAGCAAAAAGTGTTGAGGAAGGTGCAGGAGCCCATGAAGAAATGGAGGACGAACTGGCGATGGGCATGGAAGACTCAGCAGATGAGTGAGAGCTTGCTCACATTTCGGTTGTGCGAGGTTGTGGGGAGAGGGCAGAGGAAGGAGGCACGATTCTCACCTCTCTGCCACCAACACACCAAGGATTTGGTCCTCCTGGATGCACAAGACACATGAGCGCCTTCTTGCTGCACTACCTACAACATGACCCTCGGATTGTACGAATTCAAAGTAATCCTGACTACTGGGTTGCCACACTGTTAGATCCCCGGTACATGACAAAATTTGGCGAAATAATTCCTGCCATAGAAATGGACGCACGTATACAGGAGTATCTGCAGAATGTGGTACGCAATCTTAGATCTGCTTTTCCACTAAACACCAGTGCTGCACAGAGTGAATCTCAACGGTTTGTCATGGATAGGAGGAAATGGTCTTTTACTTGTCCACATCTGAGGGACCGAGGGCTGGCTGCTGGGCTGAGATGGCATTGAGTACGGTGTCCCTGCAGAGTTGCACTTTTGGTCATATACAAAATGAGTTGAAAAAGGACAGATGCGGGTGAAAAGGGGAACAGGTGTGTTGGAAAGGGGAAAAAGGTTTTGGTCCGTGGGTTTGGTGGTTAAGCAAAAGTAACATTTGATGAAGAAACACCATCTGTTACGGTGGGACTGGCAGATTTGGATAAGGTGGTATATACTATGTTACCGCTATATAACGAAAATTAATAAGAAAAGAAAGATAAAGGTATATATCCCCATCAGCAGTCAGTGTCCACCGTTCTCCCAGATGGAAAAGGAGAGGTTGGCAACTGGAAGGTTCGGTGGAGATACAGAGCTGTGTGGCTATGAAACTAATAGTAGCCTGAACCAAGTTAGACGCCACTCGGATCTTTAGACTGGGAGCCCTGTTAGCGTCACAGGGTCCACACGCCCACCCAGCCCAGGAACTCCCTGTTAACATCACAGGGGCCATTCAGTATGCTGACCGTGTGCATTGGGGCCACACCTGTGAACAGCAGGCGCATCAGCAGCAGCAGGCCTGTTAATGCCACTGGGCTGCACAAGCAGGACTTGTAGGACAGGAGCTGGTCTTAACCGTTCTGCGTTATCAACTGTGGTGGCGGCCTGCATCAACGCCCTATCCCTGCCTACCTCTGGCCTAAAGCCACAATGGGTTCAACACATGGAGGTGTGCTCTTTCGGAGCATAATAGAAGACTGCGCACCTCCTTGTTGTCTCCAGCACCTTTTATAACCTGGGTCCGCCCCAAACCAGGGTGGACCACAATGCACCTCCTGGAGACAAAAGCAGAGTGACACGTCATGAGTGGCATAACTAGCGTCCTATTTGGAACCGCAACTTCAATGATGACCTCATGGCTGTCATGACCCAAACACCTCACCAGTCATCGTCTGACCATCAATAATGAGGTGACAAGTCATAGGGGCGGGCCTCTGCAAGCCATTTGGGAGTGGCCTGGCCACATCGTCAGGACACCTGATGCCCTGTGGTCTATATAGGCCCCCCCACATCAGGGGCAGGGCCAAAGAGTTCATTACCGGACCTAGTCTCTGATGCAGTAAGTGCCTGAGCATGGTCAGTTGCATGAAATAGAGTCTCTGAAAAAAGACTATCAGCTTTAGCATGGTGTCTAGGCACAAAACAGGACTTAGACCCGACACGGAGTGCAAGTACCTATGCAAAGAGGGTTTTCACACTAAGTGTGGGAGCATGTGCTGTATCCCGAAATGAAGACTTAGCGTCAGGAATGGCGCAGTCAGGCTGAGCATACTCACTAGGCGAAACACTGTAGTTAGGCTGCAGCTGGGGTAAATCGGCACACGCATGCGCACTAGCTGCCTCTCCACACTTAAACGTGGAGGAGAAATTGCTCTTCGGATGTGGACTTGGAGATGCTGTCTATGAACAGAAGGAAAAGCTAAAGAAAGCCTCACTTTATATCCCTCTGAATGATCAAATGCAGCAATGAATTCCCTGAGTTTGCTATAACATTAGCGTAGCAAAATCTGAATGAGGGTGTCCTGCACAGGTGCTAGAAATAGCTTGGCACCAGTGGGACAATAATGAAATACAAAATCCAGTTCTATGATGCCACTAAATGGCAGTATTTTTTGCTATCATTATAGCTTATTAAAAACAGAGCAGGAGGGTGTCCTGCAGAGGTGCTGCACATAGATTTGCACCAGTGGGGCATTAATGGAGTACAACAGCCACTTCTTGTATGACGCTAAGTTTACTCAATTTTTGGTATTATAATGTATTAGTAACAATGAGTTTGAGTGTGCAATGCAGGCAGACGTGCTACAAATATCTTTCCACTACTGTGACTACACAAAAGTCCAATAGCCACGTTTAGGATGCCACTAGGTACACTGACTGTTTGCTAGTATAATGGCTTAGTTAAAAAGAGTTTGAGTGTGCAATGCAGGTAGAGGTGCTGCAAATGTCTTTGCACTAGTGGGACTATAGCAAAGTCCAATAGCCACGTTTAGGATGCCACTAGGTACACTGAGTGTTTGCTAGTATAATGGCTTAGTTAAAAAGAGTTTGAGTGTGCAATGCAGGTAGAGGTGCTGCAAATATCTTTGCACTAGTGGGACTATAGCAAAGTCCAATAGCCACGTTTAGGATGCCACTAGGTACACTGACTGTTTGCTAGTATAATGGCTTAGTTAAAAAGAGTTTGAGTGTGCAATGAAGGCAGACGTGCTGCAAATATCTTTCCACTAGTTTGACTACACAAAAGTACAATAGCCACGTTTAGGATGCCACTAGGTACACTGACTGTTTGCTAGTATAATGGCTTAGTTAAAAAGAGTTTGAGTGTGCAATGCAGGCAGACGTGCTGCAAATATCTTTCCACTAGTGTGACTAGACAAAAGTCCAATAGCCACGTTTAGGATGCCACTAGGTACACTGACTGTTTGCTAGTATAATGGCTTAGTTAAAAAGAGTTTGAGTGTGCAATGCAGGTAGAGGTGCTGCAAATGTCTTTGCACTATTGGGACTATAGCAAAGTCCAATAGCCACGTTTAGGATGCCACTAGGTACACTGACTGTTTGCTAGTATATTGGCTTAGTTAAAAAGAGTTTGAGTGTGCAATGCAGGCAGACGTGCTGCAAATATCTTTCCACTAGTTTGACTACACAAAAGTACAATAGCCACGTTTAGGATGCCACTAGGTACACTGACTGTTTGCTAGTAAAATGGCTTAGTTAAAAAGAGTTTGAGTGTGCAATGCAGGCAGACGTGCTGCAAATTTCTTTCCACTAGTGTGACTAGACAAAAGTCCAATAGCCACGTTTAGGATGCCACTAGGTACACTGACTGTTTGCTAGTATGATGGCTTAGTTAAAAAGAGTTTGAGTGTGCAATGCAGGCAGACGTGCTGCAAATATCTTTGCAATAGTGTGACTAGACAAAAGTACAATAGCCACGTTTAGGATGCCACTAGGTACACTGACTGTTTGCTAGTATAATGGCTTAGTTAAAAAGAGTTGGAGTGTGCAATGCAGGCAGACGTGCTGCAAATATCTTTCCACTAGTGTGACTAGACAAAAGTCCAATAGCCACGTTTAGGATGCCACTAGGTACACTGACTGTTTGCTAGTATAATGGCTTAGTTAAAAAGAGTTTGAATGTGCAATGCAGGCAGACATGCTGCAAATATCTTTCCACTAGTTTGACTACACAAAAGTACAATAGCCACGTTTAGGATGCCACACTAGGTACAATGACTGTTTGCTAGTATAATGGCTTAGTTAAAAAAAAGTTTGAGTGTGCAATGCAGGCAGACGTGCTGCAAATATCTTTCCACTAGTTTGACTACACAAAAGTACAATAGCCACGTTTAGGATGCCACTAGGTACACTGACTGTTTGCTAGTATAATGGCTTAGTTAAAAAGAGTTTGAGTGTGCAATACAGGCAGACGTGCTGCAAATATCTTTGCAATAGTGTGACTAGACAAAAGTACAATAGCCACGTTTAGGATGCCACTAGGTACACTGACTGTTTGCTAGTATAATGGCTTAGTTAAAAAGAGTTTGAGTGTGCAATGCAGGCAGACGTGCTGCAAATATCTTTGCAATAGTGTGACTAGACAAAAGTACAATAGCCACGTTTAGGATGCCACTAGGTACACTGACTGTTTGCTAGTATAATGGCTTAGTTAAAAAGAGTTTGAGTGTGCAATGCAGGCAGACGTGCTGCAAATATCTTTCCACTAGTGTGACTAGACAAAAGTCCAATAGCCACGTTTAGGATGCCACTAGGTACACTGACTGTTTGCTAGTATAATGGCTTAGTTAAAAAGAGTTTGAGTGTGCAATGCAGGCAGACGTGCTGCAAATATCTTTGCAATAGTGTGACTAGACAAAAGTACAATAGCCACGTTTAGGATGCCACTAGGTACACTGACTGTTTGCTAGTATAATGGCTTAGTTAAAAAGAGTTGGAGTGTGCAATGCAGGCAGACGTGCTGCAAATATCTTTCCACTAGTGTGACTAGACAAAAGTCCAATAGCCACGTTTAGGATGCCACTAGGTACACTGACTGTTTGCTAGTATAATGGCTTAGTTAAAAAGAGTTTGAGTGTGCAATGCAGGCAGACGTGCTGCAAATATCTTTGCAATAGTGTGACTAGACAAAAGTACAATAGCCACGTTTAAGATGCCACTAGGTACACTGACTGTTTGCTAGTATAATGGCTTAGTTAAAAAGAGTTGGAGTGTGCAATGCAGGCAGACGTGCTGCAAATATCTTTCCACTAGTGTGACTAGACAAAAGTCCAATAGCCACGTTTAGGATGCCACACTAGGTACACTGACTGTTTGATAGTATAATGGCTTAGTTAAAAAGAGTTTGAGTGTGCAATGCAGGCAGACGTGCTGCAAATATGTTTGCAATAGTGTGACTAGACAAAAGTACAATAGCCACGTTTAGGATGCCACTAGGTACACTGACTGTTTGCTAGTATAATGGCTTAGTTAAAAAGAGTTTGAGTGTGCAATGCAGGCAGACGTGCTGCAAATATCTTTCCATTAGTGTGACTAGACAAAAGTCCAATAGCCACGTTTAGGATGCCACTAGGTACACTGACTGTTTGCTAGTATAATGGCTTAGTTAAAAAGAGTTTGAGTGTGCAATGCAGGCAGACGTGCTGCAAATATCTTTGCAATAGTGTGACTAGACAAAAGTACAATAGCCACATTTAGGATGCCACTAGGTACACTGACTGTTTGCTAGTATAATGGCTTAGTTAAAAAGAGTTGGAGTGTGCAATGCAGGCAGACGTGCTGCAAATATCTTTCCACTAATGTGACTAGACAAAAGTCCAATAGCCACGTTTAGGATGCCACTAGGTACACTGACTGTTTGCTAGTATAATGGCTTAGTTAAAAAGAGTTTGAATGTGCAATGCAGGCAGACATGCTGCAAATATCTTTCCACTAGTTTGACTACAAAAAAGTACAATAGCCACGTTTAGGATGCAACACTAGGTACAAGGACTGTTTGCTAGTATAATGGCTTAGTTAAAAAAAGTTTGAGTGTGCAATGCAGGCAGACGTGCTGCAAATATCTTTCCACTAGTTTGACTACACAAAAGTACAATAGCCATGTTTAGGATGCCACTAGGTACACTGACTGTTTGCTAGTATAATGGCTTAGTTAAAAAGAGTTTGAGTGTGCAATGCAGGCAGACGTGCTGCAAATATCGTTGCAATAGTGTGACTAGACAAAAGTACAATAGCCACGTTTAGGATGCCACTAGGTACACTGACTGTTTGCTAGTATAATGGCTTAGTTAAAAAGAGTTTGAGTGTGCAATGCAGGCAGACGTGCTGCAAATATCTTTGCAATAGTGTGACTAGACAAAAGTACAATAGCCACGTTTAGGATGCCACTAGGTACACTGACTGTTTGCTAGTATAATGGCTTAGTTAAAAAGAGTTTGAGTGTGCAATGCAGGCAGACGTGCTGCAAATATCTTTGCAATAGTGTGACTAGACAAAAGTACAATAGCCACGTTTAGGATGCCACTAGGTACACTGACTGTTTGCTAGTATAATGGCTTAGTTAAAAAGAGTTGGAGTGTGCAATGCAGGCAGACGTGCTGCAAATATCTTTCCACTAGTGTGACTAGACAAAAGTCCAATAGCCACGTTTAGGATGCCACTATGTACACTGACTGTTTGCTAGTATAATGGCTTAGTTAAAAAGAGTTTGAGTGTGCAATGCAGGCAGACGTGCTGCAAATATCTTTGCAATAGTGTGACTAGACAAAAGTACAATAGCCACGTTTAGGATGCCACTAGGTACACTGACTGTTTGCTAGTATAATGGCTTAGTTAAAAAGAGTTTGAGTGTGCAATGCAGGCAGACGTGCTGCAAATATCTTTCCACTAGTGTGACTAGACAAAAGTCCAATAGCCACGTTTAGGATGCCACTAGGTACACTGACTGTTTGCTAGTATAATGGCTTAGTTAAAAAGAGTTTGAGTGTGCAATGCAGGCAGACGTGCTGCAAATATCTTTGCAATAGTGTGACTAGACAAAAGTACAATAGCCACGTTTAGGATGCCACTAGGTACACTGACTGTTTGCTAGTATAATGGCTTAGTTAAAAAGAGTTTGAGTGTGCAATGCAGGCAGACGTGCTGCAAATATCTTTCCACTAATGTGACTAGACAAAAGTCCAATAGCCACGTTTAGGATGCCACTAGGTACACTGACTGTTTGCTAGTATAATGGCTTAGTTAAAAAGAGTTTGAATGTGCAATGCAGGCAGACATGCTGCAAATATCTTTCCACTAGTTTGACTACAAAAAAGTACAATAGCCACGTTTAGGATGCAACACTAGGTACAAGGACTGTTTGCTAGTATAATGGCTTAGTTAAAAAAAGTTTGAGTGTGCAATGCAGGCAGACGTGCTGCAAATATCTTTCCACTAGTTTGACTACACAAAAGTACAATAGCCATGTTTAGGATGCCACTAGGTACACTGACTGTTTGCTAGTATAATGGCTTAGTTAAAAAGAGTTTGAGTGTGCAATGCAGGCAGACGTGCTGGAAATATCTTTGCAATAGTGTGACTAGACAAAAGTACAATAGCCACGTTTAGGATGCCACTAGGTACACTCACTGTTTGCTAGTATAATGGCTTAGTTAAAAAGAGTTTGAGTGTGCAATGCAGGCAGACGTGCTGCAAATATCTTTGCAATAGTGTGACTAGACAAAAGTACAATAGCCACGTTTAGGATGCCACTAGGTACACTGACTGTTTGCTAGTATAATGGCTTAGTTAAAAAGAGTTTGAGTGTGCAATGCAGGCAGACGTGCTGCAAATATCTTTGCAATAGTGTGACTAGACAAAAGTACAATAGCCACGTTTAGGATGCCACTAGGTACACTGACTGTTTGCTAGTATAATGGCTTAGTTAAAAAGAGTTGGAGTGTGCAATGCAGGCAGACGTGCTGCAAATATCTTTGCAATAGTGTGACTAGACAAAAGTCCAATAGCCACGTTTAGGATGCCACTAGGTACACTGACTGTTTGCTAGTATAATGGCTTAGTTAAAAAGAGTTTGAGTGTGCAATGCAGGCAGACGTGCTCCAAATATCTTTCCACTTATGTGACTAGACAAAAGTCCAATAGCCACGTTTAGGATGCCACTAGGTACACTGACTGTTTGCTAGTATAATGACTTAGTTAAAAAGAGTTTGAGTGTGCAATGCAGGCAGACGTGCTGCAAATATCTTTGCAATAGTGTGACTAGACAAAAGTACAATAGCCACGTTTAGGATGCCACTAGGTACACTGACTGTTTGCTAGTATAATGGCTTAGTTAAAAAGAGTTTAAGTGTGCAATGCAGGCAGGCGTGCTGCAAATATCTTTGCAATAGTGTGACTAGACAAAAGTCCAATAGCCACGTTTAGGATGCCACTAGGTACACTGACTGTTTGCTAGTATAAGGGCTTAGTTAAAAAGAGTTTGAGTGTGCAATGCAGGCAGACGTGCTGCAAATATCTTTGCAATAGTGTGACTAGACAAAAGTACAATAGCCACGTTTAGGATGCCACTAGGTACACTGACTGTTTGCTAGTATAATGGCTTAGTTAAAAAGAGTTGGAGTGTGCAATGCAGGCAGACGTGCTGCAAATATCTTTCCACTAGTGTGACTAGACAAAAGTCCAATAGCCACGTTTAGGATGCCACTAGGTACACTGACTGTTTGCTAGTATAATGGCTTAGTTAAAAAGAGTTTGAGTGTGCAATGCAGGCAGACGTGCTGCAAATATCTTTGCAATAGTGTGACTAGACAAAAGTACAATAGCCACGTTTAGGATGCCACTAGGTACACTGACTGTTTGCTAGTATAATGGCTTAGTTAAAAAGAGTTGGAGTGTGCAATGCAGGCAGACGTGCTGCAAATATCTTTCCACTAGTGTGACTAGACAAGAGCCCAATAGCCACGTTTAGGATGCCACTAGGTACACTGACTGTTTGCTAGTATAATGGCTTAATTAAAAAGAGTTTGAGTGTGCAATGCAGGCAGACGTGCTGCAAATATGTTTGCAATAGTGTGACTAGACAAAAGTACAATAGCCACGTTTAGGATGCCACTAGGTACACTGACTGTTTGCTAGTATAATGGCTTAGTTAAAAAGAGTTTGAGTGTGCAATGCAGGCAGACGTGCTGCAAATATCTTTCCACTAGTGTGGCTAGACAAAAGTACAATAGCCACGTTTAGGATGCCACTAGGTACACTGACTGTTTGCTAGTATAATGGCTTAGTTAAAAAGAGTTTGAGTGTGCAATGCAGGCAGACGTGCTGCAAATATCTTTCCACTAATGTGACTAGACAAAAGTCCAATAGCCACGTTTAGGATGCCACTAGGTACACTAACTGTTTGCTAGTATAATGGCTTAGTTAAAAAGAGTTTGAATGTGCAATGCAGGCAGACATGCTGCAAATATCTTTCCACTAGTTTGACTACAAAAAAGTACAATAGCCACGTTTAGGATGCAACACTAGGTACAAGGACTGTTTGCTAGTATAATGGCTTAGTTAAAAAAAGTTTGAGTGTGCAATGCAGGCAGACGTGCTGCAAATATCTTTCCACTAGTTTGACTACACAAAAGTACAATAGCCACGTTTAGGATGCCACTAGGTACACTGACTGTTTGCTAGTATAATGGCTTAGTTAAAAAGAGTTTGAGTGTGCAATGCAGGCAGACGTGCTGCAAATATCTTTGCAATAGTGTGACTAGACAAAAGTACAATAGCCACGTTTAGGATGCCACTAGGTACACTGACTGTTTGCTAGTATAATGGCTTAGTTAAAAAGAGTTTGAGTGTGCAATGTAGGCAGACGTGCTGCAAATATCTTTGCAATAGTGTGACTAGACAAAAGTCCAATAGCCACGTTTAGGATGCCACTAGGTACACTGACTGTTTGCTAGTATAATTGGCTTAGTTAAAAAGAGTTTGAGTGTGCAATGCAGGCAGACGTGCTGCAAATATCTTTGCAATAGTGTGACTAGACAAAAGTACAATAGCCACGTTTAGGATGCCACTAGGTACACTGACTGTTTGCTAGTATAATGGCTTAGTTAAAAAAAGTTTGAGTGTGCAATGCAGGCAGACGTGCTGCAAATATCTTTCCACTAGTGTGACTAGACAAAAGTCCAATAGCCACGTTTAGGATGCCACTAGGTACACTGACTGTTTGCTAGTATAATGGCTTAGTTAAAAAGAGTTTGAGTGTGCAATGCAGGCAGACGTGCTGCAAATATCTTTGCAATAGTGTGACTAGACAAAAGTACAATAGCCACGTTTAGGATGCCACTAGGTACACTGACTGTTTGCTAGTATAATGGCTTAGTTAAAAAGAGTTGGAGTGTGCAATGCAGGCAGACGTGCTGCAAATATCTTTCCACTAGTGTGACTAGACAAAAGTCCAATAGCCACGTTTAGGATGCCACTAGGTACACTGACTGTTTGCTAGTATAATGGCTTAGTTAAAAAGAGTTTGAGTGTGCAATGAAGGCAGACATGCTGCAAATATCTTTCCACTAGTTTGACTACAAAAAAGTACAATAGCCACGTTTAGGATGCAACACTAGGTACAAGGACTGTTTGCTAGTATAATGGCTTAGTTAAAAAAAGTTTGAGTGTGCAATGCAGGCAGACGTGCTGCAAATATCTTTCCACTAGTTTGACTACACAAAAGTACAATAGCCACGTTTAGGATGCCACTAGGTACACTGACTGTTTGCTAGTATAATGGCTTAGTTAAAAAGAGTTTGAGTGTGCAATGCAGGCAGACGTGCTGCAACTATCTTTGCAATAGTGTGACTAGACAAAAGTACAATAGCCACGTTTAGGATGCCACTAGGTACACTGACTGTTTGCTAGTATAATGGCTTAGTTAAAAAGAGTTTGAGTGTGCAATGCAGGCAGACGTGCTGCAAATATCTTTGCAATAGTGTGACTAGACAAAAGTCCAATAGCCACGTTTAGGATGCCACTAGGTACACTGACTGTTTGCTAGTATAATGGCTTAGTTAAAAAGAGTTTGAGTGTGCAATGCAGGCAGACGTGCTGCAAATATCTTTGCAATAGTGTGACTAGACAAAAGTACAATAGCCACGTTTAGGATGCCACTAGGTACACTGACTGTTTGCTAGTATAATGGCTTAATTAAAAAGAGTTTGAGTGTGCAATGCAGGCAGACGTGCTGCAAATATGTTTGCAATAGTGTGACTAGACAAAAGTACAATAGCCACGTTTAGGATGCCACTAGGTACACTGACTGTTTGCTAGTATAATGGCTTAGTTAAAAAGAGTTTGAGTGTGCAATGCAGGCAGACGTGCTGCAAATATCTTTCCACTAGTGTAGCTAGACAAAAGTACAATAGCCACGTTTAGGATGCCACTAGGTACACTGACTGTTTGCTAGTATAATGGCTTAGTTAAAAAGAGTTTGAGTGTGCAATGCAGGCAGACGTGCTGCAAATATCTTTCCACTAATGTGACTAGACAAAAGTCCAATAGCCACGTTTAGGATGCCACTAGGTACACTAACTGTTTGCTAGTATAATGGCTTAGTTAAAAAGAGTTTGAATGTGCAATGCAGGCAGACATGCTGCAAATATCTTTCCACTAGTTTGACTACAAAAAAGTACAATAGCCACGTTTAGGATGCAACACTAGGTACAAGGACTGTTTGCTAGTATAATGGCTTAGTTAAAAAAAGTTTGAGTGTGCAATGCAGGCAGACGTGCTGCAAATATCTTTCCACTAGTTTGACTACACAAAAGTACAATAGCCACGTTTAGGATGCCACTAGGTACACTGACTGTTTGCTAGTATAATGGCTTAGTTAAAAAGAGTTTGAGTGTGCAATGCAGGCAGACGTGCTGCAAATATCTTTGCAATAGTGTGACTAGACAAAAGTACAATAGCCACGTTTAGGATGCCACTAGGTACACTGACTGTTTGCTAGTATAATGGCTTAGTTAAAAAGAGTTTGAGTGTGCAATGTAGGCAGACGTGCTGCAAATATCTTTGCAATAGTGTGACTAGACAAAAGTACAATAGCCACGTTTAGGATGCCACTAGGTACACTGACTGTTTGCTAGTATAATGGCTTAGTTAAAAAGAGTTTGAGTGTGCAATGCAGGCAGACGTGCTGCAAATATCTTTGCAATAGTGTGACTAGACAAAAGTACAATAGCCACGTTTAGGATGCCACTAGGTACACTGACTGTTTGCTAGTATAATGGCTTAGTTAAAAAGAGTTGGAGTGTGCAATGCAGGCAGACGTGCTGCAAATATCTTTCCACTAGTGTGACTAGACAAAAGTCCAATAGCCACGTTTAGGATGCCACTAGGTACACTGACTGTTTGCTAGTATAATGGCTTAGTTAAAAAGAGTTTGAGTGTGCAATGAAGGCAGACATGCTGCAAATATCTTTCCACTAGTTTGACTACAAAAAAGTACAATAGCCACGTTTAGGATGCAACACTAGGTACAAGGACTGTTTGCTAGTATAATGGCTTAGTTAAAAAAAGTTTGAGTGTGCAATGCAGGCAGACGTGCTGCAAATATCTTTCCACTAGTTTGACTACACAAAAGTACAATAGCCACGTTTAGGATGCCACTAGGTACACTGACTGTTTGCTAGTATAATGGCTTAGTTAAAAAGAGTTTGAGTGTGCAATGCAGGCAGACGTGCTGCAACTATCTTTGCAATAGTGTGACTAGACAAAAGTACAATAGCCACGTTTAGGATGCCACTAGGTACACTGACTGTTTGCTAGTATAATGGCTTAGTTAAAAAGAGTTTGAGTGTGCAATGCAGGCAGACGTGCTGCAAATATCTTTGCAATAGTGTGACTAGACAAAAGTCCAATAGCCACGTTTAGGATGCCACTAGGTACACTGACTGTTTGCTAGTATAATGGCTTAGTTAAAAAGAGTTTGAGTGTGCAATGCAGGCAGACGTGCTGCAAATATCTTTGCAATAGTGTGACTAGACAAAAGTACAATAGCCACGTTTAGGATGCCACTAGGTACACTGACTGTTTGCTAGTATAATGGCTTAATTAAAAAGAGTTTGAGTGTGCAATGCAGGCAGACGTGCTGCAAATATGTTTGCAATAGTGTGACTACACAAAAGTCCAATAGCCACGTTTAGGATGCCACTAGGTACACTGACTGTTTGCTAGTATAATGGCTTAGTTAAAAAGAGTTTGAGTGTGCAATGCAGGCAGACGTGCTGCAAATATCTTTCCACTAGTGTGGCTAGACAAAAGTACAATAGCCACGTTTAGGATGCCACTAGGTACACTGACTGTTTGCTAGTATAATGGCTTAGTTAAAAAGAGTTTGAGTGTGCAATGCAGGCAGACGTGCTGCAAATATCTTTCCACTAATGTGACTAGACAAAAGTCCAATAGCCACGTTTAGGATGCCACTAGGTACACTGACTGTTTGCTAGTATAATGGCTTAGTTAAAAAGAGTTTGAGTGTGCAATGCAGGCAGACGTGCTGCAAATATCTTTCCACTAGTGTGGCTAGAAAAAAGTACAATAGCCACGTTTAGGATGCCACTAGGTACACTGACTGTTTGCTAGTATAATGGCTTAGTTAAAAAGAGTTTGAGTGTGCAATGCAGGCAGACGTGCTGCAAATATCTTTCCACTAATGTGACTAGACAAAAGTCCAATAGCCACGTTTAGGATGCCACTAGGTACACTGACTGTTTGCTAGTATAATGGCTTAGTTAAAAAGAGTTTGAATGTGCAATGCAGGCAGACATGCTGCAAATATCTTTCCACTAGTTTGACTACAAAAAAGTACAATAGCCACGTTTAGGATGCAACACTAGGTACAAGGACTGTTTGCTAGTATAATGGCTTAGTTAAAAAAAGTTTGAGTGTGCAATGCAGGCAGACGTGCTGCAAATATCTTTCCACTAGTTTGACTACACAAAAGTACAATAGCCACGTTTAGGATGCCACTAGGTACACTGACTGTTTGCTAGTATAATGGCTTAGTTAAAAAGAGTTTGAGTGTGCAATGCAGGCAGACGTGCTGCAAATATCTTTGCAATAGTGTGACTAGACAAAAGTACAATAGCCACGTTTAGGATGCCACTAGGTACACTGACTGTTTGCTAGTATAATGGCTTAGTTAAAAAGAGTTTGAGTGTGCAATGCAGGCAGACGTGCTGCAAATATCTTTGCAATAGTGTGACTAGACAAAAGTCCAATAGCCACGTTTAGGATGCCACTAGGTACACTGACTGTTTGCTAGTATAATTGGCTTAGTTAAAAAGAGTTTGAGTGTGCAATGCAGGCAGACGTGCTGCAAATATCTTTGCAATAGTGTGACTAGACAAAAGTACAATAGCCACGTTTGGGATGCCACTAGGTACACTGACTGTTTGCTAGTATAATGGCTTAGTTAAAAAAAGTTTGAGTGTGCAATGCAGGCAGACGTGCTGCAAATATCTTTCCACTAGTGTGACTAGACAAAAGTACAATAGCCACGTTTAGGATGCCACTAGGTACACTGACTGTTTGCTAGTATAATGGCTTAGTTAAAAAGAGTTGGAGTGTGCAATGCAGGCAGACGTGCTGCAAATATCTTTCCACTAGTGTGACTAGACAAAAGTCCAATAGCCACGTTTAGGATGCCACTAGGTACACTGACTGTTTGCTAGTATAATGGCTTAGTTAAAAAGAGTTTGAGTGTGCAATGAAGGCAGACATGCTGCAAATATCTTTCCACTAGTTTGACTACAAAAAAGTACAATAGCCACGTTTAGGATGCAACACTAGGTACAAGGACTGTTTGCTAGTATAATGGCTTAGTTAAAAAAAGTTTGAGTGTGCAATGCAGGCAGACGTGCTGCAAATATCTTTCCACTAGTTTGACTACACAAAAGTACAATAGCCACGTTTAGGATGCCACTAGGTACACTGACTGTTTGCTAGTATAATGGCTTAGTTAAAAAGAGTTTGAGTGTGCAATGCAGGCAGACGTGCTGCAACTATCTTTGCAATAGTGTGACTAGACAAAAGTACAATAGCCACGTTTAGGATGCCACTAGGTACACTGACTGTTTGCTAGTATAATGGCTTAGTTAAAAAGAGTTTGAGTGTGCAATGCAGGCAGACGTGCTGCAAATATCTTTGCAATAGTGTGACTAGACAAAAGTCCAATAGCCACGTTTAGGATGCCACTAGGTACACTGACTGTTTGCTAGTATAATGGCTTAGTTAAAAAGAGTTTGAGTGTGCAATGCAGGCAGACGTGCTGCAAATATCTTTGCAATAGTGTGACTAGACAAAAGTCCAATAGCCACGTTTAGGATGCCACTAGGTACACTGACTGTTTGCTAGTATAATGGCTTAGTTAAAAAGAGTTTGAGTGTGCAATGCAGGCAGACGTGCTGCAAATATCTTTGCAATAGTGTGACTAGACAAAAGTCCAATAGCCACGTTTAGGATGCCACTAGGTACACTGACTGTTTGCTAGTATAATGGCTTAGTTAAAAAGAGTTTGAGTGTGCAATGCAGGCAGACATGCTGCAAATATCTTTCCACTAGTTTGACTACACAAAAGTACAATAGCCACGTTTAGGATGCAACACTAGGTACAATGACTGTTTGCTAGTATAATGGCTTAGTTAAAAAAAGTTTGAGTGTGCAATGCAGGCAGACGTGCTGCAAATATCTTTCCACTAGTTTGACTATACAAAAGTACAATAGCCACGTTTAGGATGCCACTAGGTACACTGACTGTTTGCTAGTATAATGGCTTAGTTAAAAAGAGTTTGAGTGTGCAATGCAGGCAGACGTGCTGCAAATATCTTTGCAATAATGTGACTAGACAAAAGTACAATAGCCACGTTTAGGATGCCACTAGGTACACTGACTGTTTGCTAGTATAATGGCTTAGTTAAAAAAAGTTTGAGTGTGCAATGCAGGCAGACGTGCTGCAAATATCTTTCCACTAGTGTGACTAGACAAAAGTCCAATAGCCACGTTTAGGATGCCACTAGGTACACTGACTGTTTGCTAGTATAATGGCTTAGTTAAAAAGAGTTTGAGTGTGCAATGCAGGCAGACGTGCTGCAAATATCTTTGCAATAGTGTGACTAGACAAAAGTACAATAGCCACGTTTAGGATGCCACTAGGTACACTGACTGTTTGCTAGTATAATGGCTTAGTTAAAAAGAGTTTGAGTGTGCAATGCAGGCAGACGTGCTGCAAATATCTTTCCACTAGTGTGACTAGACAAAAGTCCAATAGCCACGTTTAGGATGCCACTAGGTACACTGACTGTTTGCTAGTATAATGGCTTAGTTAAAAAGAGTTTGAGTGTGCAATGCAGGCAGACATGCTGCAAATATCTTTCCACTAGTTTGACTACACAAAAGTACAATAGCCACGTTTAGGATGCAACAGTAGGTACAATGACTGTTTGCTAGTATAATGGCTTAGTTAAAAAAAGTTTGAGTGTGCAATGCAGGCAGACGTGCTGCAAATATCTTTCCACTAGTTTGACTACACAAAAGTACAATAGCCACGTTTAGGATGCCACTAGGTACACTGACTGTTTGCTAGTATAATGGCTTAGTTAAAAAGAGTTTGAGTGTGCAATGCAGGCAGACGTCCTGCAAATATCTTTGCAATAGTGTGACTAGACAAAAGTACAATAGCCACGTTTAGGATGCCACTAGGTACACTGACTGTTTGCTAGCATAATGGCTTAGTTAAAAAGAGTTGGAGTGTGCAGAGGACAGGAGGGTACAGTGCTAGGATTGTGGGGCTCTGGGTAGAGGAAAGGAAGCCTGCCTTTCTATTCCCTCCTAATGGTGAAATGCAGCGTTGAAATCCCTGACCTTGGCTACACAGACGCTGTCGCTGTTTTCAGGACCTGTCACCTATGGCTCTGACCCTGCCGGTTTGAGCCCTTAAAAGGACTGATAGAAAGTGCTCTCCCTAAGCTGTCTAGCGCTGTGTATGGAGCGCATACAGCTGTATCAGCGATAGGACAAAGGACGGAGCTGCGCCAGTGATGTCTGACACCAAGGACGCAGAAGAGATAATGGCGCCCTGGAGGAAAATGTCCGGTTTTATAATGCAGGGACATGTGACATGGACATCCTATCACACATGCCGTTGCTTCTCTGGCTAAAAGTCCACTTAGCTGTGTGTGTGTCTGGGATTGGCTGACATGCTGGCCCGCCCCACAAGACGCGCGCGCTTAGGGAAGGAAGACAAGGAAAAAAAAAAAAAATGACGATCGCCATTATACAAACAGGAGTGATCTGAAGGCGCTGTTCACGCATACTATAAATGTCATAATACTGTGAGTCACAGAGTGACTTACACTATTACAGCGGAAAGCCAGCTAGGAATTAGCTGTTTTTTTGCTGCTAGAACCGTTCTCGAACGTTTCTAGAACTATCGAGCTTTTGCAAAAAGCTCGAGTTCTAGTTTGATCTAGAACAGGCCCCAAAATCACTCGAGCCTAGAACTGGAGAACCTCGAACCGCGAACCGCGCTCAACTCTAGTCCTTACCGGACCTAGCCTCTGATGCACTAAGTGCCTGAGCATGCTCAGTAGCCTGAGCAACAGGCTTAGAAAGTAGACTATCAGTTTGAGCATGCTCAGTAGGCACATCACAGAACTTAGACACAGCACGAAGTCCAAGTACCTGTGCAAAGAGGCTGTTGGGGTTAATTGTGGGAGCATGCTCAGTAGCCTGAACTGAGGACTTAGTTTCAGACATAACACAAACAGGCTGAGCATGCTCACTAGGCAAAACACCAGGCTTAGACTCTGGCTGGGGTAAATCGGCGCACGCATGTGCACTAGCCGCCTCTCCACACTTAGACATGGTGGAAGGAACAGCCAACTGGACGACCCGAGGCATGGCCAAGAACGGCAGCCGGCGCCTGGGCGCAACAGGAACCGCAGCATACTGCTTGCAGCTATGGCGGCGCCGGTTCGTAACAGTACCCCCCCCTCTAGCGGCCCTCCCACTCGAATGGTCTATAGTCGCCACAGATACCACTGAGCGACGGGCGGAAGATGGAGACATGCAGTGGGAGCTACAAGACTCGCTCCACTGCGTAATCACCCCAGACGACAAGTCGATATGTGGGGAATGTCGCTTCAACCAAGGAATACCCAGCAGAATATCATCTGCACCCTTAGAGAGAACCAGAAATGAAATGGTCTCCCTATGACCAGATGACATGGCAAGGGTAATGGGCACTGTCCGCTGGTGAATTACCTTGGGCAACAAGGACCCATCCACCACACGGACTCTCACTGGCCTTGGCATTTGCACCAGCGGGATGGCATGCCGCCGGGCAAAAGAGGAGGAAATGAAATTATCCCCAGCACCTGTGTCCACACTTGCCCTTGTGGACCATGTTGACCCCTTAAAGGAAATGGATGCGGGAAACGTCACCCTAATGGTTGACGCAGAGTCCAGTCTACCTCCAGCTATGGTCACCAATCGCGGTCGCTTACCCTGACGCTTTGGGCAACGGTTGGCATAATGACCATACTGCCCACAAGCGAAACAGGAAATTCCCTTGCGACTCGAAGACCTAGCAACACCAACCCTAGCGATGTCCATAGGGACAGAGATGTCCTCTAAGGGAGGTGCAGTAGGAGAGACCACTACAGTGGCTGAACGACCCTCTGATCTGCGCTCCAGCTGACGTTCGGAGGTCCGCAGGTCAATGCCGTTAGCCAGACTCATGAGGCCCTCAAGGGTAGTTGGTACCTCACGCGACGCTAATGCGTCCTTCACGTGCGAGGCTAATCCCCTCCAGAACAGTGGAATGAGAGTCCTCTCTGACCACCCACTCACTCACAGCATATTGACTTGAGGAGGTACGCCCCTGCTCCAAAGTCAGTAGCTGTAGGGCCGAGTCGTGAGTGACCTGAGGCCCCAGGAACACTTGTCGCAAGGACTCCAAAAACTCCTTAGAGTCCTGTACTACGGGGTCATTCCTCTCCCACAATGGTGTAGCCCACTCCAGTGCTCTATCAGAGAGCAAGATGATAAACCCCACCTTTAACCTCTCTGTAGGAAACCGTGCAGCCAACAGCTCTAGATGGACTGAGCACTGGTTCATGAATACCCTACATGCCTTGCTGTTCCCCGTAAACTTGCTGGGCAGTGAGAGGTGAGGGAGGGTTGGAGTAGGCTTGGTGACTGACACCATTGCAGCCGCTTGAGCCACCACATCATCCATATCAGCAGCAAGAGCAGACTTCTCCAGAGACCTCACTCTGGCATCAAGCTGCAGCATGAACTGACGTAGCTGCTCCATCTCTGCCATGCCAGCCAGACCCCGGCGCAGTCTTACTGTTACGGGGGGGACCGGCAGATTAGGACCAGCGGTATATATCTGGGGTAAATCGGCGCACGCATGCGCACTAGCCGCCTCTCCACACTTAGACGTGGTGGAAGGAACAGCCAACTGGACGACCCGAGGCACGGCCAAGAACGGCAGCCGGCGCCTGGGCGCAACAGGAACCGCAGCAGACAGCTTGCGGCTATGGCGGCGCCGGTTCGTAACAGGTGGAGCCAAGCAGGGTTATGTGTGTGGGCGGCGGAGTGCGAGGTGGGTGGAGCCGAGCGGGGCCATGTGTGCAGGTGACGGAGTGCGGGGTGGGTGGAGCTAAGCAGGGCCATGAGTGCGAGCGGCGGAGTGCGAGGTGGGTGGAGCTGAGTGGGGCCATGTGTGCGTGCGGCGGAGTGCGAGGTGGGTGGAGCTGAGCGGGGCCATGTGTGCGGACAGCGGAGTGCGAGGTGGGTGGAGGCGAGCGGGGCTATGTGGCGCTGAGGATGTCAGTGCCGGGGACTGCATGGCTGTGGACAGGTGAGTGTGAGTGTGTGTTTGTACATGCCGAGTGCAGGAGGGAGCGGAGCCGAGTGGGGAAGTGTCGGCTCTCTGCACACGTAGCCAGGGTAAATATTGGGTTACTAAGCAAAGCGCTTTGCTTGGATACCCGATATTTAACTTTGTTACCAGCTTACCGCAGGCTGCCAGCGATGGCTCCCTGCACACTGTAGCTGTAAAAAGCCACGCTTTTAGTGATCGAACCGTTCTCGAACGTAACTCAAACTGTCGAGCTTTTAGCAAAAATCTCTAGTTCGAGTTTGATCTCGAGCACCCCCCCAAAATCACTCGAACATGAAATTGGCGAACGTCGAACCTCGAACATCGCTCAACTCTAAATGGCGCTTTACACGCTACAATATATCTTACGATGTGTCGGCGGGGTCACGTCGTAAGTGACACACATCTGGCATCGTAAGTTACATTGTAGCATGTAACAGCTACGTGCGATTGCGATTATACGGTAAAACGTTCATCGCATGCACGTTGTTCATTTCCTAAAAATTGAACGTCAAGTTGTTCATCGTACCCGGGGTAGCACACATCGCAGTGTGTGACACCCCGGGAACCATGAACAGGTCTTACCTACGTCCTGCGGCTCCGGCCGGCAATGCGGAAGGAAGGAGGTGGGTGGGATGTTTACGACCTGCTCATCTCCGCCCCTCCGCTTCTATTGGCCGGCTGCCACGTGACGTCGCTGTGACGCCGAACGTCCCTCCCACTCCAGGAAGTGGATGTTCGCCGCCCACAGCGAGGTCGTATGGAAGTGTAAGTACGTGTGACAGGGGGTTATTCGTTTGTGCGACACATTCAACAAATTGAACGTGCCGCACATACGATGGAGGCGGGTATGATCGCATACGATATCGTATGCTTAATTGCAAGGTGTAAAGCAGGCTTAACCCTGAGCCTCCTGGCTGCTTCTCTATTTAGTGCTCTCCTTGCTAGGAATGTCAGCTTACGTGGATGGTCATGTCTTGGTAGTTTTGCAGTTGTGCCATACTCCTTTCATTTTTGGATGATGGATTGAGCAGTGCTCTGTGAGATATTCAGAGTTTGGGGTATTTTTTTTTACAACCTAACCCAGCTTTAATCTTTTCCATAACCTTATCCTTGATTTTTCTGGTGTGTTCTTTCTTTTTCTTCATGCAGTTTGCTTCCTAATGTTCTCAAACAAATCTTTGAGGCCTTCACAGAACAGCTGTAGTTGCGTTAAGAAAAAAATTACACACAGGTGGACTCAATTTACTAATTAGGTGACTTCTGAAGGCAACTAGTCACTGAGGATTTTATTTATGGGCAATAACTACAGGGGGCTTAAAAGAAATGCATGGTACAATTTTCAGATATATATTTTTTAAATATTTAGAAAATAATAAATCATTTTCTTTACACATCAAAAATACTTGCCACTTAAATGTATGTTGCTGGAATTTAATGTAATGTACCAAAACTAATTTTGTATTTGTTAAGTGAAAAATGTGTAAACGTTCATTGGGTATGAATACTTCTTCAAGGCACTTGTTACACAGTAAACACACTCTCAGTGTGTGTGTATATATATATATATGTGGCGCCCCTGAGTGTCAGGTGCCACAGGGTACTACATTAACCTCGGATTCCTGGCAGACCAGACATTCACACATACAAATCTATGCCCTTTTCCCAAGACTGGGTAACAGGCTAGAGATGGATCTGATGGATGGCCACCTATTGGTCGGTACTCATCCAATCCACTAGTCAGAAACCTGGGAGGTGGAGGAGCTAGTCAGTTGAGTGATGGGAGATGGACATCTTGTCAGATAGAAGTCAGTTAGACGTTCAGTCAGCAAGACATTAAGTCAGAAGTCAGTACACAGACGGCGAGTGTAAAGTGACTGATTGAGTTAAGGGAGTACGGTTGCCAGGGAGAGTACAGTGTGAGTACTCACTGGACCGAGCACCTTCGGGGTGCAGAGCCCTAGTTCAGGAGGACGCTGCAAGCTCACCTGATAAGATCTGCCCAATGAAGGGACCATCAAGGACCTCACCGACGTTAGTGTCTGGGGCACAGCAGCAGAGAGGGAACCTGGAAACTGAGACAGAGGTCCGACCCAAGAGAAGTTCAAGCTGCCTGCCACAAAGGCCAAGACAGTGACAAACGGAGGGGACCCCAAAACGCTTCAGGCCACCAGGACCCACCAACTACAGATGGGTGCATGGAAGTAAAGCTCACCAGGTCACTACACCAGCACTGGAACAAAAGGAATACCGGATTGGTAGAGACTAGCACCAGCCGGGTTGCAGCTGATCCAAACAAGTGAGTAAAGCACAAGTTAAACCGCAGCTCCTGTGTTGTCTGAATTCTTCCTATACATTTGGACCACCACTGGACTACAACCACCAACATCCTCTCCTGGGGCCTAGCTCTACTTGTTGAGAGCCATAATATCCAAGCTCCCCAATACCACCAGCCCCAGCAGAGAGAGACTTTGCAGCTGCGGCTTTATCCATATAGTCACGTACCACAAGTAGCGTCACGAAAAACACTTTATTTTTATTTTCCCCTTGTACAAAATCCCTTTTTCAGCAACCCCCAGGGTCACAGGACCGGGCAGTGGCCACCCGTGATACGTCCCAGTGAATACAAGGCCCGGAACAGAGTACCCCAAAGCCCTGGGGTGCGACAGCTTTCTGGCGCTGTGAACAGGGTTGGACAAGACCTGGTAGCACCGGGTGACGTGCACCTTGTGGACTGTGTTTGTGATTGAACTTGTGAGACTGCTCGCCATCTTGTGTGACAGGACATTAACTGTGCCACACAGAGAGCGGTGGGGAAAAATGTGCAAAGTAAAATCCCGCCCCCTTGGAGTCACCAAGCGATGTGAAAGTGAAACTGATGCAGGGAACCGGAACCCTGCTGCAGAATGTTTCCGGAAGGAGAATGTCTGCTCCAGAGGATTGCGGAGGCGAACCAGGCCGTCCCAGGCTTTGGACTGCGGAGAGGCTGGAAGCGGAGGTACAGCGGCTGTGCTGGGTACTGCGGTCACAGCAGCTCCAATAGATAGAGGAATGGCGAGCGGGCATGATGGAGACAGTGGTGGCAATGCGGGCCCACGAGAACCGGGTGCCACTTGTAGAGCTGCGGAGGGAGGACGCGACACCAGAGTCCTCCCTGATCTCACCAATCCGTCTCACAGCATCCTTCCTCAACCAGGCCGCACCTCCACCAGACGCGGCCGTGAAGGACCAGGCCGCGACGCCACCAGGAGCCGCAGAGAAGCACACTATGACTCCCGATAACCAGCTACTGCCCCTAGCCGCTGCCGGGGTATCGGCAACAAACTACCAGGATCAGGAAGGTCCGGCTCCAGAACCGGAGGCCTCTGAATAAGATTCGGAGTGGGGAGTGGTGATAGCCAGAAAGAGGGCTGTCATGGTCTCAAAATAAAAGTTATAGCAAGGTATCCTTATATAAATAGACTGTAAATAGTAGTGTACAGAAGGGTGAAGGAACTGGACTCAACCCCACGCACATTAACCCCTTAGTGATGGAGCTAATTTTCACCTTAATGACCAGACCAAATTTTGCAATTCTGACCAGTGTCACTTCATGAGGTTATAACTCTGGAACGCTTCAACAGATCCCGGTGATTCTGAGATCGTTTTTTCGTCACATATTGGACTTCATGTTAGCACTAAATTTAGGACAATATTTTTTGCGTTTATTTATGAAAAAAATTGAATTTTGGCAAAAATTTTGAAAATTTAGCAATTTTCAACATTTGAATTTTAATACCGTTAAACCAGAGATGTCTGTGACACAAAATAGTTAATAAATAACATTTCCCACATGTCTACTTTACATCAGCACAATTTTGAAACCCAAATTTTTTTTTGTTAGGAAGTTAGAAGAGTTCAAAGTTTATCAGCGATTTCTCATTTTTACATCAAAATTTACAAAACCATTTTTTTAGGGACCACATCATATTTGAAGTGACTTTGAGAGGACTAGCTGACAGAAAATACCCAAAAGTGACACCATTCTAAAAACTGCACCCCTCAAAGTACTCAAAACCACATTCAAGAAGTTTATTAACCCTTCAGGTGCTTCACATGAACAAAAGCAATGTGGAATAAAAAAAAGCAAAAATTAAATCTTACCTAAAAATGTTGCTCTAACCCAAATTTATTCACTTTTAGAAGAAATAACACAACAAAATGGACCACAAAACTTGTTTCCCACTTTCTTATGAACGCACCGATACCCCACATTTGGTCAGAAACCTCTGTTTGGACAAATGGGAGGGCTCGGAACAGAAGGAGCAATATTTGAATTTTGGAAAGCAAATTTGGCTGAAATAGATTGCGGGCACCATGTTGCATTTACAGGTCCGCTAAGGTACCTAAACAGAAGAAACCCCTCACAAGTGATGCCATTTTGGAAACTAGACCCCTCAAGGCTTCTATCTAGGGGTATAGTGAGCATTTTGGATCCACAGGTACTTCACAGATTTTGTTAACGTTACTTTGTTATATTGAAAATTTTAATACTTTTCTCAAAAATGTTGCTTTAGCATCAATTTTCTCACTTTTTCAAGAGGTAATTCCAAAAATTTGACCTCAACGTTTGTTACCCACTTTTTTGTAAGCGCGGTGATACCTCACATGTGGTCTGAAACCTTTGTTTGGACAAATGGGAGGGCTTGGAACGGAAGGAACAATATTTGAATTTTGGAAAGGAAATTTAGCTGAAAAAGATTGCAGGCACCATGTCGCATTTGGAGGTCCCCTAAGGTACCTAAACAGCAGAAACCCCACACAAGTGACCCCATTTTGGAAACTAGACCCCTCATTGAATTTATCTAGATGTTTGGTGAGTACCCTGAGCCCCCAGGTGCTTCACAGAATTTTATAACGTTGAGCCATGAAAATAAAAAAATAAAATTTTACCACAAAATTGTTATTTCAACCAGGTAGCTTTTTTTTCACAAGGGTAACAGGAAAAAAATCACCATGAAATTTATTGTGCAATTTCTCCTGAGTTTGGCAATACCTTATATGTGGTGGAAATCAACTGTTTGGGCACAAGGCGGGGCTCGGAAGGGAAGGAGTGCCATTTGACTTCAAAATTGTCTGCAATCAATAGCGGACGCCATGTTGCATTAGGAGAGCCCCTGAGGTGCCTAAACAGTGAAGCTCCTCAACATGTGGCCACATTTTGGAAAATAGACCCCACAAGGAATGTATCTAGATTTTTGGTGAGTACCCTGATCTCCCAGGTGCTTCACAGAAGTTTATAATGTTGAGCTGTGAAAATAAAAAAATACATTTTTACCACAAAATTTTTACTTCTGCCAGGTAGCTTTTTTTTTACAAGTGTAAAAGGAAAAAATTAAGCATAAAATTTATTGTGCGATTTCTCCTGAGTTTGGCCATACCTTATGTGTGATGAAAATCAACTGTTTGGGTGCACAGCAGGGCTCGGAAAGGAAGGAGAGCCATTTGACTGCACAATTGGCTGGAATCATTAGCGGACGCTATGTTGCATTTGGAAAGCCCCTAAGGTGCCTAAACAGTAGAGGTCCCCCACAAGTGACCCCATTCTGGAAACAAGACACCTCAAGGCTTTTATCTAGGTGTATAGTGAGCAGTTTGAATTTAAGAGTACTTCACAGAATTTGATAAGCTTAGGTTGCAATATTGAAAATTTTCATTTTTTTCACAAAAATGTTGCTTTAGCATCAAATTTTTTACTTTTTCAAGAGGCAACAACAAACCGTGGACCAAACAGGTTGTTATCCAATGTCTTATGAGCACAGGGATACCCCACATGTGGCCAAAAACCTCTGTTTGGATAAATGGGAGGGCTTGAAATGGAAGGAGCACCATTTGAATTCTGGAAAAATTGAAATATATTGTGGGCACCATGTCACATTTGCAGGGCCCCTTGGGTACCCATACAGCAGAAACCCCCCACAAGTGACCCCATTTTGGAAACTGTATTTTATTCAGGAGTATAGTAAGCATTTTGAATCCACAGGTACTTCACAAAAATGCTGTAGCAACAAATTTCTCACTTTTAGGCTATGTGGCCATGATCCAGCGACACAGCGTCTAGTACACAGTGTCAGCCTTCCTGCAGAGATGTGAGTATTGTCCACGGGAGAACGCAGCTGCCCATGCCCACAATTTAGGTTCAGGCTGCTGTGGAGCTCTATGCTACCTGCAGAGAACACTCTTGTCTTCACAGCATAAATTGACATGCTGAGGCTCGGGAAGCTGCGCCACAGGTCGGTTTATGCTGCAGAGAAAAGAAGCACAGTGGGCATGAGATTTCTAAAAATCCTTCCACTGTGCTTCTACTGCACAACGTAGCGCTATGGACACAGGGAAAACACTGCGCCCAAAACACTGCAAACCCTGATTGTGGGCACACAGCCTAAAGTGCTACAATGGATGAATAAATAGATGTCAAACAAATATAACGTCCTACCCCCTGCATATTCTAAGCTGGCGCCCTTTAGTGCCTTTCATGTGGCACTAAAGGGTGCCTAGCCTTGTATTTAGCCCCCCCAAAAATTAATAATTAAAATAAACGACGTGGGGTCCCCCCTATTTTTGATAGCCAGCTAGGGTAAAGCAGACAGCTGTAGCTTGCAAACCACAGCTGACAGCTTCACCTTGGCTGGTGATCAATTTGGAGGGCTCCCCAGGCATTTTTTTTAAAAAAAAAAAAAAACAACAAACGTGGGGTCCCCCCCAAATTAGATCACCAGCCAAGGTGAATCGGACAGCTGGGGTCTGGTATTCTCAGGGTGGGAAGAGCCATGGTTTTTGGACTCTTCCCAGCCTAAAAATAGCAGGTCGCAGCCGCCCCAGAAGTGGCGCATCCATTAGATGCGCCAATCCTGGCGCTTCGCCCCAGCTCATCCCGCGCCCTGGTGCGGTGGCAAACGGGGTAATAAACGGGGTTGATACCAGCTGTAATGTCACCTGGCATCAAGCCCTGGGGTTAGTGATGTCACGGCATCTAAACATATACCCGACATCACCAACCCAGTCAGTAATAGAAAAAAATACAGACAAAAAAAAAATGTATTTGAAAAAACACTCCCCGAAAAATTCCCTCTTTCACCAATTTATTGAAAATAAACAAATTCCGGTCACTGTAATCCATTTTGGAAGTCCCACGACAACTCTGGACCTTCTAGAATATGGGGGGCATGTTCAGGGAACGTATCCCCCATTTTCTGGAAGAGCAAGCTCTCCGTGAACAGTGTGGGTGCAGTTATCTGAGAATACTGCACCCACACTGCCCCGGTCCAACCTAGGGCAGAGTGACCTGCAGTAACCTCATTACAGAATATGAGGGGCAGGCTCACAGAATGTACCCCCCATTTTCTAGAACAGCAGGCTCTCAATGTGAGGAGTGTGGCTGCAGATTACTACACTCTCTCTCCCCTGGTCCACAGTGCAGCAGCATGTGCAGCAGCGAGGTCAGCGTCCCTGCTTGCAAGGATACAGCTGACAGCCGCTGTGTGCACATGCGCCGCCAGCTTTCCAGAAGGAGGAGGAGTGATCGCGGGGACGGAGCAGCAGCCAGGTAACGGGGAAGACCGAGGGGTGACGGCGGGAGACCTGGGGGGATCTGGGGACAACTTTTCTGTCGCATGTGACGTGTCACATGCGGCAGAAAGAGCAGGATGAATGCGGCCGCGTGCTACTGTGCGCTGCACGCCGCCATCTTGCATGCTCCAGAGCGGGAAAGGGGGCGGCTCTGGAGAACCGGAGGGGGCTCCGGGGGACCAGAGACCTCCGGTGTCCCGGAGGAGGGGTCAGGGGGAGGACATTTCCCTGCGACCTGAAATGTTTGATCATTTCAGATCGGAGGAAAATGAATGCAGAGCCAGCGGCGGCTGCAGTTTTCTGCGCGCGTCAGCGCCATTTTGGATGTTCCAGGGGAAGGGGGGGTGTTGATTTCTCCGGCACCGGGGGCTTTGGGGGCACTAGGGGCTTATATTTCTTTATCATCTGACATGTTTGATCATGTCATATGAGAAAGAAATCAGTATTATTTGCCATTTTTTTTTTTATGTGCTCGGCGGTATACGGTGTATACCCACGATCACATTACCGGGGTCCAAAAAAAACACCCCGATTTATAATCTTGGGGGTCTCAGCTACCTCCAGTAGCTGAAACCCCCGAGATTTTCCGTCACTGGGGGGCGCTACAAGCTTTTTCCGGCCTGACGTCTCAAACCGTCGGAACAGAATAAGTACCCTGTTTTTCCGATGTCTTGAGACGTTAGGCCGTCGCTATGGGGTTAAGTTAGGAAAAGCAAGTTTCTGTGGTTGGGAGGAAGTAACCAGGGCTCCTAAGCCGAGACACCCATAGGGAAACATAGAAAAGTAAGATTGGTTATAAAATGTAAATGTATATGTAATGTATTGATCCTACAGAGACTTCCTTGTATAAACGTTCTGGATCATTATGTGATATGTTGATAAAAATGGACCACCAGCTACTGGACTGGTAGTCGCAAAACATTCTGTGTAAATAGTTGCACCAGTTGTGCAAACTACCAGAGTAATACTGCAACAAAGTCTTTTGAAGAGGACCCTTATTCTGCAACACAGTGTTTTGAAGAAGAGACCAGTGACTCCGGGTTGTGGGTGGCAGGAGGGGTGCCTCATGTAAATAAATGTTTTACTGAAACGTTCAAGGAAAAATGCCTCCTTTGCAAGGGAAGAAAGTTCTTAAGTTTTTCTGCATATTAAAAATATGATAATTTGTTGTTTATGTTTGCAGTCCGAGGATGTGCTGGGATTTACCAAGGGCAAATGTGGCGCCCCTGAGTGTCAGGTGCCTCAGGGTACTACATCTAACCCCAGATTTCTGGAACACCAGTGCTGGTAAATAACATTCACACACACAAATCCACACCCTTTTCCCCAGACTGGGTAACAGGCTAGAGACGGATCTGATGGATGGCCACCTATTGGTCTGGACTCATTCCATCCACTAGTCAGAAACCTGAGAGGAGGAGGGGCTAGTCAGTGGAGTAATGGGAGATGTACATCTTGTCAGATAGAAGTCAGATGTTCAGTCAGCAAGACGTTAAGTCAGACTTCAGTACACAGATGGAGAGTGTAAAGTGACTGATTGAGTTAAAGGAGTATGGTTGCCAGGGAGAGTACGGTGTGAGTACTCACTGGACCGAGCACCGGCGGGGTGCAGAGCCCTAGTTCAGGAGGACACTGCAAGCTCACCTGATAAAATCTGCCCAATGAAGGGACTATCAAGGACCTCACCGACGTTAGTGTCTGGGGCACAGCAGCAGAGAGGGAACATGGGAACAGAGCCAGAGGTTCGACCCAAGGGAAGTTCAAGCTGCCTGCCATACAGGCCAAGACAGTGACAACCGAAGGGGACCCCAAAACGCTTAAGGCCACGGGGATCCACCAACTACAGATGGGTGCATGGAAGTAAAGCTCACCAGGTCACTACACCGGCATTGGAACAAAAGGAATACCAGATTGGTAGAGACCAGCACCAGCTGGGTTGCAGCTACTCCAAACCAGTTAGCAAAGCACAAGTTAAACCGCAGCTCCTGTATTGTCTGAATTCTTCCTATACATTTGCACCACCATCGGACTACAACCACCAACATCCTCCCCTGGGGCCCAGCTCTACTTGTGGAGGGCCATAATATCCAAGCTGCCCAATACCACTAGCCCCAGCAGAGAGAGACTTTGCAGAGTTGGCTTTATCCATATAGCCACGTACCGCAAGTGGCGTCACGAAAAACATTTTATTTTTATTTTCCCCTTGTACAAAATCCCTTTTCAAGCAACCCCCAGGGTCACAGAACCAGGCAGCGGCCACACATGATACGTCCCAGTGAATACAAGGCCCGGGACAGAGTACCCCAAAGCCCTTGTGTGCGTTAGCTTTCTGGCTCTGTGAACAGGGTTGGACTAGACCCGGTAACATTGGGTGACATGCTCCTTGTGGACTGTGTTTGTGATTGAACTTGTGAGACTGCTCGCCATCTTGTGTGACAGGACATTAACTGTGCCACACAGAGAGCGGTGGTGAAAAATGTGCAAAGAAAAATCCCCCCCCGGGAGTCACCAAGCGATGTGAAAGCGAAACTGATGCAGGAGACCGGAACCCTGCTGCAGAATGTTTCCGGAAGTAGGAGAATGTCTGCCCCAGAGGATTGCGGAGGCGAACCAGGCCGCCCCAGGCTGTGGACTGCAGAGAGGCTGGAAGCGGAGGTACAGCAGCTGTGCTGGGCACTGCGGGCACAGCAGCTCCAACAGATAGAGGAGTGGTGAGCGAGCATGATGGAGACAGTGTATTCTTCCTATACATTTGCACCACCACCGAACTACAATCACCAACATCCTCCCCTAAGGCCCAGCTCTACTTGTGGAGAGCCATAATATCCAAGCTGCCCAATACCACCAGCCCCAGCAGAGAGAGATTTTGCAGCGGCGGCTTTATCCATATAGCCGCATACCGCCAATGGCGTCACGAAAAACACTTTATTTTTATAATTTCCCTTGTATAAAAATCCCTTTTCAAGCGACCCCCAGGGTCACGGAATTGGGCAACGGACACCTGTTATACGTCCCAGTGAATACAAGACCCGGGACCGAGTACCCCAAGGTCCCGGGGTGCGTCATATATACTGTATATACAGTATGTCACAAAAGTGTGAGTACACCCCTCGCATTTTTGTAAATATTTTATTATATCTTTTCATGGGACAATGATGAAGATATGAGCTTTGATACAATGTAAAGAAGTCAGTGTACAGCTTGTGTAAAGGCTACTTTACACACTGCGATATCGGTCCCGATATCGCTAGTGTCGGTACCCGCCCCCATCTGTTGCGCGACACGGGCAAATCGCTGCCCGTGCCGCACAACATCGCGCAGACCCGTCACACATACTTACCTGCCTGGTGACGTCGCTGTGACCGGCAAACCGCCTCCTTTCTAAGGGGGCAGTCCGTGCGGCGTCACAGCGACGTCACTGAGCGGCCGCCCAATAGCAGCGGAGGGGCGGAGCTGAGCGGGACGTAACATCCCGCCCACCTCCTTCCTTCCGCATTGCGGCCGGGAGGCAGGTAGGAGAGCTTCCTCGTTCCTGCGGCGTCACACATAGCGATGTGTGCTGCCACAGGAGCGACGAACTACATCGTTACTGCTGCAGTAACGATAATCGAGAATGGACCCCCATGTCACCGATGAGCGATTTTGCACGTTTTTGCAACGATGCAAAATCGCTCATCGGTGTCACACGCAGCAACATCGCTAATGCGGCCGGATGTGCGTCACAAATTCCGTGACCCCAATGACTCCGCATTAGCGATGTCGCAGCTTTTAAAGCCCCCTTAACAGTGTAAATTTGATGTGCCCTCTATATAACTCAACACACAGCCATTAATGTCTAAACTGCTGACAGCAAAACTGAGTACATGTCTAAGTGAAAACTGCCAAATTGTGCCCAGTTAGCCATTTTCCTTCCTTGGTGTTATGTAACTCATTAGTCTTACAAGGTCTCAGATGTAAATGGGGAGCAGGTGTGTTAAATTTGGCGTTATTGCTCACACACACTCATACTGGTCACTGGAAGTTCAACAAGGCACCTCATGGCAAAGAATTCTCTGAGGTTCTGAAGAAAAGAATTGGTGCTCTAAATAAAGATGGTATGGGATATAGGAAGATTGCCAACACCTTGAAACTGAGCTTCAACACAGTGGCCAAGACTATACAGTAGTTTAACAAGATAGGTTCCAGTCAAAAGAGGCCTCACCATGGTGGACCAAAAAATTTGAATGCATGTGTTCAGATTAATAACCAGAGGTTATCTTTTCAAAACAGACATATGAGTGCTGCCAGCATTTCTGAAAAGGTTAAATGGGTTGGGGGTCAGTCTGTTAGTGCTCAGACAACACTGCATCAAATTTGTCTGGGTGGCTCTCAACGCAGAAGGAAGCCTCTTCTAAAGATGATGCACATGAAAGCCTGCAAATGCTTTACTGAAGATGAGCAGACTTAGAATATGAATTACTGGGAACATGTACTGTGGTCTGATGAGACCAAGACAAACTTATTTGATTCAGATAGTGTCAAGTGTGTGTGTCAGCAGTCAGGTGAGGAGCACAAAGACAAGTGTTTTTTCCTACAGTCAAGCATGGTGTTGAGAGTGCCATGGTTTGGGGCTGCATGAGTGCTGCTGCCTGTGTGGAGCTACAGTTCCTTGAGAGAATCATGATTACTGACATGAATTGTTACATACTGAAGCAGAGCATCATCCCCTCCCTTCAGACACTGGGCCACAGGGTAGTTTTCCAAGCTGATAATGACCTAAAAAACACCTCCAAGGCAACCACTGCATTGCTAAAGAAACTAATGGTAAAGGTGTTAGACCTAAACCCTATTGAGCATCTGTGGGGCTTCCTCAAACAGCAAATGGAGAAGTGCAAGGTCTCTAACATCCATCAGCTCTGTGATGTCATAACGGAGAAGTGAAGAGGATTCTAATGGCTCCAGTGAAGCTCTAGAGAATTCCATGGCCAAGAAAGTTAAGGCAGTGCTTGAAAATAATGGTGACCACACAAAATATTGACTCTTTGAGCACAATTTAGCCATTTTCACTTAGGGGAGTACTCACTTTTGTAGCCAGGGGTTTAGACATTAATGGCTGTGTGTTGAGTTATTTAGAGGGCACCAAATGTACACTGTTAAATAAGCTGTACACTTTACATTGTAGAAAATTGTCATATCGTCATTGTTATCCCATGGAACAATATACAGTAACTAAATATTTACAAAAATGTGAGAGATGTACTCACATTTGTGATATACTGTATATACTGTATGTGTGTTTATTAATAGTGATGCAAACACAATATAAACCTCAAGACAATCACATCCTGTGTCAGAGCAATGAGTCACTGAATGACGTATCCATGCTTAGAAATGTTTTCCCGAAAGGATATCTATTAATTTTTTTATGGATCAAGCATATACCTATAAATGGCAGCCAGTTATCCTTAGACAGGCTAAGGCATTGTACACATAGTTAAGATGACATAACCATGGTATGGGAACTATGCAATAGTTTTAGAATGCTGTAAAGGTGTCCCTCCCTTTAGGATTTTCTGCCTCCAGGACATAACAACAAAAGAAGAGATAAAAGCAACGTCACTAGTGGTTAGACACTTCATATTAATTCTGAGGTTATGAGCAGGATCTAAAAAAAACACAGTGATGTAATCTCTTAAGTAGAAGCACAATTGTGAAAAAAGAGAACAATCCATTATGAAAATACTAATACGTTAAGCACACAATATATCTAATTTCTTTAAGAATGACATCAGTAATTATTTAGCACATATAAAATAGAAAAATAACTTGTCAAGTGCATAAGTATGTGTGTATATATATATATACTGGGCAAAAATATAAATGATAGCTTTTTTTGTTCCAATTTTTCATTTTCATGAGCTGAACTCCAAAGTCTAAAGGGTACTTTACACACAACGATATCACTAACGATATATCGTCGGGGTCACAGTGTTCGTGACGCACATCCGGCGCCATTAGCGATATCGTTGTGTGTGACTAAAAGGAGCGACGATCAACGATCGCAAAAACGTCAAAAATCGTTGATCGTTGACAAGTCGCTCCTTTTCATAATATCGTTGGTGATGCATGCCGCTGCTTGTTCGTTGTTCCTGCGGCATCACACATCGCTATGTGTGGCACCGCAGGAACGAAGAACATCTTCTTACCTGCGTTCATCGGCAATGAGGAAGGAAGAAGGTGGGCGGCATGTTCTGGCTGCTCATCTCCACCCCTCCTCTGCTATTGGGTGGCCGCTTAGTCACGCCGCTGTGACGCCGCACGAACCGTCCCCTTAAAGGAGAGATTGTTCGGTGTCTCCAGCGAAGTCGCTAAGCAAGTATGTGCGTGTGACGCTGCCGTAGCGATATTGTTCGCTACAGCAGCGATCACCCCATGACGAAACAGCGACGTGGGCGGCTGCTATCGCGCACGACATGGCTAGCTATCGCTAGCAATGTTGCAGCGTGTAAAGCACCCATAAGACTTTTTCTATGTAGACAAAAGGCCTTTTTCTCTCAAATTTTGTTCAAAAATTGTGGCACAGGTATGCCTTAGGCTGGCACAATAAATGGCCACTCTAACATATGAAGTTTTATCGCACAGTACAATGCAAAAGATGTCACAAGTTTTAAGAGAGCATGCAATTGGCATGCAAACTGCAGGAATGTCCACCAGAGCTGTTGTTCAGAGTTTGACTCTTCATTCTCTGCTATAAGCCATCTCCAAAGGCGTTTCAGAGAATTTGGCAGTACACTTGCAGACCACGTGTAAACACACCAGCCCAGGACCTGAACATCCAGCATCTTCATCTCCAAGATTGTCTGAGAGCAGCTACCCGGACAGCTGCTGCAACAATCTGTTTAACCAAAGAATTTCTACAAGAACTGTCAGAAACCATCCTAGGGAACATCATTTGCATGGTCACTGTCCTCATCATCTCCACCTGATTGCACTTTGTCATTGTAACCAACTTCAGTGGGCAAATGCTCACATTTGATAACATCTGACATGTTGGAGAGGTGTGCTCTACATGCATGAATCCTGGTTTTCACTGTACAGGGCAAATGGCAGGCTGCGTGTTTGGCGATGGGTGAGCGATTTGCTGATGTGAATGTTGTGAATCGAGTGGCTCATGGTGACGGTGGGACTATGGTATAGGCAGTCATATGTTATGGACATTGCAATTCTGAACATATGCCATTCATCCACAAACCTCACCTCATGACGCAGCATGATAACGTACAGTCCCATGTTGAAATGATCTGTACACAATTTTTGGAAGCTGAAAACATTCCAGTTCTTGCATGGCCAGCAGACTCACTGGACCTGGACATATCAACTACTGACCATGTTTAGAATGCTGTGGATTGGCGAATACAACAGTGTGTTCAAGTTCCTGCCAATATCCAGCAATATCGCATATCCGTTGAAGGGATTTTGTGATTCTAAAAGCGACAGTGCAAATTCCTTTAGCAGACATACACACACGCATACATACACCGTGTGCAGAGGTATTAGGCAAGTTGTATTTTTGAGGATTTTTTTTTATTATTGATCAACAACTATGTTCTCAATCAACCCAAAAGACTCATGAATATCAAAGATTAATATTTTTGGATGGAGTGGGGTTTTTTAAATTTGGCTATTTTACGGTGGTTTCACATCAGCATTTTTCTGCCGCATTGCCGGATACGGCAGAAATGCAGTGCGGCAGAAAAACGCTGATGTGAAACCAGCGTAAGGAGGATATCTGTTTTTGCAGGTAACTATTACTGTGCAGAATTATTAGGCAACTTAATAAAAACCAAATATATTCCCATCTCACTTGTTTATTTTTACCAGGTAAATCAATATAACTGCACAAAATTTAGAAATATTTCTGACATGCAAAAACAAAACCCCAAAAAATTAGTGACCAATCAAGCCACCTTTCTTTATGATGACACTCAATAGCCTACTATCCATATATTCTGTCAGTTGCTTGATCTGTTTACGATCAACATTGCGTGCAGTAGCCACCACAGCCTCCCAGACACTGTTCCGAGAGGTGTACTGTTTTCCCTCCCTGTAGATCTCACATTTTATGAGGGACCACAGGTTCTCTATGGGGTTCAGATCAGGTGAACAAGGGGGCCATGTTATTATTTTTTCATCTTTTAGACCTTTACTGGCCAGCCACGGTGTGGAGTAGTTGGATGCATGTGATGGAGCATTGTGCCGCATGACAATCATGTTTTTTTTGAACAATACTGACTTCTTCCTGTACCACTGCTTGAAGAAGTTGTCTTCCAGAAACTGCCAGTAGGTCTGGGAGTTGAGCTCCACCCCATCTTCAACCAGAAAAGGTCCCACAAGTTAATCTTTGATGATACCAGCCCATACCAGTACTCCACCTCCACCTTGCTGGCATCTGAGTCGTAGTGGAGCTCTCTGTCCTTTACTGATCCAGCCTCTGGCCCATCCATCTGGCCCATCAAGAGTCACTCTCATTTCATCAGTCCATAAAACCTTTGAAAAATCAGTCTTAAGATACTTCTTGGCCCTGTCTTGACGTTTTACTGTCTGACAGAGGAAGTTCCTCCCTTGTTGCGATGGTTTCCCGATACACATCCTGTAGCGGCGAACTACGTGCATCGGGTAACCATCGCGACGAGGGAGGAACTTCCTCTGTCAGACGCTACTCAAAGGCAGCACGCTGACCAATCAGCAGATCTCCGGGGCATCGGTCGCATGGTTACCCCATACACATCCTGTACCGGCAAACTGCAAGTCCCAGGAGGACGGCGATGGGAGGGAAGGTAAGGTGAGCATAATATGTGTGTGTGTGCGTGTATGTTTGTGTGTGTTTGTGTGTGTTTGTTTGTATTTGTACGTGTTTGTGTGTGTTTGTGCATGTGTGGAATGGCACAATAGGGGACCAGGATGGGACATTTAACAAGTTGTGGAACGAATTGTCTGCATTGCAATGATTTCCTATGGAACATAACCTCGAACTGTCGAACTTGAAGCTAATTGTTCTCGTTCGTCGAAAGACTCGAACATCGCCTAAAACAAATCTAATTTGAGATTGGCGAACAGTTCGATTCGAACACCGCTCATCTCTAGTGATCACGCTTCAAAGGTTTGGCAATTTAAAGACTGCTGTATCCCTCTGCAAGACATTTCACAATTTTAGAGTTTTCTGTGCCCGTCAAATCTCTCTTCTGATACATTTTGCCAAAGGAAAGGAAGTTGCCTAATAATTAAGCACTCCTTATATAGGGTGTTGATGTCATTACACCACACCCCTCCTCATTACAGAGATGCACATAACCTGATTTACTTAATTGGTAGTTGGTAGAGTTGAGCGTTGTCCGAGGCTCGAGGTTCACCAATTTCATGTTCGAGTGATTTTGGGGGGTGTTCGAGCTTGAGCTCGAACTCGAGCTTTTTGCTAAAAGCTCGACAGTTCGAGTTACGTTCGAGAACGGTTCGATCAACAAAAAGCCTAGCTAGTTACTAGCTGGCTTTTTACTGTAATAGTGTGAGTCACTGTGAATCACGCTATTACCAAATTTCAGCGTATAGTGTTCGGGGAAGACGTGGTTTAGATCAGTGCTGCTCTGGAGTGCTGAGATAATGCCGATCGCCATTTTTTTTTCCCTAACCGGGTGTGCAGTAGGGCGGGCAAGGAGGTCAGCCAATCACAGACACATACACAGCTAAGTGGATTTTTGCCAGACAAGCAAGGGCATGTGTCATAGGCTGTGCATGTCACATGTCCTTGCTTTATAAGATACGGCAATTTTCCCCTTCGCCGCCATTATCTGTCTTCTGCATGTTGGTGACAGTCAGCGCTCACGCTTCTGTTTCTGCTCCTGCTGTGTGTGCTATAGAGATACAGTGCAATCTACACAGCGCTTTAGGGATTAGGGACATCAGAAAAACAATAGTCCTCTGAGTTGTCACCCCAATCGCACTTGCTTTCTCCCAGCTCTCAAGTCTCCACCCACCCTGCAGAGTATGGTGTAACAGAGATGGCTGAGTATGCAGAGCTGTTCAGTCACACTATACCCTGGGAATCAGAGGTCTGCTCCTAAGCTACAGTGTGTACAGACGAGGAAATGGTCTGCAGTGATGCCCAGAAGCTTTGTGACTCAGATTCAGGCCCTGATGCACAAGTTTCTGAGCATAATGTAGATCCTCATTCCAAAACTGTAACACCTGTTGGTGGAGACAATGAGGAACATACTGATGACGATGAGACGCAGATACCTGATTGGTATGACAACTTAACTATTCAGTCAGGGCAGGAAGAGGTTAGGTTTGTGGGCAAGGGGAGTGCAAACACAACGCTTGATGATGAAGTTCTAGATCCTACTTACTGTCAACCCACAGTCAGGCACTCGAGGAGGTCACCAGAGGTGGTAGAGGAGGATGCGACTGACGACAAAGTAACCTTGCGCCTTCCTGGACAGAGTCGAAGTACTGGAAGCACGTCAACAACTGCATCCTCAGCCACAACTCTGCCTCTGAGCACAAGTCGGGGTGGCTCTGCAGGTCGCATGGGTTCTAAGCCTTGCCCAGCCTGGTCCTTTTTTGACATCGCAAAGGATCTCCCAAATCATGTGATCTGTAAGATTTGTCGCCAATCTATAAGTAGAGGCCAAACCTCACCAGTTTGACAACTTCTTCCATGAATCTTCACATGAATAACATGCATAAGTCCCAGTGGGAAGCTCACTGTGATACAATGCGGGCTAGCGCAGCAGGCCAACCACTGTCTGCCCCTTTTAGTGCATCTACGCGCTCTTCATCCTCTATGACTGTTGGGACAGCTGTCACACATGTTTTTCCACTCAGATCTTCCACCTCTTTAACCGCAACAAGCAGTTAGCTTCTCAGATTGTCAGTTGTTTTGGAAGGGGAAAAAAGTGCTGGTATAGAGCTCTCTCAGAAATCGAGAGCACCAACTTTTGATGAAGGCAACATCATGTCTCCGCCTGCACTTTCCTCACAGACCTGCAGTTTTCCAGGGACACCCTACTCCACACCGTCTACAAACACCAGCCAGATCTCGGTCCCTCAGATGTGGACAAATATAAGGCCATTTCCTCTGAGCCATGACAAAGCTAAGAGTTTGACTTTCACCCTAAGTAAGCTCTTGGCTACCGAAATGCTGCCTTTCTGCCTGGTGGACACAGCGGATTTTTGAGACCTTATGTCAGTCGCAGTGCCCCAGTACCAGATGCCCAGTCGCCACTACTTCTCCAAGAAAGGTGTGCCTGCGCTACACCAGCATGTCGCACAGAACATCACCGCTTCCTTGAGAAACTCTGTGTGTGACAGGGTGTATTTCACCACCGATACTTGGACCAGTAAGCATAGACAGTGGCGTTACATGTCGCTGACTGGGCACTTTGGTAACTATGGTGAGAGATGGAGAAGGGTCTGCTGAACAAGTCTTGCCATCCCTACGACTTGTGCGTCTATCCTCTGTATGTAGAAGTTCTTCAGGCCACCCGCGTTGTAACTGCGCAGAAGGAATCCCGCACACCTCCTTACTATGCTGGCAGCAGAGCTCAACGGCATCAGGCGGTCCTTACCTTGAAATGTCTTGGAAATAAGAGTCACACAGCTGAGGCGTTGTGGTCAGCTCTTGCAAGCGAGTTTCGTAAATGATTGTCTCCACTCAACCTGCAGCCAGGGAAGGCTGTGTGCGACAATGCTGCAAACCTGGGTGCGGTCCTTTGCCGGGGCAAGGTGACACACGTGCCTTGTATGGCTCACGTGTTGAACCTTGTTGTCCAACAATTTTTAACCCACTATCCTGGCCTAGATGGGCTTCTGCACAGGGCAGGTTCACTCTCTGCTCACTTCCGCCATTCAACCACTGCAGCTGACCGACTTGCATCACTCCAGAAGTCTTTCGGCCTGCTGGTTCATCACCTGAATTGCGATTTGCGCTGGAATTCGACTCTCCCCATGTTGCAGCGACTGTGGCAGCACCGCCGAGCCCTGGTGCAATACGTTATGACGTATAGCCTGTGCCAACGAGATGAAGAGTTGGGCCATATCACGCTGCTGGAGTGGTCTCAGATCAAGGACCTATGCACCCTTCTGGACAGTTTCGACATGGCGAAGAATATGTTTAGCGCTAAAAAAGCCACTATCAGCTTGACAATTCCAGTCATTTACATGCTGGAGCACACGCTAAACACTATCCGGAGTCAGGTGGTGGGACAAGAGGAAGGGGAGGAAGTACAGGAGGATTCCTATGCGCAAGGGATACCAACATCTACAAGGTCCAGATGTTCAGCATCACCAAGGCGGCAGTCATGGGACGGTGGGGGAGAAGGATTAACAAGGGCGCATGGTAGCAGCCTAAATGTTGAGGAAGGTGCAGGAGCCCAGTAAGAAATGGAGGACAAACTCTCGATGGACATGGAAGACTCAGCAGATGAGGGAGACCTTGGTCAAATTTTGGTTGAACGAGGTTGGGGAGAGATGTCAAAGGAAGAAAGCACGGTTATCACCTCACCGCCACAAACACAGCGAGGACTTGGTCCATATGGATGCGCAAGACACATGAGCGCCTTCTTGCTGCACTACCTACAACATGACCCTCGGATTGTCCGAATTAGAAGTGATGATGACTACTGGGTTGCCACACTGTTAGATCCCCAGTACAAGTCCAAATTTGGAAAAATAATTCCAGCCATAAAAAGAGACGCATGTATGCAGGAGTATCAGCAGAAGCTGTTACTCAATCTTAGCTCGGCTTTTCCACCAAACACCAGAGGTGCATGGAGTGAATCTCCCAGTTGTAACTTGACAAACATGGGACTGTCTCGTCATTATCAGTCAAACCGTACCAGTAACACCGTATCTGGTGCTGGTAACAGCAATTTTATGGAATTATTTCATAATTTTTTTAGACCATTCAATGCAAGACCACAAGAGACAAGAAGTCTGACACAGTCAACGGCTGGAGAGGATCATACAGGAGTATCTCCAAATGAACATTGATGCCATGACTTTGCAACTGGAGCCTTGCTCATTTTGGGCTTCCAATCTTGAAAAATAGCCTGAGCTCGCCATTTACGCCTTTGAGATCTTGTTGTGTCCCGCAGCCAGTGTTGTCTCGGCACGTGTCTTCAGTGCTGCTGGGTGTGTGCTGACAGATAAGCGCATGCGTCTGTAAAGTGACTGTAAATGTGTACAGACTAACGTTCATCAAGATGAACAAGTCATGCATCCGCTAGGACTTTATTACCCCTGTGTTATCCTGGGGAGAGTAAAGGCTGGCGTATTTTGGAATGTGCTTGATACAAATCTACCTGTCAGTTTGCAACTGGGGCACAAGTGATGCCACTGAAGGGGTGTCTGTGGGGCCCAACTTTTTGAAAAAAAAGGAGACTCTGCTTGGAGTCCCCTTGCTGTGTTTTTAAAAATGAGCCAAGATGAACAAGTCATGGTTCAGCAAAGACTTTGCTACCTACCCCGGTGTCATCCTGGGGACAGTTAAGGTTGGCATATTTTGGAATGTGCTTGATGCAAATCTACCTGTCAAGTTTGCAACTGGGGCACAAGTGATGCCACTGAAGGGGTGTCTGTGGGGCCCAATTTTTGGAAAAAAGGGAGACTCTGCTTGGAGTCCCCTTGCTGTGTTTTACATGATTTTAGAGGGGCATGACATGCCTATATCTGTGTCTCCTCCTCTTTTTACTCGTCCAGCTCTTTTGTTTTTGCATGAGTATATGTCCTTGTCACTTTCCCATGTGTTTGTGGTGTCTTGGGAGTTGTTTGTCACCTTTTGCACACCTTTGAGGGTGTTTTCTATGTGTTCTTTTGTGTTTGTGTTTGCCTCCCATTGTTTTCAATGGGGTTCGAGAGGTTCGTCGAACGGTTCGTTGAGCCGAACTCGAACGTGGCCTCTGTTCGGCGAACCGAACGGAACTCGAGCCTTTAGAGGCTCGCTCAGCTCTAGTAGTTGGCTCTCAAGCCTTTTCAGCTTGGAGTAGGACAACATGTATAAAAATTATCATGTGATCAAAATATTAATTTGCATAATTCTGCACAAAGTGTACATACAGACACACACATACACTCAGCTTTTTTTATATATATATATATATATATATATATATATTGTGAGATGTCGAGGGGAGAAGTACTAGAGAACAGGTATGTTTCCCCTCGGTTTATTTCATATGCCTCCATGTACTGACTGTGGAGCAGTCAGCCCATGCAAATGGGCTGGGAAAGTTATGTCTGGCTCAGCAATAAATTAGTCACTGAAGCCTGTTTCTTTCAGTGTAATTTTGGGCTCGGTTTTTCGTGGGGCAATCAGTAGGAATGGCAGTGGGACTGGTTGCTCCCTTCTCCACATTCAATCCAGGTTTTGATTCCTCACTGGATCAGCTGAAATAATCAGGAGGCATTCAGAACAGAGAGACTGCTGTGGAGAGCATGAGAGGCTCGTGACTGCTGGTTCTGGGACTCAATACCTCCGCTTGCTGTGCTGAGGAACCGACACAGTAAGAAAATACTGTTTTGTTTGTTACATAGGTTTATTTTGTAGCATATTGCAAAACCATCAGAGAGATGAGGAGAAGGGTAGGCGAACATCTTAGAGATAAAGCCAACGAAAGGGACACACTTCTGGCAACACACATGAACATCATACATAATGCCGATGTCTCTGGTCTCAGCTTCATGGGCATAGACCTCGTGAAGCGCCCCCCACATGGCGGCAACTGGGACCAGAGGGTGTTGCAAAAGGAGAGTAGATGGATCTTCACACTTAAGACGCAGGCCCCACTGGGTCTCAATGAGACCCTGACCTATAGCTACTTTCTTTAATTTAGGGACAGTCTAATCAGCTTAGGGAGAGCCGCCGCGGAACCGGGGCATCATTAACTTTAGGATATGTTAACTCTGTTGTTAGGTAGGGCATCTCATAGGGCCTATTGTTAGTTTCTATTTTTGGGACTTAATCTCTCTATGCCTCTCTGATGTCACTGTCCATTTTTACGCCAATCATATCCCTTTCCAATGTATTCTCCTGCTTTGTGCCCTGGTTCTGGTTGGTCCTTGTTTTTCCTGCCATATACCCATGAGCTTTAACCATGTTCCAATATTGATTTGGTTCATATTAGGCTAAAAAACAATCATTACCAGCGGGCATGATATTTACCCGTTTTTCTGATATAAGAATTGTTATTGTTAGCCCTTTTTTCCTTGGGGTGATCCTAATTACATGTTACGTGTCCTCCCTCTTATATAGCACTTTGTTGTGCCTTTTTACCCCATGCCTGTATCCAGTGCTTTTTTTGTAAAAAAATATTTGCTGGTACGCATCCGAGGCGAGGAGCGTGGGGGGGGGATTAGCTGGCCAACATTGAGGAGCAGGGGGGGGCGGCGGGTTGTATGGAGAGAGTGGACGATCATGTGAGCACAAGTATGAGATTTGTAGACTTCTGGCCACATTCTGGTTTGATGTGACCAGCCTCAGTCAATTAATTTTCGTTGAGCATGTCTGTTCAGCACGTGACCACATCTATGTAAGTCGCATACTTGCAGCTTCATAACCTCCCACTCTCACCGCCGGCACCAGAGAATCCTGACAGCGTGCAGAGTGCACGCTGAGAATTCAGAAGGCTACAGTCACAGAGTGACACAAGGAGTGACTGCAGACTCATCACAAATTTGGACAACCCCTTTAATGCTCCTAACAACATAAATAAAAACATAGCAACCCTTAACTTGCCAGATGGCACAAGACTTTATTAAAGAGATTGTCCACTACTTTAACATTAATGACCTTTCCTTAGGATAGGTCACCAATGTCTGACTGGTCGGGGTCTGGCACCTGACAACCCCGCCAATTCCCTACTCTGGGTGTCGGTGGTGACAGGTGGCCTGAAGTGCTCAGCTCTGGATCTGTTGCGTCTTCTGATAGTGGCAGCAGTCTCCTATTAAAATCAATGAGGCGGATGTGCAGTACCCGGCCGCTGACACCATCAGAGGACGAAGCAGATCCAGAATTAAGCATTTCCGGCCACCTGCACCATAATCAGCTGATCAGTGGGGGTCCCATTGCACTCACATCAGAAGCAATGCGCAAGTGGGACCAAGGCCTAATAATAACACACAGTCAGTATCACAAATAAATATTTACATTCAGGTACCTTGTAGATGACGTTGTCTCTGAGTCGTTTCTTTCTATTCTTCATCTTGTCCTGACGCAATGATGACTTTTCACATTCACATCTCGTCTCTGCAGATTTCCATCTTCTCTGGTCTTCTGCAGCACATCCTGACACAATGCCCCTAAAAATAGCAGAATGTGTTGTGAATGTTAGTTATGTTTTGGCTGCTGGGAGGCTCCCTCTGGTGGCCAGGAATGGTTTGGACTTGGACCAGGTGTGTTGTGCAATGGGCGTTTCCTTTGCTAACTCTCTGCTTATTTAAATCCTGGTCTGATAGCAGGCTATGCCGGATGTCAGTTGTTCTTTGTGTCACTAGCCTGCTTCATTCTGCTCCACAACACATCTACCCCAGATAAGTGCTTGCTCTTTATTTATTGTTTGGTTCTTTTGCTCTTTTCTGGGTTTGTCATTTGCTGTGGTTGTTTTCAGTTTATTTGCATGCAGAGATTTTCCCCCTCAGTTGCTTGGCTGGGGAACTCCCTGCAGTTCTGTTTGGAGTATAGCTCCTTTGGGTCCTGTGTTTGTGGCTTGTTGAATTTGTTATGATTCTTGTTTTTTGTTCATTGGTATGACAAAAGCACCTGGTATTGGACGGAGTTCAGATCGTGCGATCTGAGGGCCTTTTTGTACTATCAGGAATTTGGAATTTTGCAGGGTTTTTCTCTGGCCACCATCAGTCCCTTTCCTGTCCTTTCCTATTTTAGTCAGTGGGGGCCTCACCTTTTACTAATCCTGTCATCTATCTGTGTATTGTGTTTTTCCTATATCACCGCAGTCTTTGAATGTGGGGGGCATGCTATTCTTGTCTATTTTCTGAGGCAGAGAGTTATTCATCTTTCCTTCCTTTAGGATAGTTAGTTATCCGTCTGGGTTCGCAGTGCACAGGATGTTAGTTCATCCCTCGGCTACTTCTAGTGTTGATGGTTAGTAAGGGGATGGCGGCCAGATTAGTTGCCAATGCTCTTGTCACCTTTTACCAATGATTTGTGGTGGTCTTCCATGGTTCCGGTTCATAACAAGAATGATTATAATACTTCTACTCAAAAATATCTGCCCTACACTGTGCCCCAGAATAAATAATGGCCCCTCACAGTATTCTCTGCACAAAATATGACCCACACTGTCCCTCTTATGGTACATGCCCTCCATATTCCCTCTTTCCAAACTGAGCCTACTGTTTACAGTGTCCTTTACACTGTGTCCCCTTATACTGCCCAGTCTTTATACTGTGCCTTCATCACACTCCCCCCTCATCGCTATAACCTCACACTGTCCTCCCATTCTGCCCCCTCTCCATACTGCCCCCTCCACTACCCAGTCTTTATTCTGTGCCCCTCACATTCTTCTCATCCCTTACTGTCTCCTCACTACCTCCTGCGTGTCCATATACTTTTCCCCTTACTCCCCATCCTGACCACTTGCTCCTCATACCATGTCACTCTTTATTCTGTGTCCTCAAAATTTCTTTCCAGTTCGCTCCATATCCTCTCTGTCCCCATGCATCACCCCTCATCCTCTCTGTCCTCAAGCATGAAACCTCATCCTCTCTGTCCCCATGCATCACCCCTCATCCTCTCTGTCTCCATGCATGAAACCTCATCCTCTCTGTCCCCATGCATGAAACCTCATCCTCTCTGTCCCCATGCATGAAACCTCATTCTTTCTGTCCCCATGCATGAAACTTTATCCTCTCTCTCCCCATACTCTGTCCACAGATAGTTCCCTCCCCCACCAATACTGTGTATATACATATTGCCCCCTCCCCACCCTCTGTCCCCCCAATAGTGTGTGCACAGATGATTCCCATTCCCCACCCTCTGTCCTCCCCATAGTGTGTCCACAGATGGTTCCCTCCCCCACCCTCCCTCCCTCCCCCATACTGTTTCATAAATACTCCCCTCTTACCACATAATGTTCCTCCGTCTGTGTCTTCTTAAGCTCCACAGTGGAGCACTTATCAGCGTTTCTCTGCCGCCTCCACGCTGCGGCGCTGGCTTCCGGGTCAGCAGTCTGATCAGCGACCTGATCACATGACAGCCGTCGCTCTGACCTGGAAGTCAGCGCCGGCATCACCGCTCCAATTGTCCTCGCGTCTGACAGATACAAGGACAATTGCAGTGGGAGCTGCGCGCTGCAGCTTGTATGAGTGAGGCTGTCAGCGTGACAGCCACGCTCAGAGAATAGTGGCTCCCACCCGGCAGACTTCCACACCGCTGCATCAGGCAGCCCGACAGCGCCCCCTAGAGACGCCTCTGGCTTGTGCCTCTGCTCCACATGGCTAATTTGTATAGTTTACAAATTAGCCATGTGGACAAGGGCCAGAGGCGCTCTTCAGATTTTCTGGTACGCGCGTACCACCGCAAAAAAAGCACTGCCTGTATCACAGTTTGTTCCCCTTTTCCTTACAAGAATCTTCCACTATGTGATTATGTCTGGGCTTTTTTTATTGTGATGCTAGATCAATGGGATGCGCTTCCATACCTCCCATCCCTAGGGTGATTACCATCAGTATGTGTTCCCTCGGTGGAACGTATTGTTTACTCACGTGATCGCCCCACGTATTCTAGCTGTCATGGGCTCTGTTGCTAGATACATTATATATACCCGGGCGCGCATGCGCTGTTGCATCCCGTCCTTCTGGCCGGGAGCGCACGCACGATAAGCCTTATCTATATCCGGTCTCATTGTATGCAAAGCAGCTTTCAGTATTCAGCGTGCAGCAAACCGCTGCATACCATTTCAATTACTAGTTTGAATCTTGTCATTTATTGTAGATTTACACCACCACTGCGGGCGCATGCGCAGTAGACGTTTTGGGCCCCAGGAGGTCACATGACTCGTTTCAGCCAATGAGAGAAAAATTGGTATTCCCCGACTCTATTTAAACTTTTGATTCCTTTCAATCTGGTCAGGCGTCTACCTCTGCACAAGAGGTGTTATACCCTAGGCTTCACAATTCCAGAAAAGGCTCCCCTGATGAGTTTGCTGCTACGAAACGCGTAGGGATACTGGAATACGCCGCTCTTGGATCTCTATTTGAGGGATTGGTGGTAGCTAATTATTAAAATAGCTCCCGCTCTGCGATCCTTCCACCACCAGGGTTATGAACAAAAGACATACCGGAGAGACCACTCCGATTTATTTGCCTTTTATTTAAGGTTTATTTTTGCCTCTGCAATTATATATTGCGAATAGGCCCCTGTTGTGACTTTCGGGCAGAGGTGAGCTGACATTTGCTGTACCTCCTCATATACCGGTACGTCACTTTATGTGTTTATTGACTGAATTGTCCCCTGTTTTTAAATTACTATTAAAAGTTATATTTTAACATTTTACCCTGCTATTTCACATTATTTTGTAGTTAGCATTCTGTTGTTAGTTAGTGGCCAGACTGCATTAGACATTTGTTTTTTTGAATATGTAACACTGAGAGATAAGTGTACACAATAAACCCAGCAGTGGTCGTATCTGTGTGGAACCTGCTAATTAGAGATGAGCGAACCGGTCCCGGTTCGGCTCGAGGCCGGTTCGCCGAACGGAGGTCCCGTTCGAGTTCGGCTCGTCGAACGTTCGACGAACCGAACTCGAACTGCATAGGAAACAATGGCAGGCAATCACAAACACAGAAAAACACCTAGAAAACACCCTCAAAGGTGTCCAAAAGGTGACAAACAACTCACAACACAACACAAACACATGGGAAAGTGACAAGGACATATACTCATGCGAAAACAAAACAGCTGGACAAGGAAAAAAAGGAGGACACACAGATATATGAGTATATGCAAGGAAACATCGATTCCATTATTGTGCAACTTGAGCCCTGCTCATTTTAGGCTTCCAATCTGGATAAATTGCCTGAGCTCGCCACGTACGCCTTGGGGATCTTGTCATGTCCTGCAGCCAGCGTTCTCTCGGAACCTGTCTTCAGTGCTGCTGGGGGTCTGCTGGCAGATAAGCACACGCGTCTGTCCACTGACAATGTGGACATGGCTCTCAGAGGACTTTTCTTCCCCTGGGTCAGCCAGGGGACGGGAAAGGCACGCGTATTTTTGAGAGTGCTTCATGCAAAGCATCTTTTTCATCTTGAAAATGGGGGTCAACTGATGCCAGTCAAGTGGGGTGTGTGTGGCCCAATTAGTGGAAACGAGGGAGACTGTGGTTGGAGTCCCCTCGCTGTGTTTCTAAAAGAACCAAGATGAACAAGTCATGGCTCTCAGAGGACTTTTCTTCACCTGGGTCAGCCAGGGGACGGGAAAGGCACGCATATTTTTGAGAGTGCTTCATGCAAAGCATCTTTTTCATCTTGAAAATGGGGGTCAACTGATGCCAGTCAAGTGGGGTGTGTGTGGCCCAATTAGTGGAAATGAGGGAGACTGTGGTTGGAGTCCCCTCGCTGTGTTTCTAAAAGAACCAAGATGAACAAGTCATGACTCTCAGAGGACTTTTCTTCCCCTGGGTCAGCCAGGGGACGGGAAAGGCACGCGTATTTTTGAGAGTGCTTCATGCAAAGCATCTTTTTCTTTTTCAAAAGGGGGGTCAACCGATGCCAGTCAAGTGGGGTGTGTGTGGCCCAGTTAGTGGAAACGAGGGAGACTGTGGTTGGAGTCCCCTCGCTGTGTTTCTAAAAGAACCAAGATGAACAAGTCATGGCTCTCAGAGGACTTTTCTTCCCCTGGGTCAGCCAGGGGACGGGAAAGGCACGCGTATTTTTGAGAGTGCTTCATGCAAAGCATCTTTTTCATCTTGAAAATTGGCTCAACTGATGCCAGTCAAGTGGGGTGTGTGTGGCCCAGTTAGTGGAAACGAGGGAGACTGTGGTTGGAGTCCCCTCGCTGTGTTTCTAAAAGAACCAAGATGAACAAGTCATGGCTCTCAGAGGACTTTTCTTCCCCTGGGTCAGCCAGGGGACGGGAAAGGCACGCGTATTTTTGAGAGTGCTTCATGCAAAGCATCTTTTTCATCTTGAAAATTGGCTCAACTGATGCCAGTCAAGTGGGGTGTGTGTGGCCCAGTTAGTGGAAACGAGGGAGACTGTGGTTGGAGTCCCCTCGCTGTGTTTCTAAAAGAACCAAGATGAACAAGTCATGGCTCTCAGAGGACTTTTCTTCCCCTGGGTCAGCAAGGAGACGGGAAAGGCACGCGTATTTTTGAGAGTGCTTCATGCAAAGCATCTTTTTCATCTTGAAAATGGGGGTCAACTGATGCCAGTCAAGTGGGGTGTGTGTGGCCCAATTAGTGGAAACGAGGGAGACTGTGGTTGGAGTCCCCTCGCTGTGTTTCTAAAAGAACCAAGATGAACAAGTCATGACTCTCAGAGGACTTTTCTTCCCCTGGGTCAGCCAGGGGACGGGAAAGGCACGCGTATTTTTGAGAGTGCTTCATGCAAAGCATCTTTTTCTTTTTCAAAAGGGGGGTCAACCGATGCCAGTCAAGTGGGGTGTGTGTGGCCCAGTTAGTGGAAAGAAGGGAGACTGTGGTTGGAGTCCCCTCGCTGTGTTTCTAAAAGAACCAAGATGAACAATTCATGGCTCTCAGAGGACTTTTCTTCCCCTGGGTCAGCCAGGGGACGGGAAAGGCACGCGTATTTTTGAGAGTGCTTCATGCAAAGCATCTTTTTCATCTTGAAAATTGGCTCAACTGATGCCAGTCAAGTGGGGTGTGTGTGGCCCAGTTAGTGGAAACGAGGGAGACTGTGGTTGGAGTCCCCTCGCTGTGTTTCTAAAAGAACCAAGATGAACAAGTCATGGCTCTCAGAGGACTTTTCTTCCCCTGGGTCAGCCAGGGGATGGGAAAGGCACGCGTATTTTTGAGAGTGCTTCATGCAAAGCATCTTTTTCATCTTGAAAATTGGCTCAACTGATGCCAGTCAAGTGGGGTGTGTGTGGCCCAGTTAGTGGAAACGAGGGAGACTGTGGTTGGAGTCCCCTCGCTGTGTTTCTAAAAGAACCAAGATGAACAAGTCATGGCTCTCAGAGGACTTTTCTTCCCCTGGGTCAGCCAGGGGACGGGAAAGGCACGCATATTTTTGAGAGTGCTTCATGCAAAGCATCTTTTTCATCTTGAAAATTGGCTCAACTGATGCCAGTCAAGTGGGGTGTGTGTGGCCCAGTTAGTGGAAACGAGGGAGACTGTGGTTGGAGTCCCCTCGCTGTGTTTCTAAAAGAACCAAGATGAACAAGTCATGTCTCTCAGAGGACTTTTCTTCCCCTGGATCAGCCAGGGGACGGGAAAGGCACGAGTATTTTTGAGAGTGCTTGATGCAAAGCATCTTTTTCATCTTGAAAATTGGCTCAACTGATGCCAGTCAAGTGGGGTGTGTGTGGCCCAGTTAGTGGAAACGAGGGAGACTGTGGTTGGAGTCCCCTCGCGGTGTTTTACATGCTTTTAGAAGGGCATGACATGGCTTGGAGGTTGACTTTCAGCATCTGCAAACTGTTGGCTACCAAAATGCTGCCTTTCCAACACCTGTGGTTATAGACAATGAGGAACATACTGATGAAGATGAGACGCAGATACCCGATTGGGATGACAACTTAAATATTCGGTCAGGGCAAGAAGAGGCTCGGTCTGAGGGGGAGGGGAGTGCAAACACAACAATTGATGATGAAGTTCTAGATCCCACCTACTGTCAACCCACAGTCAGACACTCGAGGAGGTCAACAGAGGCGGTGGAGGAGGATGCAACCGACGACAAAGTTACCTTGCGCCTTCCTGGACAGAGTCGGAGCACTGGTAGCACGTCTACAACTGCATCCTCAGCCACCACTCTGCCTCTGAGCATTATTCGGGGTGGATCAACAGGTCGCATGGCCTCTAAGCCTTGCCTAGCCTGGTCCTTTTTTGACATAGAAAAAGATCGCCCAAATTATGTGATCTGTAAAATTTGTCATGGTTCTCTTAGTAGAGGTCAAAACCTCAGCAGTTTGACAACTTCTTCCATGAATCGTCACATGAATAAATATCATATGGCCCGGTGGGAAGCTCACCGTGCTGCAATGCGGCCTAGCGGAGCGAACCATCCACCGCCTGCCCCTTCCAGTGCATCCGCGCGCTCGTCATCTTCTAGGACTGTGGGGACAGCTGTCACACCTGTTTTTCCACCCACAACTTCCACCACTGTAACCGCAACAGGCAGTTTGCTTGGTAGGTCGTCAGTTGGTTTGGAAGGGGAAACAAGTGAGTGTGTACAGCTCTCTCAGACATCGATAGCACCAACGTTGGATGAAGGCAACATCATGTCTCCGCCTGCACTTTCCTCACAAACCTGCATTTTTCCAGGGACACCCTACTCAACACCGTCTACACACAGCAGCCAGATCTCTGTCCCTCAGATGTGGTCAAATAAAAGGCCACTTCCTGCGACCCATGACAAAGCTAAGAGGTTGACTCTATCCCTCTGTAAGCTGTTGGCTACCGAAATGCTGCCTTTCCGCCTAGTGGACACACAGGATTTTAGAGACCTTATGTCTGTCGCTGTGATCCAGTACAAGATGCCCAATCACCACTGCTTCTCCAAGAAAAGCATGCCCGCGCTACACCAGCATGTCGCACACAACATCACCACTTCCTTGAGAAACTCTGTGTGCGACAGGGTGCATTTCAACACAGATACTTGGACCAGTAAGCATAGACAGGGTCATTACATGTCACTGACTGGGCACTGGCAAACTATGGTGAGAGATGGAGAAGGGTCTGCTGTACAAGTCTTGCCGTCCCCACGAGTTGTTTCAATCCTTCTTCTGTATATAGAAGTTAATACACTGCTTCTGCCTCTTCAACCTCGTGTGGGTCCTCCACCTTGGCGCAAACCCTGTGTGGTCAGGCCTCCCTTCCTTGTAACTGCGCACAAGGACTACCACACACCTCCTTACTATGCTGGCAGCAGAGCTCAATGCCATCAGGCGGTCAAAGTTTTACTTTGAAATGTATGGGAAATGTGAGTCACACCGCTGAGAAGTTGTGGACGGTTAGCTCTGGATACCGAGTTTCATCAATGGTTGTCTCCACTCAACCAGCAGCCAGGGAAGGCCGGGTGCGACAATGATGCAAACATGGGTGCGGCCCTTCGCTGTGACAATGTGACACACATGGCTTGTGTGGTTCATGTGTTGAACCTGGTTGTCCAGCAATTTTTAAAGCACTATCCTGGCCCACATAGCCTTCTGCAGAGAGCACGGTGTAATGCCTTCCTTGATCCACACACTCAGATGGGCTGTTAATGATAGGCTAGAGGGAAGCCACTCACCAAGCAGGACCCCTAGAACCCTGAAACCCTTTAACCCCTATACAGGGATTAGGAATTGCACAGGGCCCAAGGTGATTAATACCTGTGGAAGGCTGCAGTTTCAGAGAATAGTAGTCAGGCAGGGTCAAAACATTAATTGAGGAACAGGAACAGAATGGGACGGCCAGGACTTAATCAGAAAACAAGCAGAGGTGAAATGCGGATCGGCCAACAAGGTACATAAACAGCAAGCAGGAAAAGTAGTCAGGTAACAAGCACACAAAATCATAAAACTGAACTGGGGGTAAAAGTAACCAGAGGTCATAGCTATGTCTGGCAGTGGTCTGCAGACAGGATGGGCATAAAAAAGGGTGTGGTGGCTTCCCATTGGTTGTAGCTGAATGATGGTATTTCATCTGTGAGATACCCACCAGCTACATTCAGCCAGAGATTCTGCATCTGTCAAGGTAATGCAGCCCAGTGGGTGAGCATAACCTGCGTCCACCTGCGCCGCTGGCATCGACTCCTCTCCCATCATCAGCACTATTCATGAAAGGAACACGTTGTCACCTGGCGACCGGAGTACAAATTGACGGAGCGGACTCCGTTGGTGACTTAACAGCCGTGTGCGGCAATGATGCAAACCTGGCTGCGGGCCATCGTCAGGGCAATGTGACACACGTGCCTTGTATGGCTCACGTGTTGAACCTAATTCTCCAGCAATTTTTAAAACACCATCACGGCCTACATGGCCTTGTGCAGCGTGCACGCTCGCTATGTGCTCACTTCCATCGTGCGCACACAGCAGCTCAACAACTTTCGTCGCTACAGAAGTCTTTAAGTCTGGTGGTTAAACGCCTGAAATGCGATGTGCCCACACGCAGGAATTTGAATCTGCACATGTTGCAGCGTTTGTGGCAGCACCGCCGAACCCTGCTGCAATACGTTATGACATATAGCCTGGGATAACTTGATCCAGAGGTGGTGCAGATCACGCTGCTGGAGTGGTGTCAGATCAAGGACCTATGCACCCTGCTACACAGTTTACAAATGTCGACGAAGATGTTTAGCACTGGCAATGTCATTCTCAGCGTGACAATTCTGGTCATCTACATGATGGAGCGCACTGTAATTATTATTCGGAGTCAGGTGTTGGGACAAGAGGAAGGGGAGGAAGTACAGGAGGAGTCATATGCGGAAGGGATAACAAGATCTACGAGGTCCAGATGGTCAGCGGCACCTATGCGGCAGTCATGGTGAGGGAGAGGGATTAACAAGGGCGCATAGTATCAGCAAAAAGTGTTGAGGAAGGTGCAGGAGCCCATGAAGAAATGGAGGACGAACTGGCGATGGGCATGGAAGACTCAGCAGATGAGTGAGAGCTTGCTCACATTTCGGTTGTGCGAGGTTGTGGGGAGAGGGCAGAGGAAGGAGGCACGATTCTCACCTCTCTGCCACCAACACACCAAGGACTTGGTCCTCCTGGATGCACAAGACACATGAGCGGCTTCTTGCTGCACTACCTACAACATGACCCTCGGATTGTACGAATTCAAAGTAATCCAGAATACTGGGTTGACACACTGTTACATCCCCGGTACAAGACAATATTTGGCAAAATAATTCCTGCCATAGAAATGGACGCACGTATACAGGAGTATCTGCAGAATGTGGTACGCAATCTTAGATCTACTTTTCCACTAAACACCAGTGCTGCACAGAGTGAATCTCAACGCTTTGTCATGGATAGGAGGAAATGGTCTTTTACTTGTCCACATCGGAGGGACCGAGGGATGGCTGCTGTGCTGAGATGGCGTTGAGTACGGTGTCCCTGCAGAGTTGCACTTTTGGTCATATACCAAAATGAGTTGAAAAAGGGACAGATGCTGGTGGAAAGGGGAACAGGTGTGTTGGAAAGGGGAAAAAAGTTTTGGTCCGTGGATTTGGTGGTTAAGCAACAGTAACATTTGCTGAAGAAGCACCATCTGTTACAGTGGGACTGGCAGATTTGGATAAAGTGGTATATACTATGTTACCGCTATATAACGAAAATTAATAAGAAAAGAAAGAGAAAGGTATATATCCCCATCAGCAGTCAGTGTCCACCGTGCTCCCAGTTGGAAAAGGAGAGGTTGGCAACTGGAAGGTTAGGTGGAGGATACAGAGCTGTGTGGCTATGAAACTAATAGTAGCCTGAACCGAGTTAGACGCCATTCGGGATCTGGAGACTGTGAGCCCTGTTAGCGTCACAGGGTCCACATGCCCACCCAGCCCAGGAACTCCCTGTTAACAACACAGGGGCCATTGAGTACGCTGACCGTGTGCGTAGGGGCACACCTGTGGACAGCAGGCGCATCAGCAGCAGCAGGCCTGTTAATGCCACTGGGCTGCACAAGCAGGACTGGTAGGACAGGAGCTGGTCTTAACAGTTCTGCGTTACCAACTGTGGTGGTGGCCTGCATCGACACCCTATCCCTGCCTACCTCTGGCCTAAAGCCGCAATGGGTTCAACACATGGAGGTGTGCTCTTTCGGAGCATAATAGAAGACTGCGCACCTCCTTGTTGGCTCCAGCCCCTTTTATAACCTGGGTCCGCCCCAAACCAGGGTGAACCACAATGCACCTCCTGGAGACAAAAGTAGAGTGACACGTCATGAGTGGCATAACTAGCGTCCTATTTGGAACCGCAACTTCAATGATGACCTCATGGCTGCCATGACCCAAACACCTCACCAGTCATCGTCTGACCATCAATAATGCGGTGACAAGTCATAGGTGTGGGCCTCTGCAAGCCATTTGGGAGGACACCTGATGCCCTGTGGTCTATATGGGACCCCCCACATCAGGGCCAGGGCCAAAGAGTTCATTACCGGACCTAGTCTCTGATGCAGGAAGTGCCTGAGCATGCTCAGTAGCATGAAATACAGTCTCTGAAAAAAGACTATCAGCTTTAGCATGGTGTCTAGGCACAAAACAGGACTTAGACCCGGCACGGAATGCAAGCACCTGTGCAAAGAGGCTTTTCACACTTAGTGTGGGAGCATGCGCTGTATCCCAAAAAGAAGACTTAGCGTCAGGAATAACACATTCAGGCTGAGCATACTCACTAGGCGAAACACTGTAATTATGCTGCAGCTGGGGTACATCGGCACAACGCATGCGCACTAGCTGCCTCTCCACACTTAGACGTGGAGGGGAAATTGCTCTTGGAGATGCTGTCTATGAACAGAGGAAAAGCTAAAGGAAGCCTGACTTTCTATCCCTCCGAATTATGAAATGCAGCAATGAATTCCATGAGTTTGCTATAACATTAGCGTAGTAAAATGTGCATGAGGGTGTCATGTAGAGGTGCTAGAAATAGCTTGTCACCAGTGGGGCACTAATGGAATACAACAGCCAGTTCTATGATGCCACTAAATGGCAGTATTTTTTGCTATCATTATAGCTTATTAAAAACAGAGCAGGAGGGTGTCATGCAGAGGTGCTGCACATAGATTTGCAGTAGTGTGAATAGACAAAAGTACAATAGCCACGTTTAGGATGCCACTAGGTACACTGAGTGTTTGCTAGTATAATGGCTGAGTTAAAAAAAGGTGGAGTGTGCAATGCAGGCAGATGTGCTGCAAATATCTTTACAATAGTGTGAATAGACAAAAGTCCAATAGCCACGTTTAGGATGCCACTAGGTACACTGACTGTTTGCTAGTATAATGGCTTAGTTATAATGAGTTTGAGTGTGCAATGCAGGCAGACGTGCTGCAAATATGTTTACAATAGTGTGAATAGACAAAAGTACAATAGCCACGTTTAGGATGCCACTAGGTACACTGAGTGTTTGCTAGTATAATGGCTTAGTTTAAAAAAGTTGGAGTGTGCAATGCAGGCAGACGTGCTCTGCAAATGTCTTTGCACTAGTGGGACTATAGCAAAGTACAATAGCCACGTTTAGGATGCCACTAGGTACACTGAGTGTTTGCTAGTATAATGGCTGAGTTAAAAAAAGGTGGAGTGTGCAATGCAGGCAGACGTGCTGCAAATATGTTTACAATAGTGTGAATAGACAAAAGTACAATAGCCACGTTTAGGATGCCACTAGGTACACTGAGTGTTTGCTAGTATAATGGCTTAGTTATAATGAGTTTGAGTGTGCAATGCAGGCAGACGTGCTGCAAATATGTTTACAATAGTGTGAATAGACAAAAGTACAATAGCCACGTTTAGGATGCCACTAGGTACACTGAGTGTTTGCTAGTATAATGGCTTAGTTTAAAAAAGTTGGAGTGTGCAATGCAGGCAGACGTGCTGCAAATATGTTTACAATAGTGTGAATAGACAAAAGTACAATAGCCACGTTTAGGATGCCACTAGGTACACTGAGTGTTTGCTAGTATAATGGCTGAGTTAAAAAAAGGTGGAGTGTGCAATGCAGGCAGACGTGCTGCAAATATGTTTACAATAGTGTGAATAGACAAAAGTACAATAGCCACGTTTAGGATGCCACTAGGTACACTGAGTGTTTGCTAGTATAATGGCTTAGTTTAAAAAAGTTGGAGTGTGCAATGCAGGCAGACGTGCTGCAAATATGTTTACAATAGTGTGAATAGACAAAAGTACAATAGCCACGTTTAGGATGCCACTAGGTACACTGAGTGTTTGCTAGTATAATGGCTGAGTTAAAAAAAGGTGGAGTGTGCAATGCAGGCAGACGTGCTGCAAATATGTTTACAATAGTGTGAATAGACAAAAGTACAATAGCCACGTTTAGGATGCCACTAGGTACACTGACTGTTTGCTAGTATAATGGCTGAGTTAAAAAAAGGTGGAGTGTGCAATGTAGGCAGACGTGCTGCAAATATCTTTACAATAGTGTGAATAGACAAAAGTACAATAGCCACGTTTAGGATGCCACTAGGTACACTGAGTGTTTGCTAGTATAATGGCTTAGTTATAATGAGTTGGAGTGTGCAATGCAGGCAGATGCGCTCTGCAAATGTCTTTGCACTAGTGTAACTATAGCAAAGTCCAATAGCCACAGATAGGATGCCACTAGGTACACTGAGTGTTTGCTAGTATAATGGCTTAGTTATCATGAGTTGGAGTGTGCAATGCAGGCAGACGCACTCTGCAAATGTCTTTGCACTAGTGGGACTATAGCAAAGTCCAATAGCCACGTTTAGGATGCCACTAGGTACACTGAGTGTTTGCTAGTATAATGGCTTAGTTATAATGAGTTTGAGTGTGCAATGCAGGCAGACGTGCTGCAAATATGTTTACAATAGTGTGAATAGACAAAAGTACAATAGCCACGTTTAGGATGCCACTAGGTACACTGAGTGTTTGCTAGTATAATGGCTTAGTTTAAAAAAGTTGGAGTGTGCAATGCAGGCAGACGTGCTGCAAATATGTTTACAATAGTGTGAATAGACAAAAGTCCAATAGCCACGTATAGGATGCCACTAGGTACACTGTGTGTTTGCTAGTATAATGGCTTAGTTATGAGTTGGAGTGTGCAATGCAGGCAGATGCGCTCTGCAAATGTCTTTGCACTAGTGGGACTATAGCAAAGTCCAATAGCCACGTATAGGATGCCACTAGGTACACTGAGTGTTTGCTAGTATAATGGCTTAGTTATCATGAGTTGGAGTGTGCAATGCAGGCAGACGCGCTCTGCAAATGTCTTTGCACTAGTGGGACTATAGCAAAGTCCAATAGCCACGTATAGGATGCCACTAGGTACACTGAGTGTTTGCTAGTATAATGGCTTAGTTATCATGAGTTGGAGTGTGCAGAGGACAGGAGGGTACAGTGCCAGGATTTTGGGGCTCTGGGTAGAGGAATGGAAGCCTGCCTTTCTATCCCTCCTAATAGGGAAATGCAGGGAGGAAATCCCTGACCTTGGCTACACAGACGCTGGCGCTGTTTTCAGGACCTGTCACCTTAACTCTGATGTGGGAAGGAGAGGGAGAGGGAGTGATCCAGCACAATTCCTCCTTGGTTTAAAACATTTAGGATCTTTATTGAAACTTCTTTAAAAACATGGTGAAGACCGAAAATAAACTTGCATAGTAAAGGCGCAATTCATGAGGGCTTTACGCGTTTCGGACTGAAAATAAAACCAACTAGTCCTTAGTCATAAGTGTCTCATGAATCCAAAGAAGCTACTGAAATAGACTTACTCATTAAGTGAGGAAAAGGGAGGGGTGGAAAAATGTGTGGAAAAGTGTGTTAATTACCACAGGAAAGAGAGAAAAAAAAAAAAAAAGGGAGAGAAAAATAAGAAGAAAGTTGGAGAAGGAAAGGCAGATAAATAACAGGAAATTCTTAAGCTCTATACGATTGAAACTGCTGTTCCAGGTTATAATAAACATATAAACGATGAATCACACTATATTCAGTAAATACATATTCAATTATAAACGCAAAAAAACCCTAAAAATCCAGACAACTAATTAGAAAACCATGCAAATAAATACAATAGTGTATAAACTTATACAGGGAGAATGTATGATATATAGAATGAAAAATGCCAAATCTTTGGCTAGTGTTATGCAGGGAGGTGGAGTGGGAGAAGGAAGTGGGGGGGGGGGGACGGATGGGATGGGGGAGGGGGGGGGGAGGAAGGGGGGGGGGGAGAAGGCGAGGGATAATTCCATAATTACGGAATTATGAATTCGCCAGCTGAACCCTGGATATCGTTCATTTTATTATTTCTACTTATTTTTTATTCTTTATTTTTTATTTTTTATAATTTATTTGATCATTGGCTGCAAATTAACACATCTCTATGTGGATAACATTCATAGGGGATGTACAAGGTTGGAGGTTAAAAGCCCGAATTATTTCCCATTTATTATATTAAGGCTGTATTTTGGCATAAGGTTAGTATATTGGGGATCGCGATGATGGATATAATTAAATTATTCTCCTGCCTATTAGATATAGATTAAATATTATAATCTTTTCGTGAATATATTTTTTATTTTTTATTGTTGTCCCTCACATCCATAGCACTGATTCTATAACCGTCGATTTAGTAATGGTTACTCCCAAATTAGATATCAAGAGATGGATGAATGAATGAGAGGCTGACGAGAAAAAAAGAAAAAAAAAAAACAAAAAAAAAAAAAAACCATTCTTATTAGTGATTGGGATACATGCGCAAGTATTAGAATATAGGCTTAACGGCTTTGCATACCTCCTGTATGATAAAATTGGAGTTAAATTTAAGTGATAAAAGTGGGACCAAGTCTGGAATGTAAGGCGTAACCGTAGGGTGAATCTACCAAAAAAGTGGTCATAAATATCCCCATTTGCCTGGGAAATGCTAATGCTAGGTTTCCCTGTCCCTTCATATAAAATGTATTTATAGAATAATAAGTTTATAATGTAGCATGGAGTTGACGCAAAAAATATATATATATATATACCAGGACATTGATATAGATGTTAATTTCTATTTGGTGGTGAACCCAAAATTGAAATAAGGTGTCCTAGGTGAAGGAAGGGGGGGGGGGGGGGGGGGGGGGGGGAGGGGGAGGTGGGGGGACCAGGGTGGGAGGGTGGGAGGGCGACAACTAACCAATGGTACCAAATGGCACTGGAAAGCCTCCCCCTTTTTGCGTCAACTCCATGCTACATTATAAACTTATTATTCTATAAATACATTTTATATGAAGGGACAGGGAAACCTAGCATTAGCATTTCCCAGGCAAATGGGGATATTTATGAACACTTTTTTGGTAGATTCACCCTACGGTTACGCCTTACATTCCAGACTTGGTCCCACTTTTATCACCTAAATTTAACTCCAATTTTATCATACAGGAGGTATGCAAAGCCGTTAAGCCTATATTCTAATACTTGCGCATGTATCCCAATCACTAATAAGAATGGGTTTTTTTTTTTTGTTTGTTTTTTTTTTTTTTCTTTTTTTCTCGTCAGCCTCTCATTCATTCATCCATCTCTTGATATCTAATTTGGGAGTAACCATTACAAAATCGACGGTTATAGAATCAGTGCTATGGATGTGAGGGACAACAATAAAAAATAAAAAATATATTCACGAAAAGATTATAATATTTAATCTATATCTAATAGGCAGGAGAATAATTTAATTATATCCATCATCGCGATCCCCAATATACTAACCTTATGCCAAAATACAGCCTTAATATAATAAATGGGAAATAATTCGGGCTTTTAACCTCCAACCTTGTACATCCCCTATGAATGTTATCCACATAGAGATGTGTTAATTTGCAGCCAATGATCAAATAAATTATAAAAAATAAAAAATAAAGAATAAAAAATAAGTAGAAATAATAAAATGAACGATATCCAGGGTTCAGCTGGCGAATTCATAATTCCGTAATTATGGAATTATCCCTCGCCTTCTCCCCCCCCCCTTCCTCCTCCCCCCCTCCCCCATCCCATCCGTCCCCCCCCCCCCCTTCCTTCTCCCACCCCACCTCCCTGCATAACACTAGCCAAAGATTTGGCATTTTTCATTCTATATATCATACATTCTCCCTGTATAAGTTTATACACTATTGTATTTATTTGCACGGTTTTCTAATTAGTTGTCTGGATTTTTAGGGTTTTTTTGCGTTTATAATTGAATATGTATTTACTGAATATAGTGTGATTCATCGTTTATATGTTTATTATAACCTGGAACAGCAGTTTCAATCGTATAGAGCTTAAGAATTTCCTGTTATTTATCTGCCTTTCCTTCTCCAACTTTCTTCTTATTTTTCTCTCCCTTTTTTTTTTTTTTTCTTTTTTTTTTTTTCTCTTTTTCCTGTGGTAATTAACACACTTTTCCACACATTTTTCCACCCCTCCCTTTTCCTCACTTAATGAGTAAGTCTATTTCAGTAGCTTCTTTGGATTCATGAGACACTTATGACTAAGGACTAGTTGGTTTTATTTTCAGTCCGAAACGCGTAAAGCCCTCATGAATTGCGCCTTTACTATGCAAGTTTATTTTCGGTCTTCACCATGTTTTTAAAGAAGTTTCAATAAAGATCCTAAATGTTTTAAACCAAGGAGGAATTGTGCTGGATCACTCCCTCTCCCTCTCCTTCCCACATCTCTGCTACCGGTCAGGATAGACCGTGGGATCCTGGCACCCGCAAGGCTGAGCAGTCCGGGCAGCAGGTGAGCTGAAGACTTTTTTCGTTCATTCATTATTATGTCACCTTAACTCTGACCCTGCCGGTTTGAGCCCTTAAAAGGACTGCTAGAAAGTGCTCTCCCTAAGCTGTCCAGCGCTGTGTATGGAGCGCATACAGCTGTATCAGCGATAGGACTCAAGACGGAGCTGCGACAGTGATGTCTGACACCAAAGACGCAGAAGAGATAATGGCGTCCTGGAGGAAAATGTCCGTTTTTATAATGCAGGGACATGTGACATGGACATCCTATCACACATGCCGTTGCTTCTCTGGCTCAAAGTCCACTTAGCTGTGTGTGTGTCTGGGATTGGCTGACATGCTGGCCCGCCCCACAAGACGCGCGCGCTTAGGGAAGGAAGACAAGAAAAAAAAAAAAAAATGGCGATCGCCATTATAGAAACAGCAGTGATCTGAAGGCGCTGTTCACGCACACTATACACTGAAATGTCATAATAGTGTGATTCACAGAGTGACTTACACTATTACAGCAGAAACCAAGCTAGGATTTAGCTGGTTTTTTGCTGCTAGAACCGTTCTCGAACGTTTCTAGAACTATCGAGCTTTTGCAAAAAGCTCGAGTTCTAGTTCGATCTAGAACATGCCCCAAAATCACTCGAGCCTAGAACTGGAGAACCACGAACCACGAACCGCGCTCAACTCTACTGCTAATCTGCCGCTGTCATCTGTGAATACATTGCCACTTGCTTGGACAAAAGCAAAGATCCCAGCTGAGCTTTATTCCCTGTCTCACAATATATATATATATATATATATATATATATATATATATATATATATATATATATATACAGTGATGAGCAAAAAGGGTAACAATGTTTTGAACTTTTGACTTTAGGCTCCATATCTCACCATCCAAATAGGAGTACTGAAATTGTTTATATTTGCCAAATGCCAGAATTAAGAGAGAGAGAAAGAGAGAATTTTTAAGGCATTTTTATTACTTTATGAAAAGTCAAAAGTTTACATACAATTAATTAGTATTTGGTGCCATTGTAAACTGTATGACTTGGGTCAAACTATTTGGATATCCTTCCACAAGCTTCACATAATAGTTGGTAGGAATTTGTGCCCTTTCCTCCAGACAGAACTGATGTAACTGAGCCATGTTTGTGGGTCGCCTTCCTCGCACCTGCGATTTTCAGCTTTGCCCATAAATTTTCAATAGGATTGAGATCAGGGTTTTGTGATAGTCACTCCAAAACATTGACTTTGTTATCCTTAAGCCACTTTGTAACCAGTTTGGCAGTGTGCTTCGGGTCATTCTCCATTTGAAAGACCTATGTCTGCTTAGAATTAAGTTCCTGATTGATGTCTTGAGATGTTGCTTCAGTATTACCAAATAAATTTATTTCCTCATTATGCCATCTATTTTGTGAAGTGCACCAGTCCTTCCTGCAGCAAAACAACCCCACAACATGATGCTGCCACCGCTGTGTTTCACAGTTGGGATGGTGCTCTTAGGCGGGCTTTGCACACTACGACATCGCAGGTGCGATGTCGGTGAGGTCAAATTGAAAGTGACGCACATCCGGCATCGCAGGCGACATCGTAGTGTGTAAAGGCTCGATGATACGATTAACGAGCGCAAAATTGTCGTAATCGTATCATCAGTGCAGCGTCGGCGTAATCCATAATTACGCTGACGCGATGGTCCGATATTGTTCCTCGCTCCTGCGGCAGCACACATCGCTGTGTGTGAAGTCGCAGGAGCGAGGAACATCTCCTACCGGCGTCACCGCGGCTTCCGTAGGATATGCGGAAGGAAGGAGGTGGGCAGGATGTTTACATCCTGCTCATCTCCGCCCCTCCACCTCTATTGGCCGCCTGCCGTGTGACGTCGCTATGATGCCGCACGACCCGCCCCCTTGGGAAGGAGGCGGGTCGCCGGCCAGAGCGACGGTCGCAGGGCAGGTGAGTGCATGTGAAGCTGGCGTAGCTATAATGTTCGCTACACCAGCTATCACACGATATCGTACCTGCGACGGGGGCGGGGACTATCGCGTGCGACATCGCAGCATCGGCTTGCGATGTCGCAACGTGCAAAGCCGCCCTTAGGCTTCAAAGCTTCTTCCTGCATATGTGCATATTCACATTTCAATATTCACTATATACATCTCTTTGTTTTTTCCCTTTCTCGCTAGCTGAGTGCAACTGCTATTTTTGATGTATACTCTGTTCATTTTGCACCAGTTCAGACTATAAGAGTAGGAAGTGCAGGCAATTCTTCTAGTTTGTATTATAGAGTCATGTCTTTTGTCTGCGCACTCCTATGAGTTACCTCAAGTGTTTTCATTTTTCTTTTGCAGGTTCTTTTCTAGCTCTTATATAGAGTTCAGGAATGACACGAAAAGAAGTAGAAATTTAGATTTGGCCAATTTTATTTGCAAAATAGCTGTTTTCCCCCAAAAAATGTTCATGTTTTCTTTGCAGTAATGCATATTCACATTCCAATGTTTACCATATAAATCTCTTTGTTTTTTCCCCTTCCCTTTACTTGAGCGCAACTGCTATTTTTGATCATTCTCAATATGGAAGACCCATTTCTGCTTAGTATTGTTCCTCTTTGATGTCTTGAGATGTTGCTTTATAATTGTCACATAATCTTCTTTCCTCATGATGCCATCTATTTTGTGCAGTGCACCAGTACCTCCTGCAACAAAACAACCTCACAACATGATGCTGACACCTCTGTGTGTCACAGTTGGGATGGTGTTCTTAGGCTTTAAAGCTTCTCCCTTTTTCCTTCAGGTGTAACGATGGTCAATATGAACAAACAGTTCAATGTTAGTTTTGTCAGACCACAGGACATGTCTCCAAAAATTAAGCTCTATGTTCCTGTGTGCATTTGCAAACATTAATCTGGCTTTTTATTATGGTTTTTTTTGAGTAATGGCTTCTTCCTGGCAGAGTGGTCTTTCAGCCCATGTTGATACAGTACTCGTTTCATTGTGGCTAATGACACAATCTTACCAGCTTCCACCAGCATCCCAACTCTTTTGTTTTTGTTCTTGGGTTGATATGCACATGTCTGACCGAAGCACGTTCATTTGTGATACACAAAAGCCGTCTCCTTCCTGAGTGGTATCATCGCTGGACATTTCCATCTTGCTTGCACTTGTGTATAATTGTTTGTACAGATAAACGAGGCACCTTCAGGTATGTGGAAATTGCACCCAAGGATGAACCAGACTTGTGAAAGTCCACAATTCTCTTCCTGAGAGCTTGGCTGATTTCTTTTGACTTTCCCATGATGCTACACAAAGAAGCAGTGTGTTCTGGTGTCAGATAGTGAGAAAAAAATTGCATATTTGTCTTTTTAGATAGTGCATGTAAATAATCTGCTTATTATGGTGTGAATAAATAAAGGACATTTTTTATTGTTACTGTAACGCCCTGGCCGGGCCAGGTAGTCACAAATAGGGCCCCGCATTACACCCTTCCCTCACAGGTAACACACAGCCAACCACCTAACAGGTAACACACAGCTAACCACAAAATCCTAGTCACCCCCCTCAGGGCTTGATAGACACACCAGGGGGCAGAACCAGGCGGTTGGAAGACGCCCACCGAGGAGTCCTAGACAGCCTGGGGTGGGAAAATTCAAAAAAGAGGAGAAAAGAGAGAGAGAAGAGAGAGAGAGACAAGTTGAGAGTTCAAGTTGGAGAGGTGTGTGGGCTGGAGTTGTGTGCAGCTCCAGCAGAGGCGAGAACCCAAGTTGAACAGGTGCCAGGGTAGGAGTCCTGGTGTCTTTGGCTAGGAGGGAGAGGGCGGTCTCCATCTGCAGGAGCCCAGAAGACGGCTCGATGGAACCAAGGTAGACCGGGACAGGGTAGTGGCCCGCCGGTACCGACCCGGGAAACCGACTGAGAAACCGGAGCACAAAGGGGGGTACTCAGACCCTGAAGCTAGGTTCAGAAGCGACTGGGGGCTAGCTAATTAACTGATTGTGGCCAGGACTAGAGGTCCTGTCTCACCCATAGTCCTGACTAAAGGCAACAGCCCACCGAGGGGGATAAAAGGCCACTGCCACGGCTCAGAGATCCCACGGGCCAGGGTCTGTGGGCAAAGGGCTTTTTAGGCAACCACAAGCCGGGAGCGTACTCCTGAAGTTGCAAGCACAGGCAGTTTACCATCTTACACAGGTGCAGGAGAAAGATAGAGACAACCAGCCTGGTGGGGGGAACCCGAACGCAGCCGGCTGCGGACACCGACCACCATCACCTTGGTTTACCAGAGACTCGTGTGTGTTTCTAATAGTGAGTACATCAGCACCCTGCGGTCGCCCATCTCCCTGCATCGCCAGCCTCCCCAACGGGTCCCGGGGCCACCATCCCTGCCCACGGAGGGGTTAACCACTTGCTGCACAACATCTCCCTCGGTTGCCCCGTAACTGAAGCGGTGGTGTCCAATATCACGTCACAAACTCCGTACGGCTCAGGCCGTACATATACGTCCTTAATCCACCATCCCATCACTACCCCTTTTCATTTGAAGTGACCGTGAGGCCCCCGGGTCCGGAGACCCTCGAGCCACCCACAGAAAGGCTGGATCCGAGCAGCTCGGCTGCTGAGAGCGGGGCGGTACACCTCCACCACTTTTTCATTTCTTCATTACACACACACATATATATATGTGTGTATGTATGTATATATATAAATATATATATATATATATATAGTGTGTCCACCCATATCCTGTCCACCACCATTTACTTGAGAACGGCAGCAGCTATAGGCATAGAAGTGGTGTCTAGAATATAGTAAAGTAGCCATGTGCTACGCAATGAAACCACCTATAGCGCCACATGGTGGAAAACAACGGAGTTAGCATTTTTATCTCGAAAACGGAACGAGATAGAGAAAAAAGTGAATTACAAAGTTGTAGGGCATCATCAATTCAATACGAACTGACACTTTGCATACAGAAATGCTATGATATGAAACCCATGACCCCCCACAAAACATTGAATGCTGGTCACGCATATGGCACTCATTTAACTTTGATTCTCGAAGTGGCCACAATCAGCTGCAATGCACATCTCAACTCTTGACAACATACTGTATCTTGCTGCACGTTGTGCAATATGGTAGGTGACATGTTTGCACAAGCATCTGTGATACGTTGTCATAGGTCCAGCAATGTTGGTGGAGGGGTCACATACACCTGCTGTTTGAGGTGACCTCACAGAAAGTAGTCCAATGGGGTCAGGTCAGGTGAGCGTGGAGGCCACTCCACACAGCCACCATATCCAATGACTTCTAGGAAGGTCTCCATGAGGTATCGCTTTCCATCCACAGCATTGTGAGTTTTACACGTTATAATCATAGCATTTCTGTATGCAAGGTGTCGATTCGTATTGAATTGATGATGCCCTAGAACTTTGTAACTCACTTTTTCTCTATCTAGTTCCGTTTTCGAGATAAAAATGCTAACTCTGTTGTTTTTCACCAGATGGTGCTATAAGTGGTTTCATTGCGTAGCGCATGGATACTTTACTATACCTAGACACCACTTCTATGCCTATAGCTGTGCCTATATACAGTGATATTTTATTATGAAAATTGGGCTTATAAGTGAAATCATGCAATGGTAGTTTCCTCGTTTCAAACAATTTATTGAAACAAAAGCAATAACAGCCCCTCAAAAATGTTTATGTTTCGGTAACTTGTCTTATGGCCTTGAGCATCAATTACTGTTTGACAATGACATCTCATGCTGTTCACAAGTCAAATTATTGTCTGCTGGGACATTGCATCACACTCTTTTTGAAAGGTTCTGGGGTGCAGAGTTATGAGCCTCTACATGACGACTAGGTTTTCTATAGGGTTCACGTTTGGAGATAGTGCAGGCCACTCTATTTGAGGTACCCCAGTCTCTAGAAGCTATTCCCACAATGTGACAGACTATTAGAAAGCATGCCAAGTCGCATGAAAGCTGTGATTAAAAATCATGGTTATTCCACAAAATATTGATTTCTGAACTCTTCCTGAGATAAAACATTATTAGTATTGTTGTTTCTAAATGAGTATAAACTTGTCTTCTTTGCATTATTTGAGGCAGTGCATGTTTTTGTTATTTTGACCATTTCTCATTTTCAGAAAATAAATACAAAATATTTTGGTTGGAAATTCAGAGACGTTGTCAGTAGTTTATAGAATAAAGGAACAATTTACATTTTACTCAAAAATATACCTATAAAGAGAAAAATCAGAAAAACCTATACTGTCTATATAGTGCTTAGCATTATTTATTTAAAACAAGTCATTAATATTTTTTTACCATAAGCAATGTTCATCTTTTTCCCTCATTTGTCCGTTTTACCACACAATGAATTGCTTTGAGCTTCTTTGTAGGTCTCAATTATTGTGCATTAATCTGTAAAAATATGGTTAATTTGACAAAACACATTTTTCTCACTTGACCACAGGAGGATGCTGCAGTCCTTGTCCAATGCATATCTGGGGAAATAACAGCTTGTAAACATCCAGCTATGAAATCAGACAAGAACATGTCACAGTTTTCAACATTTTAATGTTTTTGGGATTTGTAGATAATATCCAAGTCTAATATTAAATAGTCAGACCTTGTATTTTCTAGACGTTAATTGCTAGCATGTGTTACATTTTCCTATCTACAAAAGATTGCTAATAATTTATGCTGAATAGTATACACTACCCTGAGTTTCCTGTATGAAAGCTTTTGTGAACAAGGGTATTATTCAAAATTTAAATTTAACTCCTTCATGACCTTGGATGTACTGGAATTTCTAAGGTTGTGTCCCTGCCATTGATACAGGCGCAAATCTTTACCTGCACATGTCGGTTGATTTAATCAGCCGACATGTGCCTCTAACATCTGGAGGTGGATTATAGATCTGCCCGCTGCTAATAACCAGTTAAATCCTACTGTCAACCTCTGACAGCGGGATTCATCACGCTCCAGCTGGGTGGTGCACCATTTCCTGCTACAGCACTTCCATGATGAGAGCGTAGTTTGCCAATGTCTTTCCATGATGGCCAGGGGTTAGTTAACTCATGGATTCTCAGATTCGCCGAACAAGCATGAACTAAAAAAAAAAACGGGTTCGGCAGCTGAACTTGACCTGAACTTGACACTGGACCCTGAAAGCCATATAAGTCTAAGGGACCCGAACTTAGGTGTTAGACAATTTTACAAAATGGTATTTGTAAGAGCTCGGTATGCTGCAAAAGAAAGAAAATAAGGAATAAAGCAGGACAGTTTTACTTACCAACCTTTCCCGTGGCTGTAATTGCTTTTCCTGCCAATTGTCAGTCCCAGCGTCTGTGATTGGTTGCAGTCAGACCGTGCTCCCTCTGTGACAGTATCTGTGATTGGTTGGAATCATACACACTGTCTGTGTCTGTATAGTGGTATAAAAATAAATACACCACATACCATATATTGATATGCAGTACAGATATAGCTGATGGCTACAGGCTGCAGCTCCCAGCCATGTGCATTATGTTGGCTGTATAACAAAATACGAGGGACCCCATGCAGCTTTTTTTTTTTAATTATTTTAATAAAAAATTTTTTTAAAATGACATGCAATCCCCCCTATTTTAATGCTCAGCCAGGATTAAGCCGACAGCTGCCAGCTCGAATTCTCAGGCTGGGGATGCCCATGGTTTTTGGGGCCCCCCAACCTAGAATAGCAGCCTGCAGCAGCCAAGAATTGCCGCATCTATTAGGTGAGACAATTCTACCACTTTACCCAGCTCATCCCAATTGCCCTGTTGCGCTGGCAATCAGGGTAATATAAGGGGTTAATGACAGCTGTCATTTGTCAAAAATCACAGGTGCCACTAAGCAATGGATTATTAATGCTGAGGGGTCTATGAGAGCACCCCAATTACTAATCGTGTAAGTAAAAAGAAATAAACAATTCTTATTATGATCAAATCCAATAAGAGGTGAGCAAAACATAGCATCAAATCAAAAATGGTATTTGTAAAATTGTCAGCTTAGAAGTTAGAACACTAAAAATAAGTCATCACACAGACTACAGATCCAGAAAAATGAAAACATTATGGGTCTCAAAAAATGGCACCAAATGCAAAATGTTTCTTTTTGACAAACTTCTGAATTTTTTTTCACCAACTAAATCAAATAAAAACTATACGTTTGGTATCTACATACTCAAACTGGACAATTATACTGCCAGATTAGTTTAACCATATAGGGAACATGGTAAATAAAAAACCTGTTGTGGAATTGCACGTTTTTTGCAATGTCACCGCATTTGGAATTTGGCTAGGCAATATTGACGGAAAAATTAAAAAGTGATGTCCCTTGGAGGAAGGAAGAAAAATATGAAATAGAAAATCGCTGGGTGGAAAATGGGTTAAATCTTCAGTCATGCTGTTGTGTAGTTTTTCATAACAAGAATAAAATATCTTGCATATCCCTATTATATTGTATACTGATTTCAGTAGTCAAAAAGCAGGAGGGAAACAAAGTGCAATAGGGTCTTACCTAGTAACACAGAAGACAAATAGTAAGGGGATGTTCTCACCTTATTGGGTTCTGTATCACACAACCAGATATAAAGCCTGTAACAAGATGCTGCAGAGTTCAGGTGCTAAAAAAGCCAAAAAGCCACTTGAGAACACTGTTAATGTGGAACTATTATTGCACTGCTGGAGATGCGACACACATCCAGGAGACGTATTATGCAAGGTGGTATCTTTAGTAGCGCAGTAATAGTTCTACATTTACAGTGTTCCCTAGTGGATTTAAGTAGTCAACACAGACTAAAGAGGGCCCCTGTGCAAGAAAAGTACATGGTCCTCTTTAAGTGTCTGGGACATAAGCTGCTTGTTGTTTTGGGGTAGATGTGTGCTACTTTAGCTTCTTGGCCCCTTTGCGGCATAGGTTACATCAATAGTATATCCTCCCTTGACTGACAAGAGAGCATAACAGCAATTGTTTATGGACTGTTTGAGGGATCTAAGGGGCCCTTTGCATAGTACGACATCGCAGGTGCGATGTCGGTGGGGTCAAATCGAAACTGATGCACTTCTGGCGTCGATCTCGACATTGTAGTGTGTAAATCGTTTTAACTACGATTACCGAGCGCAAAAGTGTCAGTATCGTATGATCGGTGTAATGTCGGTCATTTTCATTATTTTGGCTGCTGTGACTGTAAGATGCTGTTCCTCGTTCCTGCTGCAGCACACATCGCTGTGTATGAAGTCGCAGGAGCGAGGAACATCTCCTACCTGCGTCCCGTCTGTAATGCGGAAGGAAAGAGGTGGGCGGGATGTTTATGTCCCACTCATCTCTGCCCCTCCACTTCTATTGGCTGCCTGCCATGTGACATTGCTGTGACGCCACACAACCCGCCCCCTTCGGAAGGAGGCAGGTCGCCGGCAAGAGCGACGTCGAAGGGCAGGTAAGTGCATGTGAAGCTGCCGTAGCGATAATATTCGCTACGGCTGCAATCACAAGATATCGCAGCTGCGACGGGGGCGGGGACAATTGCGCTCGGCATCGCAGCATCGGCTTGCAACGTCGTAGTGTGCAAAGGGCCCCTTACTTTAGTACCTAGAAACTTCACGGCTAGTTGTAACAAGACTACATTATTCAAAGGCTTTTGTTCTAACTATTTAGACATTTAGCTAGTCATGTAATGGATTTGCAGCTGTAAAGAAATCACATTTTTTTATTTTTGTAAAATATATGTGAGCGCTCTTGTATTATTTGTGCATTATGAGCTTCTTGACACATATATCTATCTATCTATCTATCTATCTATATATATATATATATATAATATATATATATATATATATATATAGTATTGCCCCAAGGGCACTAAGCAAATGGGGACATGACTGTGGGGGGATGGAACTCTAAAGGCCACTTTACACGATGCGACATCGCTAGCACCCCCTTCGTGCGTGCGTCACGGGCAAATCGCTGCTTGTGGAGAACAATATTGCAGGTACGCATCACTCGCACATACCTAACGACGTCGCTGTGGCCGGTGAACAAACTCTTTTTTTAAGGGGGCAGTTCATGCAGCGTCACAGTGATGTTACCAGCAGGCCACCAATAGAAGCAGAGGGGCAGAGAGCAGCCGCATTAATGTCACTCCCACCTCGTTGCCGGAGGACGTAGGAACACTGTTGTTTGTCGTTCCTGGGGTGTCACATGTAGCGATGTGTGCTGTCTCAGGAACGATGAACAACCTGCGTCCTAAAAGAGCAACAATATTTGTGAAAGGAACGACGTGTCAACAATCAACAATTTGTGCCGCTTTTTGGATCATTAGCGGTCGCTCGTAGGTGTCACATGCAACGACGTCGCTAACAATGCTGGATGTGCGTCACGAATTCCGTGTCCCCAGCGATATCTCGTTAGTGATGTCGTTGCGTGTAACGGGGCCTTAACCCCTGGGAATTTGATTGTATAGCTGTGTAGACTTTAAGCAAGAGTGATTCTGTTTTACCCAGAAGGAGCCTAGTATATCTGTGCCTGGTGTCTTACCAGGAGGGTGGGCTATAAACAGGATGTAACACTCTGTCTTATCTCTCTCTTGCTCTGTCTCTCACCAGAAAAACTGGAGGAAACATGTCTGCAGTGTCAGGGACTAGAATACTGGAATGATCACAGTACAAATGCATACCTCCCAACTTTTCATGAAAGGAAAGAGGGACAAAGTATGCGCGGCAAATTTTGACCACGCCCCTAGCCACACCCCTAGCCACACCCATTTGGCAGTTAGGGTCATTCTGCAGATGTCCCGGACTGTTCATTCATATTCATAGCAGTCAGAATTTTTTTAATATTTCTATGTGTCACTATATGACATGTTGCTTATTTGTGCCTATAACGCCGTGTTCACATGTTGCATAAATTCTGTTTCTTTTTGTTTCTGTCTGCACCAAACTACACAATAACAATCTTCTCTGTTTTTTCCATTTTTGCTGCATTTTTTCTGCCTTTTCTCCATTATTTAATGTGTTTTTCGTTCAGATGTGAATCTGCGTTTTTAGTGTTTTTATTGTACAGAGAAGCTTTTTCCTGCATTTTTTTTAAGCTCCACATAGAAACCTCCAGAGAAACCCCCCCCCTCCTTCTCCCCCCCCCCGAAAGCCGCAGAATTCAGTGGCGTCCTTTCATGGAATCACATCCACTTTACTTGGACAATTAAACACAGCAGAATAAATGTGCAAAAAAACAGCAGAAAAAAATGCAGCATTTACACTACATGGAAACACGGACTAAATGTCCAAGCAAATGGATGAGACGTCATGAAATCCCCGCCCCTGGTGCATGTAAAGACGCCGCTGAACTGTGCGGATTTGGTGTTTCGTTGTTTATAAGCTTCAGGATTCACATCAGCAACAAACATGTATCAAATAAAGGGACAATGCATAAAAAATACCGCAAACACGCAATAATCAGAGAACATTGTTTTTGCACTCGTGGCGCGGACACCTGCAGAAAAAATGCAGCATTTACGCTATGTGTGAACACGGCCTCAGTGATCCATTTTTATTACATTTTTTATGGGTTTTAATAAAGAAAAATAATAAATTGCGCCATTTTTTTCTCGCCATTTACCGATCCCCATAAATAACCTGATCGCTGCGTTGTTCGGGTCGTTACGATTACAGGGACACCAAATATGTCCATGTTATTTGCTGATTTGTGATGTTTATTATTTTATAAAAAAGTGTAATAAAATTACATTGTTCTATTTTTTTTATTAGTTTTAGTAACTTTATTAGAAGAAAAAAAATCCTCTTTTCCTCTCTCTCTAGAATACAGGAGATAGAGACACTGCTGTGTACAATGTAGCTGTGTCCTGTGTAATCTGCTGTGTAAGAGGCTGCATTGTAGGTTCATTTATGTAAAATCCTCCCTCTGACATCATCAAACCTAGTGGCTCAACAGCTAAAGCAGCTAGGAAAGCTAGGATGCTGCTGGACACAAGTTTTGAATATTGCTGGTTTGAATCCAAGATGGTGAAAATAAAAAAAAGATAAAAAATTGGATTTGTATTTTTTTCCTCATTTCTTTATAGTAGTTTTATGGGAACAAATGAATCTGACTCTTTCCTTCACCTACATTGAGATACAGTATTTATCTATCTATTTATCTATCTATATCTATCCCTCTATCTATCTATCTATCTTTATCCCTCTATCTATCTATGATTCTATCTATCTCTCTATCTATGATTCTATGTATCTATGATTCTATCTATCTATCTATGATTCTATCTATCTATGATTCTATCTATCTATCTATGATTCTATCTCTATCTATCTATTATCTGTCGTGTATCTATATATCCCTCTATCATCCATCCCTCTATCATCCATCCATCCCACTATCATCCATCCATCCCTCCCTCTATCCCACCATTCATCCCTCTATCATCCATCCCTCCCTCTATCCCTCCATTCATCCCTCTATCAATCCCTCTATCATCCATCTATCCCTCCCGCTATCCCTCCATTTATCCCTCCATTCATCCCTCTATCATCCATCCATCCCTCCCTCTATCATCCATCCATCCCTCCCTCTATCCCTCCATTCATCCCTCCATCCATCCCTCCCTCCATTCACCCCTCCATTCATCCCTCCATTCATCCCTCCATTCATCCCTCCCTCTATCATCCATCAATCCCTCTATCATCCATCCATCCCTCCCTCTATCCCTCCATTCATCCCTCTATCATCCTTCCCTCCCTCCCTCTATCCCTCCATTCATCCCTCCATTCATCCCTCTATCATCCATCCATTCCTCCCTCTATCCCTCCATTCATCCCTCTATCATCCATCCCTCCCTCCCTCTATCCCTCCATTCATCCCTCTATCATCTATCCATCCATCCCTCCATTCATCCCTCCATTCATCCCTCCATTCATCCCTCCATTCATCCATCCATCCCTCCCTCCCTCTATCCCTCCATTCATCCCTCCATTCATCCCTCCATTCATCCCTCCATTCATCCCTCCATTCATCCCTCTATCATCCATCCATCCCTCTATCCCTCCATTCATCCCTCTATCATCATCCATCCCTCCCTCTATCCCTCCATTCATCCCTCTATCCCTCCCTCTATCCCTCCATTCATCCCTCTATCATCCATCCATCCCTCCCTCTATCCCTCCATTGATCCCTCTATCATCCATCCATCCCTCCATTCATCCCTCCATCCATCTTTGCAGCTGAATAATCTGCTTCTGGTGTCTCACCTGCAGTATAGAGGTCAAGATAGCAAAATCTTCCTATTAGTTTCAATACAGGCAGTAGCTCAGTGGTAAAGCTGCTGCCTTTGCAACAATAAACTCTCAGTTCCACGGGTTCAAGTCCCAGCCGCCCCGAAAATACAGAGCCGATGATAATTTAATTTAATTTATTCACTGCACTGAGGGGAGGAGCCAGGACATCAGCTGTGAGCTGCGGGAGTGCCGGACACACTTCTAAAATCATGGCAGTCCCGCAGAGTCAGGGACGGTTGGGAGGTATGCAAATGTTATGGACACATTCAGCTCAGACATCATGTACTAGTGTAGTATCAGCTCCTATATCATATATGGATTCAATATTACTTCAGAAATTCATGTAGCCATAATGTCTCCTCATGTGTCAGCTGCAACTTACCTCACACACTGCAGAGGCTGCTCCTGTGTGACATCACCGCAGACATAACTGATATATCATACAGTACTGCTGTATAAGGCTATGTTCACAAAGTGCATCTTTTCTAACCACAGAGATGCAGCGTTTTAAGGCCCCAAAAATGCACAAAAATGCACCTTCGGCAAATACACATGCATTTTTGCAGTATTTTTACCGCATTTTGCCCAATGCGTTTTTTAAGTCAAATCTATTGACTGGAGGGGCTCAAAAACACTGGAAAAAAACACAAATAGAATTGACATGCTGCATCTTTAAAAACGCAGCCAAGACACAGCCAAAAAAATATGCACAGTGCGGACAACAAAACAGAAATCTCATAGACTTTGCTGGGAGAAGGAAATGCATACATTTTAGGTGCATCTCTGTGACTTCAAAAATGCACCAAAATGCAATAAAAGATGCACTGTGTGAACATAGCCTTATGCTGATTCTTCATGAGTTCTGGGTTGCTGGTGACGGTATCATAAGGGGAACAAGTGCGGTGTGCGGGTAGTTGCCATCACTATGTAGCAGTGGGGGGCAGAGCATGGACACATACAATGTCAGCCATTACTATGCTCTCTATGGGAGAATTGGGCTGTCACATCTACTCAAGACACTGGTGAAAAAGGAGCAGCCGGGGGTGTTATGCAGTTATGGCCAAAGTGTTGGCACTCTTGAAAATGTTTAAGAAAATGAAGTATTTCTCCCAGAAAATTATTATATTATTATTATATAATTACAAATGTTTTGTTATACACATGTTTATTTCCTTTGTGTGTATTGGAACAACACAAAAAAAAAACTTAGGAAAGAAAGGCAAATTGAACATAATTTTACATTAATTTCCAAAAATCATCCTGACAAAATGTTTGCACCCTCAACTTAATATTTGGTTTCACACCCTTTGGAATAAATAACTTCAATCAATCACCTCCTATAACCATCATCAAGCTTCTTACACTTCTCAACTGGAATTTTGCACCACTCCTCTTTTGCAAACTGCTTCAGGTCTCTCATATATGAATGGTGCCTTCTCCAAACGACAATTTAATATCTCAGCAGATGCTCAATGGGCTTTACATCCAGACTTATTGCTTACCCCTTCAGAACTCTCCAGTGCTTAGTTTCCATACATTTCCAGGTGCTTCTGGGAGTATGTTTGGGGTCATTGTCCCACTGATAGACCTATGATATAGAAAGCAAAGCCAGCTTTCTGACACTGGGCACTACATTGAAACATTTTTTGGTACTCTTCAGATTTCATGATGCCTTGCACACAATCAAGCTATCAAACAACCAAAAGATCTTTGAACCTCTACCATGTTTGTCTGTAGTTACTGTGTTCTTTTCTTTGTAGGCATCATTCTGTTTTCGGTAAACAGTAGACTTATGTGCTTTACCAAAAAGCTCTATCTTGGTCTCATCTGTCGACAAGATGGTTTTCTGGAAGAATTTCGCCTTTAATTTCTTTGTCACTTGATTGGATCTGTTTATTCAGCTATCCTACGTTGCAACCTTCCATCAATTGTCTTCTGTTGTTCACGTCCAGGGAGATTAGCTACAGTGCCATAGGATATGAATTCCTTGATTATGTTCTGAAACATGGACAAAGGAACATTAAGATCTCTGGAGATTGACTTGAAACTTGAGATTGTTGATATTTTTCAATTTTGCGTCTCAAGTCAACAGACTGTTCTCTTCTCTTTCTGCTCTCCATACTTACACAGACACGCAATGCAAAGATTGAGTCAACTTTTCCCTTTTTTTCTGGTTTAAGGTGTAATTTTCATATTGCCCACAACTGTTTTTTGCAGCAGGTGAGTTTAAATCACCATCACATGCTTAACAAAAAGTTGTTTACCCACAATTTTGGCAAGATGCCAACAATTTTGTCGAGTCTATTTTGGGGCTATGTGTGAAATTATATTCAACTTACCTTTTTTCTCACTTTATTGTATTGTTCCAATACACACAAAGGAAATATACATGTACAGTGCCTACAAGTAGTATTCAACCCCCTGTAGATTTAGCAGGTTTACACATTCGGAATTAACTTGGCATTGTGACATTTGGACTGTAGATCAGCCTGGAAGTGTGAAATGCACTGCAGCAAAAAAGAATGTTATTTCTTTTTTTTTGTTTTGTTTTTTTTTAAATTGAGAAAAGTTTATTCAGAGGGTCATTTATTATTCAACCCCTCAAACCACAAGAATTCTGTTTGGTTCCCCTAAAGTATTAAGAAGTATTTCAGGCACAAAGAACAATGAGCTTCACATGTTTGGATTAATTATCTCTTTTTCCAGCCTTTTCTACCTAATTAAGACCCTCCCCAAACTTGTGAACAGCACTCATACATGGTCAACATGGGAAAGACAAAGGAGCATTCCAAGGTCATCAGAGACAAGATCGTGGAGGGTCACAAGGCTGGCAAGGGGTACAAAACCCTTTCCAAGGAGTTGGGCCTACCTGTCTCCACTGTTGGGAGCATCATCCGGAAGTGGAAGGCTTATGGAACTACTGTTAGCCTTCCACGGCCTGGACAGCCTTTGAAAGTTTCCTCCCGTGCCGAGGCCAGGCTTGTCCAAAGAGTCAAGGCTAACCCAAGGACAACAAGGAAGGAGCTCCGGGAAGATCTCATGGCAGTGGGGACATTGGTTTCAGTCAATACCATAAGTAACGTACTCCACCGCAATGGTCTCCGTTCCAGACGAGCCCGTAAGGTACCTTAACTTTCAAAGCATCATGTCAAGGCTCGTCTACAGTTTGCTCATGATCACTTGGAGGACTCTGAGACAGACTGGTTCAAGGTTCTCTAGTCTGATGAGACCAAGATCGAGATCTTTGGTGCCAACCACACACGTGACGTTTGGAGACTGGATGGCACTGCATATGACCCCAAGAATACCATCCCTACAGTCAAGCATGGTGGTGGCAGCATCATGCTGTGGGGCTGTTTCTCAGCCAAGGGGCCTGGCCATCTGGTCCGCATCCATGGGAAGATGGATAGCACGGCCTACCTGGAGATTTTGACCAAGAACCTCCGCTCCTCCATCAAGGATCTTAAGATGGGTCGTCATTTCATCTTCCAACAAGACAATGACCCAAAGCACACAGCCAAGAAAACCAAGGCCTGGTTCAAGAGGGAAAAAATCAAGGTGTTGCAGTGGCCTAGTCAGTCTCCTGACCTTAACCCAATTGAAAACTTGTGGAAGGAGCTCAAGATTAAAGTCCACATGAGACACCCAAAGAACCTAGATAACTTGGAGAAGATCTGCATGTAGGAGTGGGCCAAGATAACTCCAGAGACCTGTGCCGGCCTGATCAGGTCTTATAAAAGACGAATATTAGCTGTAATTGCAAACAAGGGCTATTCCACAAAATATTAAACCTAGGGGTTGAATAATAATTGACCCACACTTTTATGTTGAAAATTTATTAAAATTTAACTGAGCAACATAACTTGTTGGTTTGTAAGATTTATGCATCTGTTAATAAATCTTGCTCTTGTTTGAAGTTTGCAGGCTCTAACTTATTTGCATCTTATCAAACCTGCTAAATCTGCAGGGGGTTGAATACTACTTGTAGGCACTGTATAACAAAATGTGTAATTGCAATGATTTCCTGGAAAGAATGCTTAATATTCTGGAACAATTTCAAGGGTCCCAACTCTTTTGGCCATTGCTATATGTATATGATATATATACAGCTGCTTTATATCCAGGTTATTTTCCTCACTGTACATATAATAATCTGTACATGACTTCCAGCTCAGTGCTTTATCTCTCAACATATGGCAGCTTTTAGTCTTATTATTTATTTGCTGTCCTGCCTGATATATCCATCCTGTGTCTTTATATATATGTTTGCAGAATTTATGTATCCCCACCATGTAATTATTTTACATTATCTAAGATGGTGCAGGCTTGAGGGGATTACCTGGAGCTTTATTACATATGTTACTACATATATAAAATCATTAAATATTTGAGGAATAGCTCAGCGCTAGTGATGAGTGAACCCTTGTATGTTTGAGTTTGATGAACTAGCATAAACTAAAACAAAATTGGGTTTGACAGCCGAACTTGACCCCTGGACGCCAAACCCCATATAAGTCTAAGGGACCCAAACTTATATGTTATAAAATGGTGTTAGTAAGAGCTAGGAGGGCTGCAAAAGAAAGAAAATAAGGAAAAAAGAAGGAAAGTTACACTTCCCAGTGGCTCTAACACTGCTTCCGGGTCCAATCATCAGCTACAATACATATTCACTGCTTCCCCTGCCCACTGTCAGTCCCGGCATCTGTAATTGGTTGCAGTCAGACCATTCCCCGATCCTCTGTGACAGCAACTGTGATTGGTTGGAATCCCACCCTATTTCATCCCTTTAGTGGTGTAAAAAATAAATAAATAAAAAAATGATATAGGGTCCCCCCCATACTATGATTCCCAGTGCAGACAAGGAAGACAGCTACAGGCCGCAGCCCCCAGCCATGCGTGTTATCTTGGCTGTGCATCAAAATACAAGAGACACCATGCGGCTTTTTAAAATTAATTAAATTATTTAAAAAAAGACATGCTGTCTCCTCCAATTTTGATACTCAGCCAAGCTGAAGCTGACAATTAGGAACTGGTATTTTTAGGCGGGGAGGTTCATGGTTATTGGGCCCCCTCCCAGCCTAAACATAGCAGTCCTTAGCCACCCAGAATTGTCGCATCCATTAAATGCGACAATTCTGGCAGTTTACCTGGCTTATCCTGATTGCTCTGGTGCCATGGCAAGTGGGGCAATATAAAAGGTTAATGACAGCTGTCATTAGACAAAAATCACAGCTGCCACTAAACCCTGATTTCGTTATGGGTGGGGGTCTATGAGATCCCCATTATTATCCCTGTAAGTAAAAAGAAATAAATACAAAAGTCAGAGAAAAAAATCTTTTATTTAAAAAAAACAAAAAAACAAAACACCCTCTTTCTACAATATATGAACCACTCAAACATCCAGGTCTGACATAATCTACACCACGGCGTTCCACAATGATCCTAGCTCTGCTACATACTGAAGTCACAGTGCATGGGTACATTAGAGACATGACTGTCCGCTGCGGCTTCAGACACTGACTGAGCCGCAGCTGTCAGCAGTGACATCACTGAGTTTACCTGCTGTCAAAGCTGGAGGTTCCCACAGTACCCCGCCTGTGACTGAAGTTAAACTCACCTCAGGTGAACTCATAGAACTCAGTGACCTCAGGTCAGAGGAACTCATTCAGTTCAATGAGACCTTCATCTCCTGTCAGAAAACCACATATTTTTTTTTTTGCCAGGAGATGCAGATTTGGTGCTGGAGTTTATACACCAAATACATGTACCAAATCTCCTGGCAAAAAAAAACACATAAAACCACATCTTTTATAAATTGCAGCACCAAATGTTTATTTATTTGAGGAAATTGTTGTAATAAATTACCTGCAAATCACACACACATATGAAATTATCGCGTTGCTACAAAGGATGCCTTGGAATTAAGAAATGACCTAACAGCCTTTCTTTGAATTTACCAGGGACTTTGGTGCAATATGTTCCTCCCCATCTATTCATATACTAACAAACATAGAAATGTTGCACACCTCAGATCTACGACAGCAGAGCTGATTAAGATATGACGTATATGGCTCAGGTGACCAGAACGCTAACTTACCTCCGATCTGATCAAAATGTGGAATAGGAAGGGAATCAGATTGGTTACAGGTGGCAGCTTTAACTCAGGTATTCCCACACACATAAAGCTTTATATAGTCAATGCCCTACAGACTGAATCTTTGCTCCACTGAGGAGTGATTAATGAAACGCGTTGGAAGCATTTTTTGAAGCCTTGTGCCTTGGATGGTCTATTTGGAGGGTGCTGTGTGCCTGGTTTTATAAAAAGACCCCTTCAGGTCTCTAGGATACAGGGACCTTTTGGGAACATCTTCGGAATAATCAAGTACCTGGTGAGACTGTTCCTTTCTTTGCCAATATAGGCAATGATATTTATTTTTCCTCTACCCCTCTTCCAGAAGCACATAATAGGAGACATGTGGCTGGTGGTTAAGCATAGGAGTGGGTATAATAGGGTCATTGGTGCCCTGAAAGTTTACTGGCTCTGCTTGAATGGCAAGCCAGGGCATGCATTCCTTAACCCCTTCACGACCGGCCGATTTTTTTGCTTTCCGTTTTTTTTTTTCGCCATTCTTTTTCTGAGAGGTGTAACTTTTTTATTTTTCACTCAATATGGTCATGTGAGGGCTCATTTTTTTGCAGAACGAGCTGTACTTTTCAATGAAACCATAGGTTTTACAATATAGTGTACTGGAAAACGGCACAAAAATTCCAAATGCAGAAAACTTGCAAAAAAAGTGCGATAGCACTATTGTTTTTGAGATATTTTATTCACTGTGTTCACTGTATGGTAAAACTGATGTGTGGGTGTGATGCCTCAGGTCAATGCGAGTTCGTAGACACCAAACATGTATAGGTTTACTTTTCTATAAGGGGTTAAAATAAATTTGGAAGTTTGTTTGAAAAAAGTGGCGCACGTTTTACGCCATATTCCGTGACCCGTAGCGTTCTCATTTTTCGGGAACTATGGCTCAGTGACAGCTTATTTTTTGCGACTCGAGCTACGTTTTGATCGCCTGTTATTGCATTTTGCGCAAAAGTTGTGGCAACAAAAAAACGTCATTTTGGCGTTTGTAATTTGTTTGCCGCTACGCCGTTTACTGATCAGATTAATTGATTTTATATTTTGATAGATTTGACGTTTCTGAACGCGGCGATACCAAATGTGTGTATATTGTTTATTTTTTTAACCCTTTAATTTTCAATCGGGCGAAAGGGGGGTGATTTCAACTTTTATGTTTTTTTGTTTTTTTTTAATTTTTGAAAACTTTTTTTTTTACTTTTTTTTTATTTTACTAGTCCCCCTAGGGGGCTATTGCGATCAGCAATCTGATCGCTCTGCACAATCTGCTAATCACAGCTACACAGCTGTAAACAGCAGATACATTCACTTCCTGCTTCCCTGGCCTCCGTGGAAAGCGAAAGTGAAAGTAGTTCATGTCTAGCACAGGAGTCATCACATGACCCTGTGCTACCATGAAAACCACCGGAAGTCCGGTGATCATGTCACGTGACTTACGGTATCCGGCGGTAAGTAAAACTTTACCGCGATCGCGTTTATAATGGCTCTGTTACATATTGACAGCGCCATTTCAGGGGTTAAACGGCACGAGCAGATAACGATTCTGCTTGGGCCTAGCAGGCACACATCTCAGCTGTGAAAATCAGCTGAGATGTGCGCCGATTGCGGCATGCTGCCGCCAGCAGACCGCAGGCAGTAACGTTATGACCGCTAGGACGTAATTTTATGGCCCACGGTCGTTAAGGGGTTAATGGCTGACTGGCCTGGTTCTGTATGTCATACAGCTGAGGATATCATGGTTCTTGTGAATCCCAATTTATTAGCACTTCACTTGACACCAACAGTGATTGCTTTAATCTTGGGATTTAAAAAAATCTTTGGCCATTCTGACAACCAATATAGTGTGTTTTGCATCTAGGCTTACTGTACTTATTGTTGTTTTAAGGTAGAGTGGAGGTCCGTACCATATCCAAAAGTCATGTTCTTGTCATTATGTGAAATAGCTTACAGAGGACTTTGACAAATCAATCTGCAACCATCCTGCTCTGGGTCAAAATCCTAAAACGACTTTTGCTATTCAAGTCAACCGGTGTCAATGTCCCAAATCTAATTTAGACAATTATTGATTTTTTAAACCAACAAGTTCACTTCCAGTTCCCTGACCTGTTCATAATGGACAACCTACAGTACCTGGTAAATAGTAACTTCTAAAAATATAATGTAACATTTGTTAAACCAAAAATTGCATTCAGAACTTTTTGCTATAGACAATAGTATAATATATAATTGTTTAATTTGTTTAAATAAAATAAAGACAGACAAAAATAAGAAAACAGTAATCCACAAGGCATTGTTCCCACTATAGTTTTGATTTGGGTTATTAATGGAAATCACAAAGCTTTATCGTACATTTAAAACATATACAATGCACAAAGACAACCACTAACATATAATGCAGTCTTTGGGGACCAGTGTCATGCTTGTTATTAGTTTTCTCAAATACATGAGTGTACAGCTATAATTTTTCTTAAATTTGGTTGCAAAAATTCCTCCAATTACTCAAAAAAACATATTAACACTAGAAGTCCCAGAAATTTCGAGCTCTCTGGGTTCCAAAGGTAGAAATGTTAATTGACCCCTCTCTGGGACTTCTAGTGTTAAAGGAATTCTCCGGGCATTTAATTTTAATGGTCTAGACATAGGATATGTCATATCAGATTGGTGGTGGGGCCGACTTTCAGTACCCCTACAGATAAGTGTGGCGCCCTGAGGCTTCAGTCGCCACAAAGTATTGCATCTGTTTTAAGATTGTAATTCTATCCCAGGTGAAAAGAGGTTAATGACCGGTTTGTTTCATTTACACTAAATCCTGAGCTCATAACTTACATAAAGCACCCAGATAGTGAGCCAGTCACCACACACAGGAAACCAGGCTGGGGAAATTCCCCAGCACTGCTGAGTCATTCCTGAGGTGGGGGCCACTTTCAATGAGTAAAAAGACAAGTAGTTTCACTTTAAGTCACATTACAGTCCAGGACAGAGAACAGAGCAGACACTCTTGAGGGAGCAGCGTTTAACAGGCTGAGCCTGGGACGGGAGACAGGTGGAGATAGTCCTAGGGCCATGGGCCACAACCTCGCACTGAGTCTCCAGGAGTAAGACTGAAAGAGGGCGAGAGACAGAGGCAGCCAATGGAGATGTTGGGACAAGAGGAGACATGGTACCTGAGGTCGAGCCTAACCGTTCCCTCAGTGCCAACGTAAGTCGGAGTGCAGGACCCTCAGTTGGAGACACCTTCACAGACTCCAGCAAATCTGCAGGAGATGAGGATTTCATGTCCCATCGTCCACTACCCCTTTCCTGGAGCAGAGGGACATATAGGATCCGGGGTCAGGGCTACGGTCGGACCCCATGGCGAGGACCCGCGTCACCTGCATACGGGATGGGACACTTAACACAGACAGCGGTGTCACCAAATTGCTTCAAGCTATGGGGAACCATGTGTCAGTGCAAGGAGGAAGGTCTCACACATTTCCACAGACACCGGTGATTGCCTCTGATTCACACAGGACCGGCTGGAGTCCATCCATGGCGGCAGAGAGCGGCACCTCTGGGGAACCTTAAGAACTGTGATTTAACCGAACTTTGAACCGCAGCCTCCTGTGTCTTCCTTGTCATTGCTGGCATCGCCGCCACGCCCATCGTCCTCATTCTCCCTGGGGCTCGCTCCAACTGTCGGGAGCTGAACTAACATCAGCTTCAGAGGAGAGCAACATCTTGCAGCGGCGGCTAATCCCTGGCTGCACACCATGGGTGGCACTGCAAAGCATCCCCCCATTCCCATCCAACACAGCCCCTAGAAGAGGAAAAGTCGCAGGAAGGGTCGGCGGCGGAGGAGGCCAAGACCCCAGTCACCGCTGCAACCGGTGACACACTTCCTAGGGACCTTTCGCCCTCCTTCCATCCCCCTCTACACCTTGCACCTGTTTGTCATTTACATGTAGCCGACGGGGCCACGGAGCCGGGTCAGCCGAGTCCCAGTAGAACCCCACAAAACCACTGGATCGGTGATGAGTAACCACTTAGGCCCCGTGGGGCGCTACATAAGCTGCCATCAGCTCTGACAGAAGCTGAGTTGAGTGGAGCTATACCACACAGCAGCATTCAATCTAGGAGAGCCGCTGCTGGATAATGATCTCCAGTACTCAGTAGCAGCCACTACACAATGAGAGGAACTCTGCAGTTAACCTTCATTGATTACATCTGGCCTCTGTTGGAGCTAATGGTGTTCTGTCTGTTGAAATCCCACAAGACTGATACCGATGACCTATGATAAAAATAGGTAATAAAATTATATTACTAGATAACTCCTTTAAATAGAACATTGCAGGAAGCTAGCCAAACCCAAAACCTTTGAACAGCGTCGCAACACAAAATCTTACATGTACAAAAAAACTGAGGGTCGGATATAAGTGCAAAAATGTTCCTTGCTTCCCTACTTATGTTCATTGAAGTGGATGTTGAAGAGGTGTAGAAATTAACACAGAGAAAAAAGGGAACCAATATTTACCTTCCCAGATAATAGAAACAAATGTACTGAAAGGATGCAGCAGCGTCTCTTGACAAAAGCGGAGTCAACACAGGTGCAATTCTAATACTAAGCAATCACCTTGTCCATGAATTTGTAGGCTATGAGTGGTTGTCCCATCAGTATTTTGCTTCTTTGTTGCCTCCGCCTTTATCAATGGGGCTGCTGTATCTTATTACTGTATTATTTTCTGTGCCCTTTTTTTGCTGTCTTTTATTGAGTCATTCAGGTCAATAACAAATACATCAAAACATTGCAATATTACAGTTTATGATACTGTTACATTGTGCTGAAATCTGGACGTCTCCACTAAGTGGAGCCGATAGATAAAGGTATCATTCATTTTTTTGTACAGAGATAAGCTACTATATAATCTTGAAATTACTGAATCACTCAAATTCAAAACGTTATAGAACCATCAGGTAGGTCCGATCAACCGAAGAGAACAAAGAAGAAAAGAGGGTAAGAAAATGGCATCACCTCAAACTATAGGACAAATTTCAATATGTCATTAAAAAAAAAAGCAAGATATGGTCTGTAGACATTAACATATATATCAATTATTACATCGATGTGTACCACCCCTGTATGCAGACAGTTGTTAACCCCTCCGTGGGCAGGGATGGTAGCCCCGGGACCCGTTGGGTGTAGCTGGGCGGTGCAGGGTGGTGCGCGGCCGGATGGCACTGTTGTACTCACTGTTATTGACACACAGAAGTCTCTAGTAAACCAAGTGGATGGTGGTTGGTGCCCGCAGCCGGCTGCGTCTGGTCCCCCATCCGGTTCGGTGGTCTTGGCCTTTCTCCTGCACCGTGTTGTGTATTTGGGCTGCCTGCACATCAGCGACAGGAGTCCACTCAACAGCTTTCTGAATGTCGGGAGAGACCTTTTGCCTGCAGATATTGGCCCGTGGGATCTCTCTGCCTGTGCGGTGGCTTTCTATCCCCCTCGGTGGGCTGTTGTCTTCAGTCGGGACTTGGGTGGGAAAGGACCTATAGTCCAGACCGCAATCAGTTAATTAACTCAGTCCAGTGGATTCTGGACCTCATTTCAGAGTCTGAGTACCCCCCTGTGTGCTCCGGTTTCCAAGTCGGTTCCTCGGGTCGGTACCAGCGGGCCACTGCCCTGTCCTGGTCCACCACGGTTCCACTGAGCCGTCTTCCCGGCTCCTGCAGCCTAAGGCCACCGTTTCCTAGCCAAAGGTACCCGGGCTCCAATCCCGGCACCTGTCAGACTCCTTCACTCCACTTCACTCTCAACTCTTCTTCTCACTGATCTGCCTGTGTTTTCCTGCCTCAGGCCCTCTGAATTCCTCGGTGGGCATGACCAACCACCTGGCTCCGCCGCATGGTGTGTCCATCAAGCACTGAGGGAGGTGACTAGGTTTTAATGGTTGGCCGATGACACCTTTTTGGGGGTCAGGTGTAGTGTGTGGGTCTAACTGACTACCTGGCTAGTCCAGGGCGTCACACTCCCCCTTGGTTCACTACAGACCGTCCGCAGGCTGTCCGACCACCACCGTTTATTTTGAAACTGAAAAAGATAAAAGAGAACATATGTACAATTATAATAACAGTATTTACAATTAAGCATATTTGTGTTTCTTCCCTTGCAGGAGGCATGTTACTTAAACGTTACGAAACATTTTTTATTAAACCAGGAGTGGGACGGGACCGGGTCCTTCCATTTGCCCACCCAAGCAAACCTAAACCTTGATGCTGCCTCTAAAACCAGGTCAGCACCCCTTTTCCCCAGTCCAGGAATCGGGTTCAGGTCCGGGTATTGCCCATACGGGCCAGGTAAAATGTTCCTTACCCTGCAGTTTCTCAGAGGCCCCATGTCCAGGGGACCCCTGGTCCGTAGGGTAGTCACTGGTCTCCATGGTGATGGGACCTCGGCCTCCTCTGCCACAGAGCCTTCCTCCAACCAGCCTCTCCATAGACCGTAGGACGGGAAAGGTGGTCCGGGACTATTTACAAACCCAAAAGTTATTGGGTGGCCTGCAAGTTCTCGGCCTTGTTAATTTTTGTAAAACGGGGTATTTAGCGGGGATCAAGCAAAGTCCCAATGGGGACGGGCAGTATGGCAGCTGGGAACTGCTACCTTTTTAACACTCCTCTTCTTCGGGACTGTATGGCGGGGGAGAGGACTGGGTGTGCCTCTGGGCACTGTGGCTTACCCTCCTCCAGACATCGAGGGCAAACCATCCCCGCTCCCCGCAATGCCGGGTGTAGCTCACTAGCTCTCCGGGCTCCAGGTCACGGTCCAGGTGACCCATTGGAAGGTGGGAGTTAACGTCCCGCCGGGATACGAATATCTCCGCCTCCAGGCCCGGTTCAAAGATGAACCCCCATCCACACCGGGGGTCAAACTGACGGACTTGGCCTTCGTGGGTCGGGCCCCACACCCGATAGATGGCACTGCGAAGATTTTCCTTCTCCCTGATGGTCCGGGCCAGCACCTCTGCCTTCTGCTTCTCTCGTGACGCGATGTCCCAGCCCAGCTGGCTCTGCTGCCGCTCCCAATATGGAGCGTCTGCCTGCTCCCTTTGCGTGGGGGTCGGGCCCAGCCGGAGCTCCCCCGTGCTGGCTACGACCGGCACCTTCTACACTGGGGGACTCCGCTGTGACGTGGCCTGCTGTGCTGCCTTTCAGCAGCAACCCTGCGACGCCTCAGCCGAGGCCTGGTTTGTGGGAGTGGCTAGATTTGCCCGCTGGACCTCCTTCCGGTCACCAGGTACTTCCATTTTGGCCGGGCAGACTGCCGGTGCCTGGATTAGCTGGGGTGCGGCTGCTTCCGGGACTGGCAGAACGACACCGGGAGCGGGCATCCTCTGTAGATGGGTCTTCCAGGGAAGAGGTACTGACGCCGGTCGTATGACTGGCCATCCGCATTCTTCTTCCACCAGCGGGTCCTCACGGGTGGATTGAACGGGCTCCGCTGCCGATGTCGGGGGCAGCGGACCGAGCGGGGGAGCAGCGGCAGCGGGTACGAGCGGTGAGGGAGGAAACATAGAGGGCAGGGGCAGACCGGTTCCCTCAGCCACGTCGGCCGGTCCCTCGGGAACACAGGGGCATGGGTCGATTACTCGCTCCTCCAAAATTGCCTCCACTTCACGTACTTGCACGGTCGTAGCTATCTCCTCCATGTCAGCCACCCACCTCTCCATCAGGAAGCGAACCTGGGCCTGCAGATGGCGGCACTTCAGTGTCGTCCAGACTTCCACCCATGCTGCTGTTCCAAGCGCGGGCTCCGGTGCTGCGAGCTTGCAGGACGGGTCGGCCATGGCACTCTCGCGGGGTCCAGGAACCAGAAGTGTGGCAGGGTCCTGGAGTCCCTGCCCTTTATCAGCTCGGTCACATGTCGCTGAATGTTCACCCGCCCCCCTTGGCCTTTTTGCAGCACTCCCTTCTTTTGCTGGGTAGTTTCGCTTTTCAACCGCGCGCTTTGCTGCACGGCCGTGTTCCCAGGGGGCGGGGCTTCAGTTTTTCGCGCCCTTTCTGCGGGGAAGAAGACTCTAGCGGGAATCTTCGCGCCAAAAGATGGCGGCAAGATGGCAGATTCTGAAAGGCGCACTTCACTAGGTAAGTGAATAGGTAAGTATCCTGTTCGTGACGCCAGAAGAGTCGATGTGTACCGCCCCACGGTTGGCTGCAGCCGAGCCGCTCGGATCTGGGCTCGTTGGTGGATGGCTCGAGTGCCTCTGGACCCGGGATCACTTCGCTCTGAAAGGGGATGCTGACGCTTTTGGTGGGGGTTAGGTAGGTGCACGGCCGGAGCCGCGCTTGAGTTCGTGACGCCACCCACGGGATGTGGTGAAGGTAGACATCACCGCTGCAGTTACGGGGCACCCGGGGCAGATGTTAATGCAGCAAATTGTTAACCCCTCTGTGGGCAGGGATGGTGGTGCCGGGACCCATTGGGGTAGCTGGGCGGTGCAGGGCATTGCGCGGCCGGATGGCACTGTTGTACTCACTGTTATTGACACACACAAGTCTCTGGTAAACCAAGTGGATGGTGGTCGGTGCCCGCAGCCGGCTGTGTCTGGTCCCCCACCCGGTTCGGTGATCTTGGCCTTTCTCCTGCACCGTGTTGTGTATTTGGGCTGCCTGCACTTCAGCAACGGGAGTCCGCTCCCCGACTTTGTGTATGTCGGGAGAGCCCTTTTGCCCGCAGACGCTGGCCCGTGGGATCTGTCTGCCTGTGCGGTGGCTTTCTATCTCCCTCAGTGGGCTGTTGTTTTCAGTCGGGACTTGGGTGGGAAAGGACCTATAGTCCAGACCGCAATCAGTTAATTAACTCAGTACAGTGCATTCTGGACCTCATTTCAGGGTCTGAGTACACCCCTGTGTGCTCCGGTTTTCGAGTCGGTTCCCCGGGTCGGTACGGCTCCTGTAGGCTAAGGCCACCATTTGCCTCCTAGCCAAAGGTGCCCGGGCTCCAACCCCGGCACCTGTAAGACTCCTTCACTCCACTTCACTCTCAACTCTTCTTCTCACTGATCTGCCTGTGTTTTCCTGCCTCAGACCCTCTGAACTCCTCGGCGGGCGTGGCCAACTGCCTGGTTCCACCCCCTGGTGTGTCCATCAAGCACTGAGGCAGGTGACTAGGTTTTAATGGTTGGCTGATGACACCCTTTTGGGGGACAGGTGTAGTGCGGGGGTCTAACTGTGACTACCTGGTTAGTCCAGGGCATCACATAGACATTGCTATGATACCTTCTAGGGAATTGAGAATTTGGAATTGAATCCAGGGATCCCAGATCGCATGGAATAGATCAAGGGAGTCGTTCCTAATTGCTTTTATTTTTTCATAGAGCATAATGTTGTTAACCTTCTTTAAAATTGTATTGCTAAATAGGGTAGGTGATTTCCATTGACTGGCTATATGAATTTTAGCTTCCAATGTGATAAAGGATACTAGTTTGTGGCATTTATTAGTTGTTCCAACTGGTTTGTCGCCAAACAATAGAACTTCAGGTGAGTATATATTAGAGCTATCACTAAGCTTATTTATTATAGAGATGACTTCCCTCCAAAGATTTGATACCACCGGACAGGTCAACCAGATATGAGCTATATCACCTTGTGACCACACCCTCGATCTATGATACCCGGGTAGATAGTACTTAGGTAAGCTGGAACAAAATATGATCGGTGAAATATTTTTATAGATGTTTCAGAAAGGGAAATCTGGTTGCTCCCACTGGTAATATTTTGGTAGCATTTGTTCCATTTTTCCAAAGTCATAGTGAACCTTTGATCCTGTTCCCACTGGTCCATCACTTTCATTTTAATGTTTGGCGTAGGGCGATTCAAGATATTATATATCAATGATATTGTACCTCTCCCCCCTCGGATTGAAAATGCTCTTTCAAAGGCTGTCATGTTCAGGGTTCGTATTTCTCCCAACAGAGTGCCCCCACAAAATGATATACCTGTTCAATCCTGAATGTTACTTCTCCTGGTGGCAAAAACGGAGAAACAAATTCCGCTTTAGAGTACAAACTAAAGAGAGGAGCAAAATGGCTTAAGCGGGTAATACCTTTATTCTCCACCAAGAGAATCCTCTAGAGTCTACAACCGGTAGGAACATTAGATTGCTGAAAAAATTAAGGAGTTAAAAATTAAGGAGTGGCAATGGGTTCGTTTGTAACTGGCACTGAAACTGATTAGACCTCCATAACATCACAGTGTTGTAGGAGAAGGGGGCTGATTTCGCCATCTTAAGAGGCATTGAGCCTGTCATCCAGATTAAACTGCTTAAAGTATAGGGCACCAGTAAGGTATCCTCTAGTCTAATCCACCTGGGGGCGCGATCACCCATCATAATAGTGGATATTTGTGCAAATTGGGCTGCTTTATAATAAAGGGAGAGATTAGGGAGGGAAATGCCGCACCACCTTTTTTAGCGAAAGAGTTTTTGTTGTGTTATTCTCGCTCTTTTGTTGTTCAAAATGAGTTTAGAGATTTCCGAATGTATTCGTTTAAACATGCTTTGAGGCAAGAGTATAGGGAGTAAACGGAACAAATATAGGAATCGTGAAAGAGTAAACTGCATGGGTTCTGCCCAGAAATGATATAGAGGGTTGTGACCACTTATTGAAGTCTTGTACCATCTGATGGATAAGGTGTGACAAGTTCTGTTTAAATAGTGTGATCTTGTGGTTGGTTAGATTGACTCCCAAAATGAGATGTAATGGGATTGCTTCTGGAATTTAAAGTTTGAGAGTATCTTAGTTTGAATATTGTTTGGGGTGTTTAAAAAAAAAAAAGTGCCTCTGTCTTGTCAACATTCACTTTTAATCCAGATAATGACTCAAATCTATGTAGCAGTGCAAAGAGGTTGGGAAGAGATCTGTGTGGATCGGACATTTTCAGAAGTAAGTCATCAGCAAATAGGATTGGTCCAGATGTCTATAAATTAAGCCTATGTCCCCCTATATCTGGGTGTTCTCTAATGGTCTGGGCCAGTGGTTCCATCACTAATTCAAACAAGGCTGGTGATAAAGGGCACCCTTTTCTGGTACCTCCCCCAATACGGATCGGCTGTGGGGCAGTGGTGGGGAGCTTTAGGTAGGCCAAAGGACTATTGTAAAGAACGTATATAGTTCGAATAAAATTTTGAGTAAATCCCAATTTAGTTAGTACCCTATCTACAGTAGATAAGGCCACATTACTGAATTGAAGGCTTTCTCCATAAATTTTGGGGGGAATTTTAATTATTTTGCTTTTAATTTTTGAAGAGGTGTAGAAAGAGGTGGATAAACTTTTCCTGGTGATGGAACTTGACAAAGTGCCAACCGTGGAATTTTCATTGCTAGTCTTTGTTGCAGTGGTGTATTGCTGCTACTCTAAACTTTGACCCAGTTGGCCATGAAAGACATGTGTACCGCCCCGCGCTCGGCCGGCAGCCGAGCCGCTCGGATCCGGGCTCGTCGGTGGGTGGCTCGAGCACCTCCGGACCCGGGGGTCACGTCACTTTGAAGGGAGGCTGGCGCTACGTGAGGGGTTTCGGTGGGGAGGTTCACGGCTGGGGCCTTGGTGTTTAGGAATTTAAGTTCGTGATACCACCCATGGGTTGTGATGAATGTTGACACCACCGCTGCCATTAACTAGGCCCCCGGGGACGGTGTTGTGCAGACTGATGTTGACCCCTTCGTGGGCAGGGGGTGATGGTCCCGGGGCCCGGTGGTTGCGAGGTGCGGGTGTGTTAGTGTGGTGAGGTGCGCGGCCCGAGGGCACTGTTGTACTCACTATGACAGATACACTGGAGTCTCTGGTAAACCAAAAGGATGGTGGTCAGTGCCCGCAGCCGGCTGCGTCTGGTCCCCCTCCCAGTTTGGTGGTTCCCGCCTTTCTCCTGCACCTCGTTTTGTAGATTTTGACTGCCTATGCTTCAGCGACGGTAGTCTGCTCCCCGGCTTGGTGTGTGCCGGGAGAGCCCGTTTGCCTGCAGACGCTGGCCCGTGGGTTCTCTCTGCCTGAGTGGTGGCTTTCTATTCCCCTCATTGGGCTGTTGTCTTCAGTCGAGACTTGGGTGGGAAAAAACCTAAGGTCCAGACCCCAATCAGTGAATTTAACTCGGTCCAGTGGTTTCTGGGCCTCGTTCTGGGTCTGAGTACCCCTCCTCATGCTCCGGTTTCCAGTCGGTTCCCCGGTTTGGTACCAGTGGGCCACTACCCTGTCCCGGTCCCTTACGGTTCCACCAGCCGTCTTCCCAGCTCCTGCAGGCGACAACCACCGTCTGCCTCCTTGCCACAGGGTATCTGGGATATGACCCAGATCCCTGACAGACGTTTACTCCTTCTCAGCTACTCTCTTTCACCTCCAAAACTGATCTGTTGTGTGTTTGCCGCCTCAGGCTATCACAACTCCTCGGTGGACGTGGCCAACCGCCTGGCTCCACCCCCTGGTGTGAACGTCAAGACCTGAGAGGGGTGACACAAGGTTTTTAGGTTGGCTGCTGTTACCTTGTTAGGGGACGGGTGTTTGTGCAAGGGCCTGTCTGTGACTACCTGGCTAGTCCAGGGCGTCACATTCCCCCTTGGTTTAATGCAGACCGTCCACGGGCTGCCCGACCACCGCCAGTTTATTTTTGTTTGCTGTAAAACATAAACGGGAAAAACAGGTACAAGTATACTAAACTTTTTACATTTCAAGCAGGTTTTGAAATCATCTCTTACAGGAGGCCCATTCTTAAACGTTGCACATATAAAAACATTTTTATTAAGGGTGAATGGGACCGGGTCCTTCCACTTGCCCACCCAAGCAAACCTAAACCTTGATGCTGCCTGTAAAACTAGATCAGCACCCCTTTTCCACAGTCCAAGAACGGGTCAAGGTCTGGGTGTTGCCCATACGGGCCGGGTAAAAAACTCATAATAAAAAATATATCTGGTACACACAAAGGCAAAAAAAAAATTATCGAAAGTTGTAAAAAATATTTTTTTGCACATGTGGCAAATCTCTGGCAACATAAAATATATGACAAACATCTCTTGAACTCTAATGCCCTCTTCCAGAGGGTTATGTCCGTGAAGCGAATGTGGGATGTTTCAATTCTCAACATTCTCAGAATCTGGAGAGTCATTGATGCATGTGAAATTATGGGGAATGATGCATTTTTTAATGACTCCATTGACATTTTGTTCATTTAAATTGGGGGGGGGCACTCATCAATACCCTCCATTTAGCACAGAAAATGACAAAGATACACTTGTCAAACATCGAGCCTTATTAAGCCAGTAATCAAAGTCCCAATGTTGTTCAGTCAAAACTTTGTGTCGAAGGGCAGTGTCGGATCAAGCTGAATGGCTTCATTCCCAATCAGGACAGCAGAAGGAGGGACTCCTATGTTTTTGTTCAGAAGCCACCATCCCATTAAGTTAGAATTTAAGATTATCTAATCTCCAGTTTTTCCATAGGCCCCAATGTCTACAATTACAAACCGGCAGTTGCTGTCATCCATGGCTAACAGAACTGTAGAGGAAATATTGTGTTGTGTCCTGGTGGTGGATTCTCTGGGCCGTGCACCGGACTCCCCCAGTGAGGCAACCCGAAGCTAACCACTGTACAGGGAGTGTCCGATCACCCCACCAGAGGGCCTAGGTGCACGGTAGCCGGAGCACTTGAGGTACAGGATCAGCGTCCTTCAGGAGACTGGTATGAAGATTTCTCTGGGGCCACAGAGCTCCTGGAGGCGGTCCAGATGACGGGACTCAGATTCAGGTGCTAGGTAGAGTCATCAGGCGGGATCTGGATCCAGCTGGACGAGAGGGCAGAGGTCACCAGGAGAAGTCGGGGATCGGAGAAGGGTTCAGGCAGAAGGAGATGGTGGAGTTCACAGCCGACAGTCACCAGAAGACTTCCTGGGCAAGCCGTGGTCAGAACCAGGTTAGCGTGGCAGGACTGGCTCTGCGAAAGACAGAGGGTTAATAGGAGGCAAGGGGGGACCTGAACACCTAGCTAATGAAAAACGTTGATCAGGCACCGCCCACATGGAAAGGAGATCCTGATATACCCTGTACCTGTATTTGGCAATATCCTGTTTCTGGGACACTGGCCTTTTAAAAAAAGTTCAGTGACTGCGCGCGCGCCCTAATGCGCATGTGCGAGTCCCTTGTGCCGGAGACCAGAGCTGGAAACGATGCAGAAGATGCAGGAGAGCCCGACGGTGTGTCCTGGGTCGCAGGGGAACGCCGGGACCGAAGGACCGGAAGCACGGGGGACGCAGAAGAGGGGGAGTGAGCCGAGGAGCCATGGGCAAGAGGACCGGGGACCGGAGCAGTGAGTGAGAGGCGGCGTTGGGACCCGGGAAGCATGACATGTTGCTTGTAATTATAATATTAGGAACCTAAGTTTGGTGGCTTATTCACATGGATGTGTTTAAAGTTAACAACCCCTATGCAGTTGGAAACTGACATTTTGTTAGGTCCTGGTGGTGGAAACACTGGACCGTACACCGGACTGCCCCAGTGAGGCAACCAGACCGGTCACCCCACCAGAGGGCCCTGATGCACGGCAACCGAAGCACTACTGGTAGCAAGATAGTCCGTTCAGGGAACTGGGAAGTAGATGTCTCTGGGTTCGCAGAGTTCCTGAAAGTAGTCCGGAGGACGAGACTCAGTTTTAGATGCCGGGCTGTGATGTCAGGCGGAATCCGGAACCAGCTGAGCGAGAGAGCAGGTCACCCAACGGAACCAGGGATCGGAGACAGGTGGGACTGAGGAGGTGGTGGAATCCTTAGATGACAGTCACCGACAGGACTTCTGGAACAGCCATGGACAGGACCGGTTGGCGTAGCAGAACGGACTCTGTGAGAGAGACAGGGTTAATACCGGACAAGGCAAATGGGGGACCTGAACTCCTAGCTTACTAAACACGTAGGACAGGCCCCGCCCACCTGGATGGAAGATCCTCTTATACCTAGTACCTGCACAAGCAATATCCTGTTTCTGGACGCTGGACTTTTAAGAGCATGTCAATGACCGCGCGTGCCCTAATGAGCATGCGCGAGGCCTGGGTGCCTGCGGCCAGAGCGGGGAGTGGTGCAGAGGAAGCAGGAGTGCCCGGCAGAGAGTCTTGCGTCACGGAGGAGCGCCTGGAGCGAGGAACAAGACGCATGGAGGACGCAGGAGTGGGAGAGGGAGCAGGGTGAGCGCGGAGAGGAGGGCCGGAGGCCGGGGCGGTGAGTAAGGAGTGCCGTCGGGGACCGGAGAGCGTGACAGTACCCCCTCCCCCACGACCTCCTCCCCGCAACCGGGACAGGAACCCACGCATCAGGGGGGGTGCCAACATTCTCCCGGGGCTCCCAGGACCTATCCTCGGGGCCATAACCCACCCAGTCCACCAGGAAGTATTGCCTACCCCGCACGGTCTTCATGGCCACAATATCCCTTACCGCATAGATGTCATTGTCAGCAATAGGAGGAGGACTGGTGTCAGCGGAGAAGGAACCAAGGACAACCGGCTTGAGCAAGGAGACATGGAAGTAGTTGGGTATCCGCATCATGGCCGGGAGCTGCAGCTTGTAGGAGACCTCATTGATCTTGCCGATAACTTTGAACGGCCCAATGTATCGAGGACCCAACTTATACGAAGGCAGCTTCAATCGGATGTATTTGGATGCAAGCCACACCAGATCACCTGGAGAGAAACTCGGAGGATCCAGGCGCCTCTTGTCCGTGTGTCTCTTCATCTGCAGGGAAGCAAGTTCAAGAGAAGTCATAACAGTGTTCCATATGGCAGAGAAATCTCGAACCAGGGCATCAGCAGCGGGGACATCGGAAGCCGAGGATACTGGTAATGGAACGGAAGGCTGAAGTCCGTAAACGACATGGAAGGGAGAGCTGGAGGTGGACTCGCTGATGTGATGGTTATGGGAGAATTTAGCCCAAGGAAGAAGCGTGGACCAATCGTCATGATGGATGTTGATGTAGTGGCGCAGGAAGGAAGTCAGGATCTGATTGACTCGTTCCACCTGGCCATTTGACTGAGGGTGGTAAGCCGAAGAAAAGTCCAGAAACACTCCCAGATGTTCGCAGAGAGCCCTCCAAAAGTGTGAGGTAAACTGAGTTCCTCTGTCGGACACAATGTGTGCGGGAAAGCCATGCAACCGGAAGATGTGCTGTTTGAAGGCATCAGCGAGCTCCTGGGCAGAGGGCAATCCGACCATGGGGATGAAATGAGCCATCTTCGAGAAACGGTCCACCACGACTCATATGACCGTATGTCCGGAGGACAAGGGCAAGTCAGTAATGAAGTCCATGGTAATGTGTTGCCACAGAACAGAGGGAATTGGCAGAGGCAGAAGACGACCATATGGGAGGTGCTTGGGCGTCTTGTTCCGGGCACAGGATGGGCAGCCTGAGACGAAGGAGACGACGTCCTTGTGAAGAGATGGCCACCAATAGTGATGGACAATCGTACTCCATGTTTTCTTCTGACCAGCATGGCCAGCGGTTTTCGAGGCATGACCCCAGTGTAAGACTTTCTGCCTGTCGGTCTCTGAGACATAGGTCTTCCCAAGGGGTATCTGAGCCAGAGCAACAGGAGCCACCGGAATGACCTTACTGGGGCAGATGATGGGTTGGAACGTCTCCTCCTCCTGCTCCACGGGCACAAAGGACCTGGACAAGGCATCTGCTCGCATGTTCTTATCCGCGGGCCGAAAATGGAGTTGGAAATCGAACCGGGCAAAGAACAAGGACCACCGGGCTTGTCGTGGGTTCAGTCTTTGAGCAGACCGCAGGTATTCCAGGTTCTTGTGGTCAGTGTAAATGATCACTGGGTATCGTCGTCAGGATCTTCTGAATATGGATGGACTTTTTTAATACCATGTGAAAATAAAGAAAGAAATTATTTTACGTTGGATGTGCCGATATTTTTCCTCTTATTCAAGTTATAGTCCACCTGGCGGACTTTATATCGTTGCACTCCATGGATGTGTGGTGACCTATTCCATTGGGCGTGTCAAGCTTTCCTCCATTTCGTCTGTTGATCACTGGGTATACTGCTCCCTCCAGGAGGTAGCGCCATTCCTCCAAAGCCAGTTTGACAGCCAGTAGCTCTCGATCACCGATGGTGTAGTTGCGTTCAGGCGCCGAGAAGCTCTTGGAGAAGAATCCGCAAGTGACCATCTTCCCAGTGGAGGACTTCTGCGTGAGCACTGCCCCGGCCCCTGAGGGGGAGGCATCCACCTCCAAGGTGAACTGTCGGTTCAACTCTGGATGATGGAGAACAGGAGAGGAAGCAAACGCCCGCTTCAGAGAGTGGAATGCGGCGTCAGCCGCCGGTGACCAGTCCTTCGGGTTAGCCCCTTTCTTGGTCAAGGCAGATAGAGGCGCAGTCAGAGCAGAGAAATAAGGAATGAACTGACGGTAATAATTGGCAAAGCCGAGGAAGTGTTGAATAGCCTTCAGTCCGGAAGGAGGGGGCCAGTTGAAGATATAAGAGACCTTCTGGGTCCATCTGCAGACCGGTGTCGGAGATCACGTAACCCCGGAAAGGAAGAGATGACTGTTCGAACACGGTACTTTTCATACTTGGTGTACAGGTGATTCTCCCTAAGCCCTTGTAGGACCAGCTACATGTTCTCTCTGTGGGTCTATAGCTCCGAGGAGAAGACCAGGATGTCGTCTAGATATACGACCACACAGACGTAGAGGAGATCCCTGAATACGTCATTCACTAGTTCTTGGAAGACTGCCGGAGCGTTACACAAACCAAAGGGCATCACACAATACTCGTAGTGCCCATCATGAGTGTTGAATGCGGTCTTCCATTTGTCCCCAGAGAGAATGCGAACCAGGTTGTAGGCACTGCGGAGATCCAACTTGGTGAACACACGAGCTCCTCTGAGCCAATCGAATAATTTGAGGATGAGCGGCAGAGGGTATTTATTCTTCACGGTGATCTGGTTTAATCCACGATAGTCAATGCAGGGGCGCAGGTCACCTTCTTTCTTCTTAACGAAGAAGAAGCCTGCTCCAGCCGGAGACAAGGATCTCCGAATGAATCCCCTTGCCAGATTCTCGGTGATGTAGGCGGACATGGCCCGTGTTTCAGCCGGGGACAAGGGGTATATCCATCCCTGAGGGGGTGTGGTTCCCGGCAGCAGGTCGATGGCACAGTCATAGGGATGATGTGGTGGACGTACCTCTGACTCGTTTTTATCAAAAACGTCCGCGAAGGACCAATAGGCGGAAGCAGTCCTGGTAGGGACTCCGGGACCGGAGGTCATCAGATGGGCTGTATGGACGTCAGACAGTTCTCATGGCAAGACGAGCCCCATCGGGTGATCTCTCCCACCCCAGCTGACCGAAGGTTCGTGTTCCCGTAACCAGGGAAGACCCAGCAGGATCTGATGAGACATGCGCGGAAGGACATAGAGAGTGATTTTCTCAGTGTGCAGGGCACCGATGCGAAGTTCCACGGGCTTGGTGATAAACCAGATGGTGTCAGAGAGGGGTCTCCCATCCACAGAAGCAATCACGAGGGGTTTGTCTAGTGGAATAACAGGCACCTGGTACTTGTCCACCGTAGCCTGCTGGATGAAGTTGCCTGCTGCCCCAGAATCGAGATACGCCTCTGCCGTGAACCGGGACTCTTCCGATGTCACCTGAACAGTCCATGTAATTGGGTCTGAGAGAGTCCCAGTACCTAGGGTGGCCTCTCCTACCAACCCTAGGCTTTGGAGTTTCTCAGCTTCTCTGGACAGGAATGTAGCAAGTGTGTGCCACCTCTGCAGAAGATATTGTGTATATTGAAACGCATTGTGGCAGATAGAAAACATATTCTACAAAAATTAAACTAATACTGTGGCCTCCTTAGCGCTTTATCAGACCGTGCTTCCATTCCTTACTAGGGAGAATATTGTGGCACTCCTGAGGCTTCAGTCGCCACAGGGTACTGCACCTCACCAGAGGTGCAGTATTCATTTCCGATACAGAGGAGGTTATCGCCAGTAAAACCACCACAATCCACCAAAACATATAGTTAGATGCCCTCTTACTGGGACTGGGCTAGGGTAGAGACATTAGAGGATGGCCATCACTAATGTAGTGGACCTTCTGCTCATCAGTTCAGGAACTCGGGGGGGAGGAGCCAGACACCAGGGAGCAAGGTGACACAAACACACTAACAAGCAGTCTAGCCCAGGACAGGAAACAAGTTAAATGCAAGAGGACACGGTCGCTGAGGGTAGAGATGATAGCTCCCTCAGGGCCGGCTCCATCCTAAGGGTGCAAAGCCCTAGGCTGGTGGGCACTGCAAGGCCCACCAGCGGAATCTGCCTTGCAGAGGATTTTAAGTCTTCTGGCCCACACACAGCGCCTGGGGCAAAGCAGCATATAGAGCCAGGAGTCGGAACTCTAGGGCGGCTCCATCTATGGACTCGCACTGCCTGCTATATGGGATGAGGAACTAAACAAACCCCCAAGGACTCAGGTCCCAGTGTAGCTTGAAGCCACAGGAATTCGCATAACACGGTGAAGGGAGGAAGGATTCGCTGAACGAAACACCAGTTCTGACCTCTGAACTATCCGGTATTGGCTGGAGCCAATGACGGCGGAGTCCGGCAGTCCAAAGGTGGTGACATCTCAGTGAGTAAAGAACTTAAACTGCACCCACTGTGTCGTCTGATTCTTCCCGCGTCCCGCTCTCCTTCCCTAGAGTGGACTACTACCTCCACATCCTCCCCGGGGCCTGAGCTCTGCCTGTGGATAGCTATTTTTCAGCGTAAGAAAACTGGGGAAAACGGGTTTTATGCCGCGCTAAGAGACCACAAGCATAAATATAATAATTTGTTCTTTTATTTAGGTCATTCCAACGCATTTCGGAGACTCATCTGCCTCCTTCCTCAGGGAAAAGAATCTCAATGGATAGCTATAACGACCGTGCTGCATTATCCTCTGCACCGGAGAAGGCATCCTGCAGCGGCGGACAGTACCTGGCCGCATACCACAGGTGGCGTCACGAATAATAATGAACAACAACTCCCATCATCCCCATCTCGCATCTTTAATTGACACCGACGGGGTCACGGAACCGGGCCAGGCCGCTGTGACATTCCCAAAACCGGCCAGGCGATGGGTAGCCCTCACCCCAGAGACCCCTTGTGCGCATCAATAGTGTTGCGAAAAAGTATGAGGACACACGTCCAAAACTACCAAACATTATCATTTTGTGCTTACCTATTTTTTTTGGGGGTACAAATGAGACTAATAGGGATACTGCCCTAAATCCTTGGCCATAAATCTTCAAAGCTCATCAATAGACAAAGGTTTAAACACACACATTGTACCTTACAAGGCCTCTTTTCAGGGGTCAATGAGGTTGGGGCATATTTTATTCTGTGCACCCTGCAACACTATGTTAAATTGACTACGCATAATAATGGACATGAAGTAATGCCAGGTCAGTACTAAGCAAATCTGTAGATAAACATGAACCAATTTCATATGTGAAATTTAAAAATAAAAACATATACATAAGAATACTTTGAGGCTTGATTAGATAACATGCATCTTTTTCACTGACTCTGGTGGAGAAAAGCCGTAAGGATTTTTAACTTACCTCAGGGTCAACAGGAGTCGCTTTTACATTTCCTAAACCGGATATAGCTGGACATATTTGGTTTAGGAAGGTACTGGAAACCGTAGACCGTTAGATAGATATCTGATGAACTGGAAGCCGCAGATAGCCAGAAAGACTTCTTATAATCTGCATACAGGTAGCAGACCAAACTCTTGAGTAAATAGAAAGTCTTACTGCCAAGGAAATGTGACGCCCTGGCCGGGCCAGGTAGTCGCAGATAGGGCCCCGCATTACATCAGTCACCTAACAAGGTGACAGAAGCCAAATATTTAAACCCTAGTCACCCCCCTCAGTGCTTGATGGACACACCAGGGGGCGGAGCCAGGTGGTTGGACACGCCCACCGATGAGTTCGGATGGCCTGTGGCGGGAAAAGACAGCAGATCAGTTTGAGAGTTGAGTGGAGGAGGTCAGGCCTGTGTGAAAGGCCTGTAGCAGACTGACAGGTGCCAGGGTAGGAGCCCGGGTACCTTTGGCTAGGAGGCAGATGGAGGCCTCTGTCTGCAGGAGCCGAGAAGATGGCTCAGTGGAACCGAGGTGGACTGGGACAGGGTAGTGGCCTGCCGCTACCGACCCAGGGAACCGACTCGGAAACCGGAGCATAAAGGGGGGTATTCAGACCCTGAAGCTAGGTCCAGAATCTACTGGGGGCTAGCTAATTAACTGATTGCGGCCAGGACTATAGGTCCTGTCCCACCCAAAGTCCTGACTGAAGGCAACAGCCCAACGAGGGGGATAAAAAGCCACCGCCATGGCAGAGAGATCCCACGGGCCAGCGTCTGCTTCTCAGGCAACCACAAGCCAGGGAGCGGACTCCTGAAGTTGCAAGCGCAGGTAGTCCACCATCACAAAACAGGTGCGGGAGAAAAACAGAGACCACCAACCGGGTGGGGGAAAAGACTGCAGTCGGCTGCGGGCACCGACCACCATCACCTTGGTTTACCAGAGATTTGTGTGTTTATTAATAGTGAGTACATCAGTGCCCTCCGGCCGCCCATCTCCCTGCCCCGCCCAACTCCCCAACGGGTCCCAGGGCCACCATCCCTACCCATGGAGGGGTTAACAACTTGCTGCGCAACATCTCCTCCAGGTGCCCCGTAACTGCAGCGGTGGTGTCCACCTTCACCACAACACGTGGGTGGTGTTACAAACTTAAACACGGCTCCGGATGTACATCTACATCCCCAAACCGCCAACCCCTTTTTGATCGGAGTGACCGCAGGATCCCCCTGGGTCCGGAGACCCTCGAGCCACCTACTGAATGTACGGACCCGAACGTCTCGGCTGCCGAGCACAGAAGCTACACACAGCCAGGAAGATGTATTAAAAAATGCAGGAAGACACGTAGAGGAGGTTCTAGAAGACCAGGGACAGGTAGCAAACAGAACTCCCGAGAAACTAGAAAGATTGAATACCATGGAAACCACACATACAGTTAGGTCCAGAAATATTTGGACAGTGACACAATTTTCGCGAGTTGGGCTCTGCATGCCACAACATTGGATTTGAAATGAAACCTCTACAACAGAATTCAAGTGCAGATTGTAACGTTTAATTTGAAGGTTTGAACAAAAATATCTGATAGAAATTGTAGGAATTGTACACATTTCTTTACAAACACTCCACATTTTAGGAGGTCAAAAGTAATTGGACAAATAAACCAAACCCAAACAAAATATTTTTATTTTCAATATTTTGTTGCGAATCCTTTGGAAGCAATCACTGCCTTAAGTCTGGAACCCATGGACATCACCAAACGCTGGGTTTCCTCCTTCTTAATGCTTTGCCAGGCCTTTACAGCCGCAGCCTTCAGGTCTTGCTTGTTTGTGGGTCTTTCCGTCTTAAGTCTGGATTTGAGCAAGTGAAATGCATGCTCAATTGGGTTAAGATCTGGTGATTGACTTGGCCATTGCAGAATGTTCCACTTTTTTGCACTCATGAACTCCTGGGTAGCTTTGGCTGTATGCTTGGGGTCATTGTCCATCTGTACTATGAAGCGCCGTCCGATCAACTTTGTGGCATTTGGCTGAATATGGGCTGAAAGTATATCCCAGTACACTTCAGAATTCATCCGGCTACTCTTGTCTGCTGTTATGTCATCAATAAACACAAGTGACCCAGTGCCATTGAAAGCCATGCATGCCCATGCCATCACGTTGCCTCCACCATGTTTTACAGAGGATGTGGTGTGCCTTGGATCATGTGCCATTCCCTTTCTTCTCCAAACTTTTTTCTTCCCATCCTTCTGGTACAGGTTGATCTTTGTCTCATCTGTCCATAGAATACTTTTCCAGAACTGAGCTGGCTTCATGAGGTGTTTTTCAGCAAATTTAACTCTGGCCTGTCTATTTTTGGAATTGATGAATGGTTTGCATCTAGATGTGAACCCTTTGTATTTACTTTCATGGAGTCTTCTCTTTACTGTTGACTTAGAGACAGTTACACCTACTTCACTGAGAGTGTTCTGGACTTCAGTTGATGTTGTGAATGGGTTCTTCTTCCCCAAAGAAAGTATGCGGCGATCATCCACCACTGTTGTCATCCGTGGACGCCCAGGCCTTTTTGAGTTCCCAACCTCACCAGTCAATTCCTTTTTTCTCAGAATGTACCCGACTGTTGATTTTGCTACTCCAAGCATGTCTGCTATCTCTCTGATGGATTTTTTCTTTTTTTTCAGCTTCAGGATGTTCTGCTTCACCTCAATTGAGAGTTCCTTAGACCGCATGTTGTCTGGTCACAGCAACAGCTTCCAAATGCAAAACCACACACCTGTAATCAAAACCAGACCTTTTAACTACTTCATTGATTACAGGTTAACGAGGGAGACGCCTTCAGAGTTAATTGCAGCCCTTAGAGTCCCTTGTCCAATTACTTTTGGTCCCTTGAAAAAGAGGAGGCTATGCATTACAGAGCTATGATTCCTAAACCCTTTCTCCGATTTGGATGTGAAAACTCTCATATTGCAGCTGGGAGTGTGCACTTTCATCCCATATTATATATATAATTGTATTTCTGAACATGTTTTTGTAAACAGCTAAAATAACAAAACTTGTGTCACTGTCCAAATATTTCTGGACCTAACTGTAGCTAGTGAAAACATCAGGCAGGTTTTGTGATACTGGAACCTGCAGGCAAGTAGATAGCGATACTTTAAACCACACGCAGGTAGGTAACTCTGGAACTGGAAGACACAGGAAGCCAAGAATATGTCCTGGAAACCCCAGGCAGTTGAGCAACTGTGGTACTGAAAGCTGTAGACTGATTGTAGATGTACTAGAAGCTGTCAGCAAAGAGGAGATGTAATGAAGACTGCAGACAGATTGCTGTGCACAAAGTAAAAGCCTTAATACCAAGGCTCAGCTGTGTATTTTGGAAATCCTTTAATAGGCCTAGGAAGTTTATCACATGGGCTACTTGCAAAATTTGATGCGATGAAGAAGAAAATCTAGCCAAACGGGATTGAAGGAGTAGAGCCCAGACCCACTACAGGGGTGTAACAACCAATAAAAGCTTACAATCTTTAAGAAAGTGCAGGAGACACAAAAGGTAAAGAAAGGGCTTGTTGTGTATGATCCAGGCATAACTATAACAAATAGGTGTCACATACTTACTTGGGGAAGGTCCAGTGTTCTGCCTTCGTCCACGTGTGAGCTGTGTGGACTCCGGCATACAGCTAACCTTCATTCACTGTTTCAATAAACAGACTGTGTTGCCTTTAAGTCTTTATTTATTAAATGATGATGGATAGGTGGATGATCATAAGAAATGGATGATTAATTGGTAAAAACTATAACAAAAGATACAAATCCAAATCAGTACAGGCATATCACAAATAACAGAATGACATACATAGTAGTACTGGTATTTACAGAATCTGCATAACATAGAGAGCAATGCATATGACTGAATACAAAATTTACACTGCTGATGCTGCCCTACACCTGCTCTGCATGTATCACGGCCTATGTAATCTGAGTAGAGCCACTGTTACTTCACAGTGCCTACATAACAACTGTACACATATTTTAACATAAATATGTAGTTTAGTACAATGATTCCTACCGGGATCCACTAGTTAGGAGGAACGATTGAAGAAAAGGAACTGGAGCCAGCTATAGCACCTCTGAATCCTATGGAGGCACCAAGACATCTGCATCTCCAACTCAGGAAGGGAAGGGAAAAGGGGCAGTCCAAGGAAGTATCTTTTCCTTAAAGCAACAGGCTCCAACCCACAGAAATACTGTGGAGATGTATGAGGAAAACACTTAAAACATAAGAAAGCCAACAGTGACCTCTTGTGGGCAACAAACGATATTACCCTTATCCTATTTAACGAATAGAAGACAGAACATCCAGCATGGAGCAAGATACAAAACAAATCCAAACAGGGGTTTCTCCGCAACAAACAAGGGGTACACCGGTGAAACAGTAACAATTGTGAACACTCGTGCTAGGGAGAGGGATGATGAGACACCTCTTCCACTCACCTGCAGTTGCATCCTGCACTCCTTGCCAGTCCCTATACATGTTCTGCACCTGTTACCCAGCAGGATACCTGAAATCCTGAGAGACCCTGTAATAACCCTGGATAGTGAGTAGGCCGGTGAGGATCACTAGTCCCACTGCTGAACTAATACAACAGGAAGGGAAGGTACCACAGACAGGGGAAACAACAAAGGATAAAGCTCAGCTTCACGGCTGCAGTCAGAAACCAGCACTGCAACCTACACTGTTTCACTGCCACAAGTGCTCCAGCAGCTCCTTCCATTTCAAGGCCTAGCTACAGCCTGAATTCAGAATAATCTGTACCCTCTACTGGGAGATATGACCATATATAAAGGAAGGGAATAGTCACCATCTGGAAACACCTAAGGCCAGGCATCAGAAGCTGCTTGAAAGCAAAACTGACATAAAACCTTTCAACACCAAAGGAAAGGGAATATGTTTAATGTGAGAGGTCTCAAATGGCAAAGAGAGACTCTGGCCCAGATCTTGTCACAAGTAAAGTTGAGCGCGGTTCGAGGTTCGAGGTTTGCCAGTTCGCGGTTCGAGTGATTTTGGGGGGTGTTCTAGATCGAACTAGAACTCAAGCTTTTTGCTAAAACTTGATAGTTCTAGTTACGTTCGAGAACGGTTCTATAAGCAAAAGCAGGGCTTTTTACAGCTACAGTGTGCAGGAAGCCATCGCTGGCAGCCTGCCAGAAGCTGGTAACCAAGATAAACATCGGGTATCCAAGCAAAGCGCTTTGGTTAGCAACCCGATATTTACCCTGGTTACGCGTGCAGGGAGCCGACACTTCCCCACTAGGCTCCGCCCCCTCCTGCACTCAGCATGTACACACACACACTCACACTCACCTGTCCCCAGCCATGCAGTCCCCGGCACTGACATCCTCAGCAACCCACATGGCCCTGCTAGGCTCCACCCACTTCACACTCCGCCGCCCACACACATGGCCCCGCTAGGCTCCGCCCACCTCGCACCCGCACACATAGCCCCGCTAGGCTCCTCCCACCTCACACCCGCACACATTACCTTGCTAGGCTCCGCCCACCTCGCACCAAACACATTACTCCACCAGGCTCCGCCCACCTCGCACCGCACACATGACCCCGCTTGGCTCTGCCCACCTCGCACCCGCACACATTACCCCGCTAAGCTCCGCCCACCTCGCACCCACACACATTACCCCACTAGGCTCTGCCCACCTCGCACCGCACACATAACCCCGCTAGGCTACGCCCACCTCACACCCGCATACATTTCGTCGCTAGGCTCCGCCCACCTCGCACCGCACATATTACCCCGCTAGGCTCTGCCCACCTCGCACCCACACACATTACCTCGCTAGGCTCCGCTCACCTCGCACCCGCACACATTACACCGCTAGGCTTCACCCACCTCGCACCACTCACATGGCCCCGCTTAACTCTGCCCACCTCGCACCCGCACACATTACCCCGCTAGGCTCCGCCCACCTCGCACCCACACACATTACCCCGCTAGGCTCCGCCCACCTTGCACCGCACACATTACCCCGCTAGACTCCGCCCACCTTGCATCGGCACACATTACCCCGTTAGGCTCCGCCCACCTCACACCTCACACATTACCCCGCTAGGCTCCGCCCACCTTGCACCACACACATTACCCCACTAGACTCTGCCCACCTCACATCGGCACACATTACCCCGCTTGGCTCCGCCCACCTCGCACCGAACACATAGCCTTGCTATGCTCCACCCACCTAGCACCGCACACATAGTCCCGCTAGGCTCCGCCCACCTCACACCGCACACATAGCCCCGCTAGGCTCCGCCCACCTCACACCCACACACATTACCTCGCTTGGCTCCACCCACCTTGCACCGCACACATGGGCCTGCTTGGCTCCGCCCACCTCGCACCCGCACACATTACCCCGCTAGGCTTCGTCCACCTCGCACCCGCACACATTACCCCGCTAGGCTCCGCCCACCTCGCACTGTACACATAGCCCCGCTAGGCTCCGCCCACCTTGCACCACATACATTACCTCATAGGCTCCGCCCACTTCACACCCGCACCCATTAAGCCAATATGCTCCACCCACCTCGCACCGCACACATTACCTCGCTAGGCTCCACCCACCTCGCACCCGCACACATTACCTCGCTAGGCTCCGCCCACCTCACACCGCACACATGGCCCCGCTCGGCTTTCCTGCGGTGATGAAGTCCTGCCCTCCTGACCTCAGCACTGACACTGTCCTCCATGGCTGCCGTTTCACATCTGTCACTGTGGCCTGAGACTGTCACTAGCGGTGACGTCACGGGCCGCTCACGATACTTGGCTGTGAAGGTGATTGAAGTCAGTGTGCAGTATCAGCAGTGCAGGAGATCAGCACAGGTAATGTACCTCGCTGACAGCAGCACTTGTCATGCCCTGCAGTGACCTGGGCTGACCTTCTGATGTTAGCTCAGGTCACTGCATTGCTATTCCAGCCAATGGGGAACATTCTGTTCTTCATTGACTGGGACAGTGTGGATCGTCATGGGAACCGCTTGGATTATAGCAGACCTGGATTTGTTTTTCTTTCTAATAAATTGGTGAGAGGCAATGTGTTGGGCAGTGTTTTTTCAAATAAAAATGTGTTTGTCATCTATTTTTTTTATTACTGACTGGGTTGGTGATGTCGGGTATCTGATAGACGCCTGACCTCACCAACCCCAGGGCTTGATGCCAGGTGACATTACACATCTGGTATTAACCCCATATATTACCCCGTTTGCCACCGCACCAGGGCACAGGATGAGCTGGGGCGAAGCACCAGGATTGGCGCATCAAATGGATGCACCACTTCTGGAGCGGCTGCGGCCTGCTATTTTTAGGCTGGCGAGTGTCCAATAACAGTGGACCTCCCTAGTCTGAGAATATCAGACCCCAGCTGTCTGCTTTACCTTGGCTGGTGGTCCAATTTTGGGGGGACTCCTACATGTTTTTTTTTAAATTATTAATTTAATTTAAAATAACAGCGAAGGGTGCCCTCAGTTTTGGATTACCAGCCAAGTTGAGGTTGCCAGCTGTGGTCTGCAGGCTGCAGCCATCTGCTTTACCCTAGCTGGCTACAAAAATAGGGGGAATCCCACATCATTTTTAGTGATGAGCGAGCATGCTTGTTACTACTCGGTACTCGCACGAGTATCACTGTACTCGGGCTACTCGGCGGGGACCGAGTAATCTCGCGATACTCGTGCTGTACTCGTGGTCTTCATCCCTGCATGTTGGCGCTCTTTTGAGAGCCAGCCCTCATGCAGGGATTGGCTGGCAGACCACTGCAATGCCACAGCCCTGTTAGTTGTGGAATTGCAGTGATTGGCCGGCCCGCACAGCGTGACCGAGCCTTTATACCGGCCGGCGCGCTGTGCTCTGCTCACAGCCATCCAGACAGTCAGTGCAGGGAGAGTGTCGCTGCTTCAGGGAAAGGTTTGCGGCCCTTTATAGCTATTTCCGTAGCAGGGCTGCAAACAGTGTGACCAAAAGTCCTTCTCAGGACTATTGTAGTTGTATACAGGCAGGCAGGGTATAGCCAGGTCGGAGTACAGTAGCAGAGTCCTTCTCAGGACTATTGTTGCTGTATACAGGCAGGGTATAGCCAGGTCGGAATACAGGCTAGTGACCAGAAGAGTCCTTGTCAGGACTATTGTAGCAGTATACAGGCAGGCAGGCAGGGTATATAGCCATTCCTAGTGGTGACCGTATACCAGCCTTCATCATATCTGGGGCTGGTGTACACAGTCTAAAACAGTCCAGATAGTGTCAGACTTCTCAGTAATTGTCGCTCCTAAAAACCTGTTAGGTTTTTATTGCGTCCGTGCTTGCATTTAAAAACCGCACGTGTGCCTGTCGGTGGCAGCGTACAGGTGCACGTTTTTCACAAACTATTATATAACGCACAAGTCTAGTGAATAATACACGTCAGTCAGCAGTGGCTGATAGTGTCAGACTTCTCAGTAATTGTCGCTCCTAAAAACCTGTTAGGTTCTTATTGCGTCCGTGCTTGCATTTAAAAACCGCACGTGTGTGCCTGTCGGTGGCAGCGTACAGGTGCACGTTTTTCACAAACTATTATATAATGCACAAGTCTAGTGAATAATACACGTCAGTCAGCAGTGGCTGATAGTGTCAGACTTCTCAGTAATTGTCGCTCCTAAAAACCTGTTAGGTTCTTATTGCGTCCGTGCTTGCATTTAAAAACCGCACGTGTGTGCCTGACGGTGGCAGCGTACAGGTGCACGTTTTGCACAAACTATTATATAACGCACAAGTCTAGTGAATAATACACGTCAGTCAGCAGTGGCTGATAGTGTCAGACTTCTCAGTAATTGTCGCTCCTAAAAACCTGTTAGGTTCTTATTGCGTCCGTGCTTGCATTTAAAAACCGCACGTGTGTGCCTGTCGGTGGCAGCGTACAGGTGCACGTTTTGCACAAACTATTATATAACGCACAAGTCTAGTGAATAATACACGTCAGTCAGCAGTGTCTGATAGTGTCAGACTTCTCAGTAATTGTCGCTCCTAAAAACCTGTTAGGTTCTTATTGCGTACGTGCTTGCATTTAAAAACCGCACGTGTGTGCCTGTCGGTGGCAGCGTACAGGTGCACGTTTTTCACAAACTATTATATAACGCACAAGTCTAGTGAATAATACACGTCAGTCAGCAGTGTCTGATAGTGTCAGACTTCTCAGTAATTGTCGCTCCTAAAAACCTGTTAGGTTCTTATTGCGTCCGTGCTTGCATTTAAAAACCGCACGTGTGTGCCTGTCGGTGGCAGCGTACAGGTGCACATTTTTCACAAACTATTATATAACGCACAAGTCTAGTGAATAATACACGTCAGTCAGCAGTGTCTGATAGTGTCAGACTTCTCAGTAATTGTCGCTCCTAAAAACCTGTTAGGTTCTTATTGCGTCCGTGCTTGCATTTAAAAACCACACGTGTGTGCCTGTCGGTGGCAGCGTACAGGTGCACTTGTGTGCGTTTTTCACAAACTATTATATAATGCACAAGTGTAGTGTATAATACACGTCAGTCAGCAGTGGCTGATAGTGTCAGACTTCTCAGTAATTGTCGCTCCTAAAAACCTGTTAGGTTTTTATTGCGTCCGTGCTTGCATTTAAAAACCGCACGTGTGTTCCTGTCGGTGGCAGCGTCAGGCTCCATATTGTCCCTGGATAGAGATGTGCATGAGGGCCTCAAAACATTGTTCCCATTGCAAAGGAGTGGGTCTCCTCTCGTAATGCCCATTCTGAAAGAATGGGCGAAAAAATTTACCACTGGGGTATACCTGAAACAACGGCCTAACTATTGTAACGGTCATCATGATGGCGCATGAGGAGAAGGAGGAGCAGTCCAGCGATTAGCCAAAGTCCAGAAGTGTGTTACCATGGGTGAGTGGAGGTACATGGCAAAATCCCATTACAAACTTTAAATTCCGCTGTCATTTGCTGGTGGTGTGGTGAAGTCTGGCCCAATCCAACCCTTGTTCATCTTGATCAGAGTCAGCCTGTCAGCATTTACAGTTGACAGGCGGGTGCGTTTATCTGTAATGATTCCACCTGCGGCACTAAAAACACGCTCTGACAAAACGCCAGCGGCAGGGCAGGCCAGGACTTCCAAAACGTAGAGAGCCAATTCATGCCACGTGTCCAGCTTGGATACCCATTAATTGTAAGGCACAGAGGAATGTCGGAGTACAGTTGTTTGATCTGCAAGGTACTCCTTGAGCATCTGGGCAAACTTAGGATTTCTTGTGGCACTACCCCGCACATCAGGGGCTGTGGTATGTGAGGGGCTGAGAAAACTGTCCCACATCTTAAAGACTGTTCCCCTACCTCTGGCGGATTGGACTTGTGCCCCTCTCGGCTGTACGCCTTGGTTGTCCACTGATTCCTGACCTATGCCGCTAGCGTTTTGTGAGGGGAATGCTTTGCCTACTTCCGTGACTATGGCCTTCTGGAACTGCTGCATTTTTCCTGACCTCTCCGCCTCGGGAATAAGAGACATAAAGTTCTCCTTTTAGCGTGGGTCTAACAGTGTTACCAACCAGTAATGATTGTCGGCCAAGATGTTCTTAACGCGAGGGTCACGAGACAGGCAGCTTAACATAAAGTCAGCCATGTGTGCCAGACTCTTAACAGCTATCACTTCAGTATCCTGACCAACACGATGACTGAACATGCTATCCTCCTCCTCCTCCTCCACCTCCTCATCATCTACCCTGTCCTCTGGCCAGCCACGCTGAACCGAGGATATGACTGCATGTCATATCCTCAATTTGGCCAGAGAGTTGCTCCATGTCTTCATCCTCCTCCTCGTCATAGTCCTCCACTGCACGTTGTGATGAGACGAGGCTGGGCTGTGTGTTATCACCCACACCCACTACTGTTTCTTGCTCAAACTCATCGCGCTCCGCCTGCAATGCATCATGGTTGTTTTTTGAGCAGAGACCATTTTAGAAGGCAGAGAAGCGGTATGGTGACGCTAATAATGTCGTCATCGCCGCTCACCATCTTGGTGAAGTCCTCAAAGTTTTGGCGGATGGTACATAGGTCGGACATCCATCTCCACTCCTCAGGTGTTATGTGTGGAGTTTGACCCATTTCCTGACGGCTTAGGTGATGCAGGTACTCAACAACTGCCCTCTTCTGCTCACATATCCTGACCAACATGTGCAGAGTTGAATTCCAACGCGTGGGGACATCACACACCAGTCTGTGAGCCGGAAGATGCAAATGGCGCTGAAAGCCGGCAAGGCCGGCTGAAGCAGTAGGTGACTTTCGAAAATGTGCAGACAGGCGGCGAACGTTTACCAGCAGATCAGACAGCTCTGGGTATGACTTTAGAAACCGCTGAACCACGAGGTTGAGCACATGGGCCACGCATGGAACATGTGTCAGCTGGCCTCGCCTCAAAGCCGCCACCAGGTTCCGGCCATTGTCACACATGACCTTTCCTGGCTTTAGGTTCAGAGGTGTGAGCCAGTGATCTGCCTGCTGTTTCAGAGCTGTCCACACCTCTTCTGCATTGTAGGGTTTGTCACCTATGCAGATTAGCTTCAGAACAGCCTGTTGCCGCTTCGCCGAGGCAGTGCTGCAGTGCTTCTGTGTCGCCCTGGACAAGCCAGGGGCCACAGAGCACAACACTTACACACCCCACACTCCCTGCAGGCATATCATAGTCAAAACACAAAATCCTTGTTGCCTTCCCCAGGGGCTGTTGTTCACACCAGGGGGTGGAGCCAGGCGGTTGGTCTCCACCCACCAAGGAGGAGGGAAAACACAGGCAGTGAGAGTTAAGCTAAGGAGGTGGAAGGAGGAAAGTAGTAGAGAGGAGAAAAGTGACAGCAAAGAGCCTGAAGTTGGTCCGGGTGTGTGGCCCGGACAGGACAGCAAGGTTGGCAGGATGTGGTGACCGTCTGCAGTGGAGGCCGATTGGAGTCTGCCGTAAGGACCGTGGACGGGTGGTGACCCGGCCGTACCGGACCGGTATACAAAGAGAAGCCAGCACCATTGGCAGGGGCCTTTCGGATCCCGGCAAGGCTTGGTGTCGCCGTGAATTTGCCAAATCCATTAGTGAAGGGGACCTCAGGGTTTCCAAACAGCCAAGTCACGATAGAAGGCAACCGTCCAGCCGTGAAGGGGAGACACCGCCACCGCCAAGGGCAACCGTCTCCCAGGGCCAGCGCCTGTGGGCAAAAGGGGCTCCTCCGGCCCATATCCAGGTCGGGGAGCGGGTTACCGGTGGGAAACCATCACTACCAACACTGAACTTAGGTGCTGGGAGAGACAGTCATCACTCTGCAGGGAGGAACAACCGCAGCCGTCCGAGGGACCCGTCCATCCAGCCACTTGTTTTACCGTGAACTGTGTCATCATCATTGGGCTGAGTGAGTACCTCCGTGCCGTGCGGCACAGCGCTGCCCCTGCGACCCTGCACCTCATCAGGCCCCGCAACCCGCCTGTCATCCATCTCTACCCCATCACCGGGCCCTGGGATAACCAACCCCCCTACCCACGGAAGGGAGAAATAACAACAAAGCTGCTCCCTGTCACAGGCTCCCGGGATCCCCGTCCAGAGCAGCGGTGGTGTCCACACAATCACCACAACCGTGGGTGGCGTCACGGACAATATCCCCAAAACCCAAACGACCCCTTTTCACTCACGGGCGATGAGCGCCGCTCGAGTCCCCGGGATCCGGCCATCGCTCGAGCCACCGAGCAGCAGCAGCCGTAGAGCAGCGGCAGCCGGACCCGAGCAGTGGGAGAGCGCACCGTCCCCTCCTCCGCCCGCGACACTTCCAGTTTGGGACTGGTGTGTAGGGTAAAGTGGATGAGGATGCGCAGGAGGAGGAGGAGGCTGAGGAGCATGACATTCCGGAGCTGTAGAGTGTGGGTGAAACCCTGACTGAGGTAGGGCCTGCAAAACTTGGTGTGTGAAGGACGTGTTCCGTCCCTCGCTCAGACTGGGTCCCAGCTTCCACAATATTAACCCAGTGTGACGTCAACGAGATGTAGCGGCCTTGCCCACATGCACTTGTCCACGTGTCTGTGGTTAGGTGGACTTTGGCTGAAACAGCGTTGTTCAGGGCACGTGTGATGTTTTGTGACACGTGGTTATGCAATGCGGGGACGGCACACCGGGAAAAATAGTGGCGGCTGGGGACCGAGTAATGTGGGACAGCTGCCACCATCAGGTCGCGGAATGCTTCTGTCTCAACCAGCCTAAAAGGCAACATTTCCAGCGCAAGCAGTCGCGAAATGTTAGCATTTAGAAGTGTGGCATGTGGGGCGTTGGCAGTGTATTTGCACCTGCGTTCAAAGGTTTGCTGAATGGATAACTGAACGCTGCGCTGGGAAAAGGACGTGCTTGATGATGGTGTTATTTCTGCGTGGGCAACTGCAGGTGCAGGGCCGGAGGAGGCTTGTTCGCGGGCAGCATGGAAAGGGGATTGGCTCGCATGCACAACAAGCGAAGACGTAGCAGTGACATCAGCAAGCACTGCTCCTCGACTCTGTTGTACATCCCACAAAGTCGGGTGCTTGGCTGACATGTGCCTGATCACGCTGGTGGTGGTCAGGCTGCTAGTTTTGGTACCCCTGCTGATGCTGGCACGGCAGGTGTTGCAAATGGCCTTTTTAGAATCATCTGGAGCCAACTTAAAAAACTGCCAGACTCGGGAAGACCTAACATTTGTACAGGCACCTTGTGTCGTGTTGTTCCGGGGAACAGTTGCCTGACGTCTGCCTGGGGCCACCACCCTGCTTCTTACTGCCTGTTGAGATGCTATGCCTCCCTCCCCCTGTGCACTGCTGTCCTCGCTCTGCATATCCTCCTGCCAGGTTGGGTCAGTTACTGGATCATCCACCACGTCGTCTTCCTCTTCCGCACCCTGCTCCTCCCCCTGACTTCCTGACAATTGTGTCTCATCATCGTCCACCCCTTGTTGAGACACGTTGCCAACTTCGTGAGAACGTGGCTGCTCAAATATTTGGGCATCTGTACATACGATCTCCTCATGACCCACTTCAACATGAGCTGACGAGAGGCCAGAATGTGCGAATTGAAACGTGAACAGCTCTTCCGAGTGTCCAAGTGTGGGATCATTAATGTCCGAGGACGTGTACTCAGCCTTGTGGTAGGAAGGAGGATCAGGTTCTGAAATGTGCGGTGCAGTATCACGGCTACTGACACTTGACCGTGTGGAAGACAGACTGTTTGTGGTGGTGCCAATCTGACTGGAAGCATTATCCGCTATCCAACTAACAACCTGTTGACACTGGTCTTGGTTCAAGAGCGGTGTACTGCTGCGGTCCCCAAGAATTTGGGACAGGACGTGCGAGCGACTAGATGTGGCCCTTTGTTGTGGCGAAATTAGAGATTGCCCACGACCTCGGCCTCTGCCTGCACCACCATCACGTCCACTTCCTTGTTCCTTGCCAACGCCCTTGCGCATTTTGCAATGCTGTGCTGACGTGTATTCACTAAACTTGTGCGTTACAAAAATTGTGCTTCTTACTGCCTGTTGGGATGCTACGCCTCCCTCCCCCTGTGCACTGCTGTCCTCACTCTGCATATCCTCCTGCCAGGTTGGGTCAGTTACTGGATCATCCACCACGTCGTCTTCCTCTTCCGCACCCTGCTCCTCCTCCTGACTTCCTGACAATTGTGTCTCATCATCGTCCACCCCTTGTTGAGACATGTTGCCAACTTCGTGAGAACGTGGCTGCTCAAATATTTGGGCATCTGTACATACGATCTCCTCATGACCCACTTCAACATGAGCTGGCGAGAGGCCAGAATGTGCGAATTGAAACGTGAACAGCTCTTCCGAGTGTCCAAGTGTGGGATCATTAATGTCCGAGGACGTGTACTCAGCCTTGTGGTAGGAAGGAGGATCAGGTTCTGAAATGTGCGGTGCAGTATCACGACTACTGACACTTGACCGTGTGGAAGACAGAGTGTTTGTGGTGGTGCCAATCTGACTGGAAGCATTATCCGCTATCCAACTAACAACCTGTTGACACTGGTCTTGGTTCAAGAGCGGTGTACTGCTGCGGTCCCCAAGAATTTGGGACAGGACGTGCGAGCGAATAGATGTGGCCCTTTGTTGTGGTGAAATTAGAGCTTGCACACGACCTCAGTCTCTGCCTGCACCACCATCACGTCCACTTCCTTGTTCGTTGACAACGCCCTTGCGCATTTTGCAATGCTGTGCTGATGTGTATTCACTAGACTTGTGCGTTATATCCAAGTTTTTGCAAAACGCACACAAGTGCAGCGGAAAGCTGCCACCAACAAGCACACACGTGCGGTTTTTAAATGCAAGCACGGAGGCACTAAGAACCTAACAGGTCTCTATCCAGGGACAACGTGGAGCCTCCCAATTTTTGGCTGCCCTGCCAAAGGGCTATACTACAATAGACCCACTTCCTTACAATAGGCACTTCAGGTTTACAGGCCCTCATGCACGTCTCTATCCAGGGACAACGTGGAGCCTCCCAATTTTTGGCTGCCCTGCCAAAGGGCTATACTACAATAGACCCACTTCCTTACTATGGGCACTTCAGGTTTACAGGCCCTCATGCACGCCTCTATCCAGGGACAACGTGGAGCCTCCCAATTTTTGGCTGCCCTGCCTAAGGGCTATACTATAATACACCCACTTCCTTCCAATGGGCACTTCAGGTTTACAGGCCCTCATGCACGTCTCTATCCAGGGACAACGTGGAGCCTCCCAATTTTTGGCTGCCCTGCCTAAGGGCTATACTACAATAGACCCACTTCCTTACAATGGGCACTTCAGGTTTACAGGCCCTCATGCACGTCTCTATCCAGGGACAACGTGGAGCCTCCCAATTTTTGGCTGCCCTGCCAAAGGGCTATACTACAATAGACACACTTCCTACAATAGGCACTTCAGGTTTACAGGCCCTCATGCACGTCTCTATCCAGGGACAACGTGGAGCCTCCCAATTTTTGGCTGCCCTGCCAAAGGGCTATACTACAATAGACCCACTTCCTTACAATGGGCACTTCAGGTTTACAGGCCCTCATGCACGTCTCTATCCAGGGACAACGTGGAGCCTCCCAATTTTTGGCTGCCCTGCCTAAGGGCTATACTATAATACACCCACTTCCTTCCAATGGGCACTTCAGGTTTACAGGCCATCATGCACGTCTCTATCCAGGGACAACGTGGAGCCTCCCAATTTTTGGCTGCCCTGCCTAAGGGCTATACTATAATACACCCACTTCCTTCCAATGGGCACTTCAGGTTTACAGGCCCTCATGCACGTCTCTATCCAGGGACAACGTGGAGCCTCCCAATTTTTGGCTGCCCTGCCTAAGGGCTATACTACAATAGACCCACTTCCTTCCAATGGGCACTTCAGGTTTACAGGCCCTCATGCACGTCTCTATCCAGGGACAACGTGGAGCCTCCCAATTTTTGGCTGCCCTGCCTAAGGGCTATACTACAATAGACCCACTTCCTTCCAATGGGCACTTCAGGTTTACAGGCCCTCATGCACGTCTCTATCCAGGGACAACGTGGAGCCTCCCAATTTTTGGCTGCCCTGCCTAAGGGCTATACTACAATAGACCCACTTCCTTCCAATGGGCACTTCAGGTTTACAGGCCCTCATGCACGTCTCTATCCAGGGACAACGTGGAGCCTCCCAATTTTTGGCTGCCCTGCCTAAGGGCTATACTACAATAGACCCACTTCCTTCCAATAGGCACTTCAGGTTTACAGGCCCTCATGCACGTCTGTATGCAGGGTCATTGGTGAACCTCACAATTTTGGACTGCCCTGGCAAAGGAAAATACTACAAAGACTCACTTCCTCAAAATGGGCACATTAGACTCAGAGGCCTTTGTGTACGTCTCTTCTCAGGGACATCGGAGTGCCACACAATGTTTTACGTAAAATCTTTCATGTATTGATCTCAAAAAGTAACATACATTAGCTCTATCTCACTATTGGGTATGTGCCCTTAACATTTCCGCCATGAAAATTCATTTTGGTGTCATTTTGGAAGGTTTTCTGGTGAGTCCGTAAAAATGGCGTAAAACGCGGACAAAATTGTTCACAGCTGTGACTTTTGAGTGATAAATGCTTCAAGGGGTCTTCCCCATGCTGTTGCCATGTCATTTGAGCACTCTTCTGAGACTTTTTTGCCATTTTTAGGGTTTCTACATGCTGCCGGTGGTCATTTCACAAAAATACTCGGGTCTCCCATAGGATAACATTGGGCTCGGTGCTCGGGCCGAGTACACGAGTATCTTGGGATGCTCGGCCCGAGCCTCGAGCACCCGAGCTTTTTAGTACTCGCTCATCACTAGTCATTTTGTTTTTAAATTTATTTATTTATTTTGTTAAATACAAGGCTAAGCACCCCTTAGTGCCACATGAAAGGCACCAAAGGGTGCAAAATTACAAAATGCAGGAGAGTGGGACATTATGTGTCTTTCTGCCATTATAATGACAGAAAAGACTGATATGAAGTGTACAAGCACAAGAAAATCACCAGAGCGCTCTACGCTGTGAAAAGCAGTAGAAAATGGCACTGGAGTGAACATGTGACCGCCTCATGTAGGATCAAGCTATGGATCCTGGGTAAATTTATGTATTTTCCCTCCTTCAGTTTTATGGCAGGACGCCAAAAAAATGGAAGGCACACGCATGACAAACAGATGACATACGGACCGTATACATGTCACGCTCCCGATGCCTCGGCACCGCTCCTTACCCACTGATCCGGTCGCACCTGCACGGCACCGCTCCTTACCCACTGATCCGGTCCACGTGTCCACCGGTCATGGCTACCGCTCCCGCTCATGCTCTCCTGTGTCCTGTCCCCAGTCTCATGTTTCTGACTCATGCTTCTGTATAGGGTCTGGCCGCGTCCACTCACCTGGTCTTATGGGCCCAGCACTGCTGCAGCAGAATATGACATGAGGCTGTGCTGGGTATATAAGACTGGCCTTGCCATGTGGGCGGGGCCTGATCAACGTGTCTTGTAAGCCTTGTCTTGAAAGCTAGGTGCTCAGGTCCCCCTTGTGCCATGTCCTGTGATCATACTATTGCCTGACATTCCTACCCGGCACCTGTGCCGGATTCCTGCACTGTCTCCAGGATTTCTGAAGCCCCAGTGACTGTTCTACCTGTCCCCTGTGGGACGCAGTCCCTGCCACGCTAGTGCTCCGGCTAACGTGCACCCAGGCGTTCGGTGGGGTGCACGGCCCAGTGGATCCACCACCTGGACCTAACAATACGGAACGGAAACGGATGCCACACGGATGCACCTGTAAAAAAACCAGACCATTTTTTGCAAACCGCAAAAACAAATCGGTCGTGTGATGTAGACTTATTCTAATCTGCAGTTTATAAACAGCAGGCAGAAATAAGTGAATAGCGCCCCCCAGCGTCAGAAAATCTCCGGGGTTTCAGGGGTAGCTGAGACCCTGGAGATCATGATTCAGGTCGGTTTGTCCGGTCACCGCTCACGTGATCATCGGTATACACCGTATACCAGTGATCACGTTACAGTAAATGACAGCGCCGGTAAAAAATTATTTATCTTCCATCTGGCATGAACAAACATGTCAGATGGGAGATAAATCTCCTCCCCGGTCCCTCGGTGTTGCCAAAGTGCCCCCCTGACCCCTCCCGGAAAATCCAAGATGGTCGCGCGCACAGCAGCGCGCCGGCCGCATTCACCCTACTCCTCTGATTTCTGTTGCATGTGCCATGACACATGCGACAGAGAACTCCTCCCCAGGCCCTGCCAGGTCACCCTCTATAACCCCACCAGTGTTCCCCGGTGACCTCCGTACCTGTGCAGCGTTGATCCCCCACGGCCCCCTCCTTCACAATAGACGCTGCCGCATGCACAGAGCGGCTATCAGCTCAAGTTCCTGTGTTCAGAAATAGTGAGTGGTAGTAACCATGCAACTGTAAGCTACTGCAATGCCCTGCTCATGAGGTAAGGAACATAGTTGATCAGGAGAGCTATACTACATTTCCAAATGGAGGGATTTGCTTTTATAGTTGCCCTGCTGAACGACTACCAAACATGAGAGTCCGTTATACGCCACAAGAAAACATGTCTAAATAGCGAGCTCTGTTGTTAAGTGTTCATTCAGCTGGATAACTGGACTTAAAGGGGTATTCCATCTCCAAGATCCTATCCCCAATATATAGTAGGTGGAATAGCAATAATATCAGCAAATACCAATATTTGGAAATGTAGAATAGTTCTCCTGATTAGGCATGCCCTTACCTCATGAGCAGGGCATTGCAGCTTTGGTAGCAACAGTTACGACATGGACTCTGCTGCTGTGGACCCGGGGAGAGTGGGTGCAGATTCATTGCACCCACACTCCTCACATGGAGGGTCTGCACTCCTAGAAAATGGGGGATACGTTCCCTGAGCGTGTCCCCCCATATTCTAGACGGTCCAGAGTCATCGTGGGACCCCTTTATTTTTTTTCCTTACAATAAATTGGTGAAAGAGGGAATGTTTTGGGGAGTGTTTTTTCAAATACATTTTTTTTCATCTATTTGTTTTGATAGTACTGACAGTTTGTGATGTCGGGTATCTGATAGACGCCATGACATCACAAACTGCTGGGCTTGATGTCAGCTGACTTTACAGCTAGTATCAACCCCATTTATTACCCCGTTTGCCACTGCACCAGGGCACGGGATGAGTTGGGGTGAAGCGCCAGGATTGGCGCATCTAGTGGATGCGCCAATTCTGGGGCACCTGCGGCCTGCTATTTTTAGGCTGTGAAGGGCCAATAACTATGGACCTTCCCACCCTGAGAATACCAGACCACAGCTGTCCGCTTTACCTTGGCTGGTGATCCAATTTGGGGAGGACTCTCCTTTTTTTTTTGTAATTATTATCATTTATAAAATAATTATAAAAAAAGAGCCTGGGGTGACCTCCACATTTAACACGCTGTTAAACATTTTTATTTATGATGTAGATGAAAGAATTTAATGTAAACTGATTATATTTGCTGATGACACAAAGCTAGGAGGCATAGGTAATACTAGAGAAGATAGATAGGATTAAAAAAAACGCAACAGCATATGTGAAAAAAAAACTTTGGTATACTAACAATTCACAGACTGAACATGAGTCAACAGTGTGATGCTGCAGCAAAAAAAGGTAAACGCAATTCTGGGATGTACTAACAAAAGAATACAGTCTAGATCATGTGAAGTATGTATTGCCCTCTACTCTTCTTTGCTCAGACTTCATCTGGAATACTATGTCCAGTTAGGGGCACCACATTTTAAAAAAGACATAAAAAAAAATGGAGCATGTTTAGAGAAAAGCAACCAAAATGGTGACCAGTCTGCAAACCATTTCCTATGAGGAACAGTACCAGGATTTGGGAATGTTTAGCTTGCAAAAAAAGAGACTGAGAGGAGACTTAATAGCTGTCTACAAATACCTCAAGGGCTGTCAAGGTACCGTCACACTAAGCGATGCTCCAGCGATCCCACCAGCAACCTGACCAGGCAGGGATTGCTGGAGCGTCGCTACATGGGTTGCTGGTGAGCTGTCACACAGGCAGATCTCACCAGCAACCAGTGACCAGCCCCCAGCCAGCAGCGATGCGTGGAAGCGATGCTGTGCTTGGTAACGAAGGTAAATATATGGTAACCAACCCGATATTTACCTTGGTTACCAGCGCACACCACTTAGCGCCGGCTCCCTGCACTCCTAGCCAGAGTACACATCGGGTTAATTACCCGATGTGTAGTCTGGCTATGTGTGCAGAGAGCAGGAGCCGACACTGACAGCGTGATAGCGGTGGACGCTGGTAACGAAGGTAAATATCGGGTATCCAAGGAAAGGGCTCCTTGGTTACCCAATATTTACATTGGTTACCAGCGTCCGCAGAAGCCGGCTCCCTGCTCACTGCACATTCAGTTGTTGCTCTCTCGCTGTCACACACAGCGATGTGTGCTTCACAGCAGGAGAGCAACAACTAAAAAATGGTCCAGGACAGTCAGCAACAACCAACGACCTCACAGCAGGGGCCAGGTTGTTGCTGGATGTCACACACAACAACATCGATAGCAACATCGCTGCTACGTCACAAAAGTCGTGCCTCAGCAGCGATGTTGCTAGCGATGTTGCTTAGTGTGACGGTACCTTTACATTGTAGAGGGATCAGCCCTATTCTCCTTTGTACAAGGAGAAACTATAATCAATGGGATGAAACTGATTGGGAGTAGACACAGATTAGACAATAGAAAAAACGTTTTGACAGAGAGGGTGATAAATGAGTGGAACAAGTTCCCACAAAAGGTAGTGAGTTCCCCTTCAGTGGAAATCTTCAAAAGAGACTGGACAGATCTGTGTGGGATGATTTAATGAATCCTCCTTTGAGCAAGGGGTTGAACCAGATTTGTGTACAATTGGCAGCATGCTTTTAGTTCGCAATAGAATCCAAAATTGTTTAAATTCGCCAGGTCCAGCAAATTTTCTAAAATTCAGCACACATTTAATTTTATTTAAATTTCTCAACTTAGAAAGTCCATTCCCTTTCTAGAGCTTGCAGATGGGGGAAAATTGGGGAAAAATACAGAGTACATATCATAAAACATTTGAATTCATTTTTAAGGATGCTGAACCTCTATTCTGAGTGATCATATTATTGTGTTATATTAGATGGATTTTCTTAATATGTCTTTACAACACATCTTTTATTTTTCCCAAAACCAGTGTCTGTGCCCAAATTTAAAGCCCACCGCTCTGATATGCCTCTTTGTACTTTAACAGACAGAAGAATAAGAGAAAAAAAAAGTCAAAAATGAACCCCCAATACTTATACAGTATGTCTTGATGTTTTTTCTACTTAGAGCTAATCCACAGTTTTGTCAGTGTTATGTCACAGTACAAAACCTATAACCAATAAAACACCTATAAATGTTCTATGGCTTTTTCATGAGCTCTAAGAGCAGCCTGGCTCTCTGATCAGATAACTCTTGTTTATAGCATAGAGTATGTCAGGAATTTTAGTTCTGCCATTCCTAATATACTTTAAGGAAACAAAACCTGTCCATGTGCTGTCTTTGATCCATGGTGAAGAGCTGCTGGGTATCAAATATTTTTTAGAAGGCCAATTATTCAAAGAGGAAATATATGGCTACCTGGAACAGTTTGCAAAGATAAGAAATTGTTTATAATTAGTGATGAGCGAGTACTAAAAAGCTCGGGTGCTCGAAGCTCGGGCCGAGCCTCCCAAGATACTCGTGTACTCGGGCCGAGCAACGAGCCCAATGTTATCCTATGGGAGACCCGAGTATTTTTGTGAAATGACCCCCCGGCAGCATGGAGAAACCCTAAAAATGTCACAAAAGTCTCAGAAGAGTGCTCAAATGACATGGCAACAGCATGGGGAAGACCCCTTGAAGCATTTATCACTCAAAAGTCACAGCTGTGAACAATTTTGTCCGCGTTTCACGCCATTTTTACGGACTCACCAGAAAACCTTCCAAAATGACCCCAAAATGATTTTTCATGGCAGAAATGTTAAGGGCACATACCCAATAGTGAGATAGAGCTGGTGTATGTTACTTTTTGAGATTAATACATGAAAGATTTTACGTGAAAACATTGTGTGGCACTCCGATGTCCCTGAGAAGAGACGTACATGAAGGCCTCTTGAGTCTAATGTGCCCATTTTGAGGAAGTGAGTCTTTGTAGTATTTTCCTTTGCCAGGGCAGTCCAAAATTGTGAGGTTCACCAATGCCCCTGCATACAGACGTGCATGAGGGCCTGTAAACCTGAAGTGCCCATTGTAAGGAAGTGGGTCTATTGTAGTATAGCCCTTAGGCAGGGCAGCCAAAAATTGGGAGGCTCCACATTGTCCCTGGATAGAGACGTGCATGATGGCCTGTAAACCTGAAGTGCCCATTGTAAGGAAGTGGGTCTATTTTAGTATAGCCCTTTGCCAGGGCAGCCAAAAATTGGGAGGCTCCACGTTGTCCCTGGATAGAGACGTGCATGATGGCCTGTAAACCTGAAGTGCCCATTGTAAGGAAGTGGGTCTATTGTAGTATAGCCCTTAGGCAGGGCAGCCAAAAATTGGGAGGCTCCACGTTGTCCCTGGATAGAGACGTGCATGAGGGCCTGTAAACCTGAAGTGCCCATTGGAAGGAAGTGGGTCTATTGTAGTATAGCCCTTAGGCAGGGCAGCCAAAAATTGGGAGGCTCCACGTTGTCCCTGGATAGAGACGTGCATGAGGGCCTGTAAACCTGAAGTGCCCATTGGAAGGAAGTGGGTCTATTGTAGTATAGCCCTTAGGCAGGGCAGCCAAAAATTGGGAGGCTCCACGTTGTCCCTGGATAGAGACGTGCATGAGGGCCTGTAAACCTGAAGTGCCCATTGTAAGGAAGTGGGTCTATTGTAGTATAGCCCTTAGGCAGGGCAGCCAAAAATTGGGAGGCTCCACATTGTCCCTGGATAGAGACGTGCATGAGGGCCTGTAAACCTGAAGTGCCCATTGTCAGGAAGTGGGTGTATTATAGTATAGCCCTTAGGCAGGGCAGCCAAAAATTGGGAGGCTCCACGTTGTCCCTGGATAGAGACGTGCATGAGGGCCTGTAAACCTGAAGTGCCCATTGGAAGGAAGTGGGTCTATTGTAGTATAGCCCTTAGGCAGGGCAGCCAAAAATTGGGAGGCTCCACGTTGTCCCTGGATAGAGACGTGCATGAGGGCCTGTAAACCTGAAGTGCCCATTGTAAGGAAGTGGGTCTATTGTAGTATAGCCCTTAGGCAGGGCAGCCAAAAATTGGGAGGCTCCACATTGTCCCTGGATAGAGACGTGCATGAGGGCCTGTAAACCTGAAGTGCTCATTGTCAGGAAGTGGGTGTATTATAGTATAGCCCTTAGGCAGGGCAGCCAAAAATTGGGAGGCTCCACATTGTCCCTGGATAGAGACGTGCATGATGGCCTGTAAACCTGAAGTGCCCATTGGAAGGAAGTGGGTCTATTGTAGTATAGCCCTTAGGCAGGGCAGCCAAAAATTGGGAGGCTCCACGTTGTCCCTGGATAGAGACCTGTTAGGTTCTTAGTGCCTCCGTGCTTGCATTTAAAAACCGCACGTGTGTGCCTGTTGGTGGCAGCTTTCCGCTGCATTTGTGTGAGTTTTGCAAAAACTTGGATATAACGCACAAGTCTAGTGAATACACATCAGCAAAGCATTGCAAAATGCGCAAGGGCGTTGTCAACGAACAAGGAAGTGGACGTGATGGTGGTGCAGGCAGAGACCGAGGTTGTGTGCAAGCTCTAATTTCGCCACAACAAAGGGCCACATCTAGTCGCTCGCACGTCCTGTCCCAAATTCTTGGGGACCGCAGCAGTACACCGCTCTTGAACCAAGACCAGTGTCAACAGGTTGTTAGTTGGATAGCGGATAATGCTTCCAGTCAGATTGGCACCACCACAAACACTCTGTCTTCCACACGGTCAAGTGTCAGTAGCCGTGATACTGCACTGCACATTTCAGAACCTGATCCTCCTTCCTACCACCAGGCCGAGTACACGTCCACGGACATTACTGATCCCACACTTGGACACTCGGAAGAGCTGTTCGTTCACGTTTCCATTCACAAATTCTGGCCTCTTGCCAGCTCCTGTTGAAGTGGGCCATGACGAGATTGTATGTACAGATGCCCAAATATTTGAGCAGCCACGTTCTCACGAAGTTGGCAACGTGTCTCAACAAGGGGTGGACGATGATGAGACACAATTGTCAGGAAGTCAGGAGGAGGAGCAGGGTGCGGAAGAGGAAGACGACATGGTGGATGATCCAGTAACTGACCCAACCTGGCAGGAGGATATGCAGAGCGAGGACAGCAGTGCACAGGGGGAGGGAGGCGTAGCATCCCAACAGGCAGTAAGAAGCAGAGTGGTGGCCCCAGGCAGACGTCAGGCAACTGTTCCCCGGAACAACACGACACAAGGTGCCTGTACAAATGTTAGGTCTTCCCGAGTCTGGCTGTAATACTATTGTATGTATTGAGGATTTCGATTGCGTTAGGGCAATGACAACCAGAGACGAGTTCTTGGTGCAAGACGTTTATAATATGCAACCAGCAAATATGTACATAAACGGAACAAAAACACAGTAGAACATAAATACAGGAAATACCTTCCAGGGACGGAGCGAAAGGGAATTCCCGGGACCGCGCACCGGACTCCCCCAGAGAGACCACCAAGAGCGAACCCCTATACAGGGACTGTCTGGCAATCACCCCAGAAGCCCTAAATGCGCAGCAGCCGGGACACAAAAGGGCAATAGGTAAGTCCAAAAATGTCCGTACGTGATGTGAGTCCAGAGTGGTATTAAACGGAAGGAACCGGGCAGAAGTGCCGACCAAAGACGGCAAACGGAGTCCGGGCACAGCTAGATGATACCAGATGAAGTCCAGAGTCGGTGTCGGTTGTTTTCCAAGAGGATCCGAATAACAATCAGGAACCAAAAGCAGCAGGGCAGGAGCACACAGGAAGCAGTATACTCAGGCACTGGACTAAGCTTTGGGGGCGGCTTTTAAACAGATGGACAGGAAGTAGGGCAACAGAACAGAAAACTCCATGTTAACAAAGGGCAAGCTCTTTCAAAAGAAAACTGGAAAACCCGGAACTCTGACACTGGCAGTTTTTTAAGTTGGCTCCAGATGATTCTAAAAAGGCCATTTGCAACACCTGCCATGCCAGCATCAGCAGGGGTACCAAAACTATCAGCCTGACCACCACCAGCATGATCAGGCACATGTCAGCCAAGCACCCGACTTTGTGGGAAGTACAACAGAGTCGAGGAGCAGTGCTTGCTGATATCACTGCTACGTCTTCGCTGGTTGTGCATGCGAGCCAATCCCCTGTCCATGCTGCCTGAGAACAAGCCTCCTCCACTCCTGCACCTGCAGTTGCCTATGCAGAAAGAACACCATCATCAAGCACGTCCTTGTCCCAGCGCAGCGTTCAGTTATCCATTCAGCAAACCTTTGAATGCAGGCGCAAATACACTGCCAACACCCCACATGCCACAGTTCTAAATGCTAACATTTCGCGACTGCTTGCGCTGGAAATGTTGCCTTTTAGGCTGGTTGAGACAGAAGCATTCCGTGACCTGATGGTGGCAGCTGTCCCACGTTACTCGGTCCACAGCCGCCACTATTTCTCCCGGTGTGCCGTCCCCGCATTGCATAACCAGTGTGTCACAAAACATCACACGTGCCCTGAACAACGCTGTTTCAGCCAAAGTCCACCTAACCACAGACACGTGGACAAGTGCATGTGGGCAAGGCCGCTACATCTCGTTGACGTCACACTGGGTTAATATTGTGCAAGCTGGGACCCAGTCTGAGCGAGGGACGGAACACGTCCTTCACACACCAAGTTTTGCAGGCCCTACCTCAGTCAGGGTTTCACACACACTCTACAGCTCCGGAATGTCATGCTCCTTAGCCTCCTCCTCCTCCTGCGCATCCTCATCCACTTTACCCTCCACACCAGTCCCAAGCTGGAAGTGTCGCGGGCGGAGGAGGGGACGGTGCGCTCTCCCACTGCTCGGGTCCGGCTGACGCTGCTCTACGGCTGCTGCTGCTCGTTGGCTCGAGCGATGGCCGGATCCCGGGGACTCGAGCGGCGCTACTCGCCCGTGAGTGAAAAGGGGTGGTTTGGGTTTTGGGGATATTGTCCGTGACGCCACCCACGGTTGTGGTGATTGTGTGGACACCACCGCTGCTCTGGACGGGGATCCCGGGAGCCTGTGACAGGGAGCAGCTTTGTTGTTATTTCTCCCCTCCGTGGGTAGGGGGGTTGGTTGTCCCGGGGCCTGGTGATGGGGTAGAGATGGATGACAGGCGGGTTGCGGGGCCTGATGAGGTGCAGGGGCAGCGCTGTGCCGCACGGCACGGAGGTACTCACTCAGCCCAATGATGATGACACAGTTCACGGTAAAACAAGTGGCTGGATGGACGGGTCACTCGGACGGCTGCGGTTGTTCCTCCCTGCAGGTTAGTGATGACTGTCTCTCCCTGCACCTAAGTTAAGTGTTGGTAGTGATGGTTTCCCAACGGTAACCCGCTCCCCGACCTGGATATGGGCCGGAGGAGCCCCTTTTGCCCACAGGCGCTGGCCCTGGGAGACGGTTGCCCTTGGCGGTGGCGGTGTCTCCCCTTCACGGTTGTACGGTTGCCTTCTATCTGGACTTGGCTGTTTGGAAACCCTGAGGTTCCCTTCACTAACGGATTTGGCAAATTCACGGCGACACCAAGCCTTGCCGGGATCCGAAAGTCCTCTGCCAATGGTGCTGGCTTCTCTTTGTATACCGGTCCGGTACGGCCGGGTCACCACCCGTCCACGGTCCTTACGGCAGACTCCAATCGGCCTCCACTGCAGACGGTCACCACATCCTGCCAACCTTGCTGTCCTGTCCGGGCCACACACCCGGACCAACTTCAGGCTCTTTGCTGTCACTTTTCTCCTCTCTACTACTTTCCTCCTTCCACTTCCTTAGCTTAACTCTCACTGCCTGTGTTTTCCCTCCTCCTCGGTGGGTGGAGACCAACCGCCTGGCTCCACACCCTGGTGTGGACAACAGCCCCTGGGGAAGGCAACAAGGATTTTGTGTTTTGACTATGATATGCCTGCAGGGAGTGTGGGGTGTTTAAGTGTTGTGCTCTGTGGCCCCTGGCTTGTCCAGGGCGACACAGAAGCACTGCAGCACTGCCTCGGCGAAGCGGCAACAGGCAGTGCTGAAGCTAATCTGCATAGGTGACAAACCCCACAATGCAGAAGAGGTGTGGACAGCTCTGAAACAGCAGGCAGATCACTGGCTCACAACTCTGAACCTAAAGCCAGGAAAGGTCGTGTGTGAGAATGGCCGGAACCTGGTGGCGGCTTTGAGGCGAGGCCAGCTGACACATGTTCCATGCGTGGCCCATGTGCTCAACCTCGTGGTTCAGCGGTTTCTAAAGTCATACTCAGAGCTGTCTGATCTGCTGGTAAAAGTTCGCCGCCTGTCTGCACATTTTCGAAAGTCACCTACTGCTTCAGCCGGCCTTGCCGGCTTAAGACGCCGTTTGCATCTTCCGGCACACAGACTGGTGTGTGATGTCCCCACGCGTTGGAATTCAACTCTGCACAAGTTGGTCAGGATATGTGAGCAGAAGAGGGCAGTTGTTGAGTACCTGCATCACCTAAGCCGTCGGGAAATGGGTCAAACTCCACACATAACACCTGAGGAGTGGAGATGGATGTCCGACCTATGCACCATCCGCCAAAACTTTGAGGACTCCACCAAGATGGTGAGCGGCGATGACGACATTATTAGCGTCACCATACCGCTTCTCTGCCTTCTAAAATGGTCTCTGCTCAAAAAACAACCATGATGCATTGCAGGCGGAGCGCGATGAGTTTGAGCAAGAAACAGTAGTGGGTGTGGGTGATGATAACACACAGCCCAGCCTCGTCTCATCACAACGTGCAGTGGAGGACTATGACGAGGAGGAGGATGAAGACATGGAGCAACTCTCTGGCCAAATTGAGGATATGACATGCAGTCATATCCTCGGTTCAGCGTGGCTGGCCAGAGGACAGGGTAGATGATGAGGAGGAGGAGGAGGAGGACAGCATGTTCAGTCATCGTGTTGGTCAGGATACTGAAGTGATGGCTGTTAAGAGTCTGGCACACATGGCTGACTTTATGGTAAGCTGCCTGTCTCGTGACCCTCGCGTTAAGAACATCTTGGCCGACAATCATTACTGGTTGGTAACACTGTTAGACCCACGCTAAAAGGAGAACTTTATGTCTCTTATTCCCGAGGCAGAGAGGTCAGGCAAAATGCAGCAGTTCCAGAAGGCCATAGTCACGGAAGTAGGCAAAGCATTCCCCTCACAAAACGCTAGCGGCATAGGTCAGGAATCAGTGGACAACCAAGGCGTACAGCCGAGAGGGGCACAAGTCCAATCCGCCAGAGGTAGGGGAACAGTCTTTAAGATGTGGGACAGTTTTCTCAGCCCCTCACATACCACAGCCCCTGAGGTGAGGGGTAGTGCCACAAGAAATCCTAAGTTTGCCCAGATGCTCAAGGAGTACCTTGCAGATCAAACAACTGTACTCCGACATTCCTCTGTGCCTTACAATTAATGTGTATCCAAGCTGGACACGTGGCATGAATTGGCTCTCTACGCCTTGGAAGTCCTGGCCTGCCCTGCCGCTAGCGTTTTGTCAGAGCGTGTTTTTAGTGCCGCAGGTGGAATCATTACAGATAAACGCACCCGCCTGTCAACTGTAAATGCTGACAGGCTGACTCTGATCAAGATGAACAAGGGTTGGATTTGGCCAGACTTCACCACACACACCAACAGCAAATTACAGCGGAATTTAAAGTTTGTAACGGGAATTTGCCATGTACCTCCACTCACCCATGGTAACACACTTCTGGACTTAAGCTAATCTCTGGACTGCTCCTCCTTCTCCTCATGCGCCATCATGGTGACCGTTACAATAGTTAAGCCGTTGTTTCAGGTATACCCCCAGTGGTAAATTTTTTCGCCCATTCTTTCTGAATGGGCATTACAACGACAGGAGACCCGCTCCTTTGCAATGGGAACAATGTTTTGAGGCCCTCATGCACATCTCTATCCAGGGACAATGTGGAGCCTCCCAATTATTGGCTGCCCTGCCTAAGGGCTATACTACAATAGACCCCCTTCCTTACAATGGGCACTTCATGTTTACAGGCCATCATGCACGTCTCTATCCAGGGACAATGTGGAGCCTCCCAATTTTTGGCTGCCCTGCCTAAGGGCTATACTACAATAGACCCACTTCCTTACAATGGGCACTTTATGTTTACAGGCCATCATGCACGTCTCTATCCAGGGACAATATGGAGCCTGACGCTGCCACCGACTGCCACACACATGCTGTTTTTAAATGCAAGCACGGACGCAATAAGAACCTAACTGGTTTTTAGGAGCGACAATTACTGAGAAGTCTGACACTATCAGACACTGCTGACTGACGTGTATTATACACTAGACTTGTGCGTTATATGATAGTTTGTGCAAAACGCGCACCTGTACCCTGCCACCGACTGCCACACACGTACTGTTTTTAAATGCAAGCACGGACGCAATAAGAACCTAACTGGTTTTTAGGAGCGACAATTACTGAGAAGTCTGACACTATCAGACACTGCTGACTGACGTGTATTATACACTAGACTTGTGCGTTATATGATAGTTTGTGCAAAACGCGCACCTGTACCCTGCCACCGACTGCCACACACGTGCTGTTTTTAAATGCAAGCACGGACGCAATAAGAACCTAACTGGTTTTTAGGAGCGACAATTACTGAGAAGTCTGACACTATCAGACACTGCTGACTGACGTGTATTATACACTAGACTTGTGCGTTATATGATAGTTTGTGCAAAACGCGCACCTGTACCCTGCCACCGACTGCCACACACGTGCTGTTTTTAAATGCAAGCACGGACGCAATAAGAACCTAACTGGTTTAGGAGCGACAATTACTGAGAAGTCTGACACTATCAGACACTGCTGACTGACGTGTATTATACACTAGACTTGTGCGTTATATAATAGTTTGTGCAAAACGCGCACCTGTACCCTGACACCGACTGCCACACACGTGCTGTTTTTAAATGCAAGCACGGACGCAATAAGAACCTAACTGGTTTTTAGGAGCGACAATTACTGAAAAGTCTGACACTATCTGGACTGTTTTACACTGTGTACACCAGCCACAGATATGATGAAGGCTGGTATACGGTCACCACTACCCTGCCTGCCTGCCTGCCTGTATACTGCTACAATAGTCCTGACAAGGACTCTTCTGGTCAATAGCCTGTATTCCGACCTGGCTATACCCTGCCTGTATATAGCAACAATAGTCCTGAGAAGGACTCTGCTACTGTACTCCGACCTGGCTATACCCTGCCTGCCTGTATACAACTAGAATAGTCCTGAGAAGGACTTCTGGTCACACTGTTTGCAGCCCTGCTCCGGAACTAACTATAAAGGGCCGCAAAGCTTTCCCTGAATCAGCGACACTCTCCCTGCACTCACTGTCTGGATAGCTGTGAGCAGAGCATAGCGCGCCGGCCGATATAAAGGCTCGGTCACGCTGTGCAGGCCGGCCAATCACTGCAATTCCACAACTAACAGGGCTGTGGCATTGCAGTGGTCTGCCAGCCAATCCCTGCATGAGGGCTGGCTCTCAAAAGAGCGCCAACATGCAGAAATGAAGATCACGAGTACAGCACGAGTATCGCGAGATTACTCGGTCCCCGCCGAGCAGCCCGAGTACAGCGATACTCGTGCGAGTACCGAGTAGTTACAAGCATGCTCGCTCATCACTATTTATAATAATATTGGTATTACCATACTGTGTGTCAAGCTACCATTAAGGGGCAGAGAAACTCAGGTAAAATGAAGAGCTCCTAAACACAGTAAGAAAGAAGCCCACTAGAGGTCGCTAGAACCAGCAAAGGGATAGTCAATTAAGCCAAGGTCAAAAGGGTGCTTTACACGATGTGACATCGCTAATGATATATCGTTGGGGTCACGATGTTTGTGACGCACAGGCAGCGTTGTTAGCGACATCGCAGCATATGACAGCTAGGAACGACGATCAACGATTGCAAAAACATCAAAAATCATTGACACGTCACTCCTTTTCATACTATCGTTGGTGGTGCATGCCGCTGGTTGTTCGTTGCTCCTGCCGCATCACACATCGCTATGTGTGACACTGCAGGAATGACGAACATCTCCTTACCTGCATGCACCGGCAATGAGGAAGGAAGAAGGTGGGCGGGATATCCCGCACGCTCATCTCCGCCCCTCAGCTTCTATTGGATGGCTGCCGTGTGACGTCGCTGTGACGCTGCACGAACCACCCCCTTAGAAAGGAGGCGGTTTGCCGGCCACAGCAACGTCGCACGGAAGGTAAGTCCGTGTGACAGGTGTAAGTGATGTTGTGCGCCACGGGCAGCGATTTGCCCGTGATGCACAACCGACGGGGGCGGGTACGCTCGCTAGCAATATCGATAGCGATATCGCAGCGTGTAAAGTGCCCTTAAGCCGGGATGTCACATCAGTACACAGCAAGCTGAAGTCACGTGGAAGCAAGGGATCAGAAACCAGGAGGTCACGTCAGGAGCTGAGGGAAGCAGAGCTGAAGTCAGGGAACAACCAAAGTTGGAGGCCAGGAGGTCATGTAAGTATCGAGGAGGGAGCAGAAGTGGGAACACAGAACAAAAACAGGGTCAGGAGGACAGGGAGGTCATATGAAAAAGAGGGAACAGAGGTCAGGAAGAGGTGTTATGGGTATCGGGACTAGAACAGAGCTAACACACAGAAACCAGTTGTGCACGCTGCAGAGCAGGAATTATTACTGGTGGCATCCCGAAGGTAACAACACGAGGCATGACCGAATAGGCCCCTATGATCAGACCTAACCCAGAAGACCAAAATACATACATTAGCTCTGCAGCATCAGAACCATTTTAGAGTCATGACACTGTGAATGTTAGTCACTTTTAGAATAGGAAACATAATATGCTATAGGTCACATTTTAGCATTTTAAATACAGTGACAAAATGATAGTCCCCAGGAAGAGAAAAAATTAAATACAACTTCATCCAAATCTTTATCCCAGCTATTTTAGGAAGTGTAGGATTAAGGTTTACAGAGGAAAATTGAGGGCTACATTTTTATTGGGAAGTCATGATTGCCTTACCATTTTCTTTAGGTCAACTCACTGAGAAATGGTGGGAGTTGGTGAATTATTATCATATGTGAGTCACGGATAAAATCCACCACATAAGTTTATGCTCGTACGTTTCCTGTCAGCAGTGTCCATTTTTAGTCATACTTTATTTGGAAATAAGGTTTAACGTCACTAGTTGATAGATTGTTGACCACACATCTGATTCACAAGCATCTACATAAGAGATCGGGATATTGCTTTCCCATATTTCATCAATTTCAAACTGTTTTCCCTTACCAGCCTATGTTGATGTGTATCTTTTTATGTGATTTAAATTACTGTTGATTCTTTCTTCTCACTCACTTTTTTTTTTCTCTTACTATTTGATGAACTCTTGGATTTAAAAGTAGATAAGAGAATGTTTCCAAAAACAATGTGTTAAAGAAAATAATTGACACCTTAGTTTGATTCAACAAGTTATCAATTACTGAGATAATAATGCTGCATTTTCAATAGTATAGTTTTCATTTTTGTGCAGCTCAGTCTTTTAGTCACCCATTATATTCTTACTTTTTTCATTGCTTCCAAAGATGTATTGTTCATTATCAATAGTAATTAATTGTAATTAATGATTATTTTCGTGCAGCAGTTCACCCTGTGGTATAAGTGATCAGGCAGATTTATTCCTCAGGTCAGTACAATTACAGCGATATCAGATTTATATTGATTTCTTAGCTTTGGCTGAACTAAAAAACACTTTTTTTTCCAAAATGAAGGCTTTTTGCATCACCATATTTTGAAGGATACTTTTGCTTTATTTGACTGTCAGCAAAGTCATGTGAGGACTTGATTTTTTGGAGAATGAGATGGAGTTTTATTGCTACAATTTTGGGCCACATAATATTTTTTGATTGCTTTCCTTTCCACTTTTTGTAAGGCAGAATCATGAAGAAACAGCAATTCAGGATTTTCTTTTCATTTTATGCCATTCATCGTGTCAAAAGTCATAAGACAGCTTTATTCTTCAGGTCAGTACACTTACAGGCAGACCACATTCATATTGATTTTTTTCATGTTTTGCCACTTTTACACCATAAAACTAAAAAATATATATTTTTTGCATTGCTGTATTCTAAGAGTTATAGCTTTTTTTTTGGGGGGTGGGGACGTTCGGAGATATGTGGCAGTTTGTTTTTTTGCAGGATAAGTTGAAGTTTTCAATAGTACCATTTATATTTACCGGTGACTTTTTCATTGCATTTTAATCCACTCTTTATCAGCTGTATGATGCAAAGATATTGTTTTTGCCAAGTTTTTTGTTTTATTTTTTTACCGTATTCGCTGAAATGGTTAGCAAGTGCTACAGTTTTATTGATTTGGGTTGTTACTCAAATATGTGTACTTTTTGTGTTCATTTAATGTTTTTTAATAAATACATATTTATTGAAATATTTTTTTTTCTTCCTTGTTTTGATTTTTTAAAACATATTTTTACCATTTTTTTACTTTGTTGTTACTTTTTTACCTAGTGTCTATATAGCTTTCACATAAGCCGAGCCCTTGGTGGCAATTGCAGGGCCAAATCTCCTCTACCCCTGCAATCGCTGGAACGTATTGGGTACAGCCATAGTCAGCAACACACTGCCTTATCAGGACGCACCCACTACTTCCAATGTCAGCAAGGGGTTAATAATTTGCTTACCAAAGTACATTACGCTTGGAAGAATATGCGACAGACAACCATTAAGAAAATAACTGATAGCATGCAAAGGCATGTACAAGTGTATCTCAATAAATTAGAATATCATCAAAGAGTTAATTTATTTCAGTATTTCAATACAAAAAGGGAAACACATACATTATATAGAGTCATTACACACAGAGTGATCTATTTCAAGTGTTTATTTCTGTTAACGTTGATGATTATGGCTTACTGCCAATGAAAACCTAAAAGTCATTGTCTCAGAAAATTAGAATAATTATTACAAAACACCTGGAAAGGCTTGCTAATTGTTTAAAATGGTCCCTTAGTCTGTTTCAGTAGACTACACAATCATGGGAAGACTGCTGACTTGACAGATTGACACACTCCACAAGGAGGGTAAGCCACAAAGAAAAAAGAAGCTGGATGTTCAGAGAGTGCTGTATCCAAGCATAATAATGGACAGTTGAGTAGAAGGAAAAAGTGTAGTAGAAAAAGGTGGACAAGCAACTGGGACAACTGGAGCCTTGATAGGACTGTAAAAAAAAGTAATTCAAAAAATTGGGGGAGGTTCACAAGGCGTGGACTGCTGCTGGAGTCAATGCTTGAAGAGCCACCACACAGACTTATTCATGACATATGCTACAACTAGAGATGAGCGATGTTCGAGGTTCGCCAATTTCATATTTGAGTGATTTTGGGGGTGCTCGAGATCGAACTCGAACTTGAGCTTTTTGCTAAAAGCTCGACAGTTCGAGCTACGTTCGAGAACGGCTCGATCACCAAAAGCAGGGCTTTTTACAACTACAGTGTGCAGGGAGCCATCGCTGACAGCCTGTGTAAGCTGGTAACCAAGATAAATATCGGGTATCCAATCAAAGCGCTTTGGTTGGTAACCCGATATTTACGCTGGTTATGTGTGCAGGGAGCCGACACTTCCCTGCTGGGCTCCATTCCCTCCTGCATGCGGCATGTACACACACACACGCACACTCACCTGTCCCCAGCCATGCAGTCCCTGGAACTGACCTCAGCGCAACATGGGCCCGCTAGGCTCCACCCACTTGGCACTCCGCCGCCTGCACACATGGCCCCGCTAGGCTCCACTTACTTTGCACTCTGCCGCCCGCACACATGGCCCCGCTAGGCTCCACCCACCTCACACTCCGCACACATGACCCCACTTGGCTCCACCCACCTCGCACTCCGCACACATTACCCCACTTAGCTCCACCCACCTCGCACTCCACACACATTACCCCGCTTAGCTCCACCCACCTCGCACTCTGCACACATTACCCGCTAGGCTCCACCCACCTCGCACTCCGCACACATGGCCCCGCTCGGCTTACCTGCGGTAATGAAGTCCTGCCCTACCGACCTCAGCACTTTCACTGTCCTCCATGGCTGCCGCTTCACATTTCCTCTCTCTGCCGACCCGAGACTGTGACTAGCGGTGAAGTCACAGGCTCCCGCGATACTTGGCTGTGAAGGCGGCGGTCATTGAAGTCAGTGACAGCTCTGCTATCAGCAGAGCAGGAGATCGTCACTGCAGGTAATGTACCTCGCTCCTGACAGCAGCACTTGTCATGCCCTGCAGTGACCGGGGCTAACCTATTGATGTTAGCTCAGGTCACTGCTCTCCCAGCCAATATGGAACATTCTGTTCTTCATTGACTGTGACAGTGACTATGGTATGGATCGTCATGGGAACCCCTTGGATTACAGCAGACCTGGATTTGTTTTTCTTTCTAATAAATTGGTGAAACAGGGAATTTGTTGGGGAGTGTTTTTTCAAATAAAAATGTGTTTGTCATCTATTTTTTTTTATTACTGACTGGGTTGGTGATGTCGGGTATCTGATAGACGCCTGACCTCACCAACCCCAGGGATTGATGCCAGGTGACATTACACATCTGGTATTAACCCCATATATTACCCTGTTTGCCACCGCACCAGGGCAACGGGATGAGCTGGGGCGAAGCACCAGGATTGGCACATCTAATGGATGCGCCACTTCTGGGACAGCTGCGGCCTTCTATTTTTAAGCTGGGGAGAGTCAAATAACCATGGGCATCCCTAGTCTGAGAATATCATACCCCAGCTGTCCGATTTACCTTGGCTGGTGATCCAATTTTGGGGGAACCCCCACGTGTTTTTTTTAAAAATTATTTATTTAATTTAAAATAACAGCGTGTGGATACCCTCAGTTTTGGATTACCAGCCAAGGTGAAGCTGCCAGCTGTGGTCTGCAGGCTGCAGCCATCTGCTTTACCCCAGCTGGCTACAAAAAATAGGGCCGACCCTACGTCATTTTTTTTTAATTTATTTGTTTTTTGGTAAATATAAGAATTACAAAATGCAGGAGAGTGGGACATTATGTTTCTTTCTGCCATTATAATGACAGGAAACGGGTATATGCCGCGCTTAAAAACCACAGAGGCAGAACTGATATAAAATTTCTTTTTTAATACAGCATTCCAACGCGTTTCAGAGACAAGGACCGTTTCCTTCTTCAGGGAAAAAGAAATCATACAAACATTCCCAAGCTGGTGTCTTATAAAGGATCCATACTGCCACGTTGACAGCTATGACGTCATCCGCCCTCAGTATTGCAGGGTGATGACTCACAAGCACGTGGAGAAGCAGACACATGAATGAAGGAGAGAATAAAATTTTCACATTATGATCCATTAATAAATTATCGCAAAAGAACAAACATTTATAATAAAATATTGTAAAATTTATGATTATTTGATTATTTGTGTGAAAGGAAATAAAAGTGTTGAAAACTTGAAAAATGTGTAGAAAAGGGGAAATGGGGAGGTACGAACCTGTGAAGAATATGCTGGTGGGGAGAGGGGTTAAACACCAAACCATTACTCTAAGGACATCAGGCAATCCTGATCAACAACGGGCTGGTATATGGCTAGTGAAAATATTTTAATTCATGATGAAAAATGTGATTCCAGGTCAGTGCTAATAATTCTGGCCGGTTAATAATTAGGGGGAATAGTGTACATGCATGGCACATAAACATGAAGTTGATATAAATTATACAGTGAGATAGTTCCTAAATGTCAGGAACCAATGTGTCCGTAGCCTGGGGTTAAAAAGAAGAAGAGCGTATGCATACAAGAATGGGACGGGTATCAGCTATCAAGGTGAAAAGAGTTCAACCCGTAAAGAAAAGAGAGCGCATGCGTGAGGGAATGGAGCGAGTACTGAGTTTGTCAGGGTGAATAGAGTTCAAACCGTGGGAAAATAGTAGAGTGCGCCAGCGCATGGAAAAGATTTAGCTCAGCGGAGGTAACCCCGGGTCAGACCGTGGGAAAAAGTGCTTACTTTGATATAGAGTAGTGAGAGAGAACAGATGTGAGGCGCCCGCTGAGGGAGGGAAGTGGGCAGACGAAAGCTTCCTCCCTCATAGTTGAAGCTATGGATCCTGGGTAAATTTATGTATTTTCCCTCCTTCTGTTTTTTTGCAGTACGCAAAAAAAACGGAAGGCACACGGATGACAAACAGATGACATGCGGTCCGTATACGGAACGGAAACGGATGCCACACGGATGCACCCGGGAAAAAAACGGACCGTTTTTTTGCGGACCGCAAAAACGGATCGGTCGTGTGAATGAAGCCTTATTCTGATCTGCCGTTTATAAACAGCAGGCAGAAATAAGTGAATAGCGCCCCTCAGCGTCAGATAATCTCTGGGGTTTCAGGAGGTAGCTGAGACCCTGGAGATCATGATTCAGGCCGGTTTTTCTGGTCCCCGCTCACGTGATCACCGGTATACACCGTATACCGATGATCACGTTACAGTAAATGACAGCACCGGTAAAAAATTATTTATCTCCCATCTGGCATGAACAAACATGTCAGATGGGAGATGAATCTCCTCCTCGGTCCCCCGGTGTCACCAAAGTGCCACCCCCGACCCCCTACCGGAAATCCAAGATGGCCACGCACACAGCAGCGCGCCGGCCGCATTCACCCTATCCCTCTGATTTCTGTCGCATGTGCCATGACACATGCCACAGAAAACTCCTCCCCAGGCCCTGCCAGGTCACCCCCTATAACCCCACCGGTGTTCCCCGGTGTCCCACGGTATCTGTGCAGCATTGATTTCCCGCGGCCCCTTCCTTCACAATAGACGCTGCCGCATGCACAGAGCGGCTGTCAGCTCAGCTTCCTGTGTTCAGACACAGTGAGTGGTGGTAACCATGCATCTGTAAGCTACTGCAATGCCCTGCTCATGAGGTAAGGAACATAGTTGATCAGGAGAGCTATACTAAATTTCCAAATGGAGGTATTTGATTTTATAGTTGCCCTGCTGAACGACTACCAAACATGAGAGTCCGTTATACACCACAAGAAAACATGTCTAAATAGTGAGCTCTGTTGTTTAGTATTCATTCAGCTGGATAACTGGACTTAAAGGGGTATTCCATCTCCAAGATCCTATCCCCAATATATAGTAGGTGGAATAGCAATAATATCAGCAAATACCAATATTTGGACATGTAGAATAGTTCTCCTGATTAGGCATGCCCTTACCTCATGGGCAGGGCATTGCAGCCTTGGTAGCAACACTTACAACATGGACTCTGCTGCTGTGGACCCGGTGAGAGTGGGTGCAGATTCATTGCACCCACACTCCTCACATGGAGGGTCTGCACTCCTAGAAAATGGGGGATACGTTCCCTTAGCGTGTCCCCTTTATTTTTTTTCCTTACAATAAATTGGTGAAAGAGGGAATGTTTTGGGGACTGTTTTTTCAAATACATTTTTTTTTGTCTATTTGTTTTGTTAGTACTGAGAGTTTGTGATGTCGGGTATGTGATAGACGCCATGACATCACAAACTGCTGGGCTTGATGTCAGGTGACCTTACAGCTAGTATCAACCCCATTTATTACCCCGTTTGCCACTGGACCAGGGCACGGGATGAGCTGGGGTGAAGCACCAGGATTGGCGCATCTAGTGGATGCGCCACTTCTGGGGTGCCTGCGGCCTGCTATTTTTAGACTGTGAAGGGCCAATAACTATGGACCTTCCCACCTTGAGAATACCAGACCACAGCTGTTCGCTTTACCAATTTGATCCAATTTGGGGGGACCCTACTTTTTTTTGTAATTATTAATATTTATAAAATAATTATAAAAAAAGAGCCTGGGGTGACCTCCACATTGGATCCCCAACCACGGTAAAGCTGCCAGCTGTGGTTTTCAGGCTACAGCCGTCTGCTTTACCCTAGCTGGCTATCAAAAATGGGGGGACCCAACGTCATTTTTTTTTTAACATTTTTTTTAAGTAAGAAAAATGAATGGGGTTCCCTGTATTTTGATTGCCAGCCAACGTAACGCCAGGCAGATGGGGGTGGCAACCTGTAGCTGTCTGCTTTATCTGCGCTGAGAATCAAAAATACCACAGAGCGCTACGTCTTTGATTACAGACAAAAGACCCAACAAGGGAGATGAGCTGACGGCTGCTATCAAAGCAACCTGGGCTTCCATAACACCTCAGCAGTGCCACAGGCTAATTGTCTTCATGTCACACAACATTGATGCACTAATTCATGCAAAAAGAGCCCCGACCAAGAATTGAGTGCATTAACTGTACATACTTTTTGGTAGACCAACATTTCTGAGTTTAAAATCCTTTTTTCAGTTGGTTTTATATATTATTATAATTTTCTGAGATAATGACTTTTGGGGATTGAGTGGCTGAAAGTAAATGCATACCGATAAGACTTGTAGAGAGTGCCAATCACACAGATACATGTACTGCACAATGTCTGGCTTGCAGTCTATTAGTGATGCCCATACTATTAGATCAGGCAAGCTGCCCAGCACTCTGTAAGTCCACTCATCAAGGACACACATCAAAAATTCCACTGACCAACGGTAAAGGACCTGGCAAAGGATAAAACAAAAGAAGATGAAAGGATGAAACAAAAATAAATGGGTTAAAGTAGAAAAAGGCAGAGGCAAATCCAGCGGTGTTCCTCAATGATCAGAAGATGTAAGTAAAATCATATAGTGTCACTGCTACTCTGGATGGATTTTAAATATTTTTTCAATAAAGACTATATGATTTTACGTACATCTTCTGGTCATTGAGGAACACTGCTGGATTTGCCTCAGCCTTTTTCTACTTTAAGCTTTCTTGGATTGCTTCCTCCTAAATCATGAGCGGGTCCCGCCAGTTGAAAACTGAATCCAGCAGCTGATACAAGGGTAAGACGGCTCCTCCATATTATTTATTTGTTTCAAAAACGAATGGGGTATTGGCCAATGTTTTGGCTGTGGCATCCGCCTATTCTATACCCGTTGTGACCTGGTGTTAGAGAGAACGGCTGCCATTTTTCTGCAATGCATTTCTCTTATACGACTATGAAATAAAATTTAAGTATCTATTTAAAAATATTAATTTCCTTTTGCCTGGAATTATTATTACCTGTGCTGATATAATTGGAAGCAAATATTTGATAAGATATGTAATAGTAAGTGGTGGTTTTGAAGAGATTAGCACAAGGATATGATGTAAGTGTAAAGTATTTTTATCTCGTGAAGGTGTACTTTGTATAGTAGCGTATTGAGCGATATGAATGGCAATGTAGTAATGCATAGCATTCACAACTTCTCAACGGCAGATTATATGTCCAGTCCCTGTTAAATTGATCATTTATTTCAGCATGACAGAATGTGAAAAGGTGAAGGACAAAGAAACAAAAGTAAAAAAGATGTTAAATGCAGGTTCCAATGCAATGATGTAGTGGGAAGCATGCTTCAAGGAATGTTGTCATTAGAACTTAAAAGCTATTATTTACCTTGGCTTTGTATGAGTGAGTCATGCCAGTAATGTTGCGATTCCTGTAGGCACACATTTTTAGTAAAAGAGTCAGTGCTTCCTTACTATCCATTGCTTTTGCCTGATAGAAGTCAATTATTTTCTTTTTCATTACTGGTATAGTCAATATGAGTATTGGTGATAAAAATGTATGGTCGCGTGGGCTCATTTGCCGGAATCCTCAGTGATTAATACTATGGGGGTCTGATTTTTTTTTTTTTTTCACCACATGACTGTGCTGACAAAGTGTAAAAACAGTATGCATACAATTCAGAAACCCTTTTGTAGGTGATTGATAGCCACTTTATTTTGGATTTTTGTTGCAACAAACAATTACCTACTCTTTTTACTCTCCTAATATAAATTTACATATGATATTGAATCCCTAAAGGGAACCTGTCACCTGGATGTAACCCTATTATGTGCCACGAACACTGTTTCTTATTAATGATTTCAATCATCATTTTAATGTAGATAAGTGTCCCAGCAATTTGGCAAAAAATGCATTTTAATAGCTGCATGCACCATATTGCAAATTACCTTCATTAGTTACAGAGTCACTCATGTAAATAAAGACAAGACAAAACCCAGTATCACAAAAGTTTGATTGATATTCCAGCAAGGCCCTTCTTCCTCCCAGATCTCGAAACCTCAAAATAATATATTAATCATGCTTCTGTGGGTGTGACAACAGAGGATTCACCGTGACTGTTCCTAAATGGTTGTCTGACTCTGACTGCTGGTCAACATAATTTACATATAGTGTGCAGCCATCCTTTTATGAGTTTGTGAGAAACACCACTAAGAAAGTAGCATCACATCAGCCAATAATATTCTAGACTCAGGAAGGAAAGAAAGGGCAAAGTTTGGGGCTGAGATACCATGTAAGCCGGATCTGAAAATGTGTGTGAAATAAGACTAGGCTTGCCAGATCGGGTTACAGCCTGTGCGGCACAGGTACTGAACAGAAGTGGGCTGTGGAGAGTTGGGATTGTGGTTTACGATCCTGGATAATTCCTTTAGTTATTGAGCAAAGAATAATGCCAACCGATTTTATGACATGTAGAAATAAAACCTTGGGTATCTTTTTCTCCAACTTTAGAGATTTACTTTCATACTTTCTTCACAGCGACTTTGGAATACTTTTTCTTGGGAACTCTGCAAACTCACTCTCAATCCCACTATCTGATAACTTACTGTATTACTGGGAGGTCGATAAAATATTTTACTCTATGAGGTTTTACCCCAAACTGTAATTGCCTAATAATTTCTGACAGAATACTTTATATACTGTCTAGCATGTAGGGAGCCTCATATCGCACCTGGTATGAAATTTATGTGTGGCGCACCTGAGGCTTCAGTCGCCACAGAGGTACTGCACCTCAGTCAGAGGTGTGGTATTCCATCCTGAGTAAGAAGGAGGTCAACACCGGTTCACAGAAAGCACGACACCCAGGGTCAGAAACACGGGGGCTGGTCCCTAGGCTAGGGGAGTATAACCTACGGGCTCCACTAGCAAAACCAGCGGCTGAGGTGGCTGCATGCACCGAAGCTAGCACCGCACACAAATACACTGGAAGGTGACCCTCAAGGACCAAAGAGTAGAGCTTCACACCATCCCACAGGGTTCAAGGGCACTGATACAGGGTTCAGTGAGCGAAGGCACAACGCAGGAGGGAGAAGCAAGCTCAGGAGACAGACAAGAAAGGATACACTTTGGAAAGGTACACCGTACTTAACCTCCGAGCTACCCGGGATTGGCTGGAGTCCATCACAGTGAATCCCAGCATTCCAAAGGTGGTTCATGGCATGTGTGTAATCGGCTACAGTGAGTAAACACCTATTGACTGCACCCATGAGTCGCTCTGTTATTCACCTGAGCCTGCCATCATAGACTACTACTACCTCCCCTATCTGCCCTGGGACCCAGCTCTACCTGCGGAGAAGCTACACTATCTAAGCTGCATCACCATGAGCCCCAGAGGCCCCATCCCACAGCGGCAACACTACCACTTGCCGCATACCACAGGTGCCATCACGAATAAACTGTCATGATCCCCTATATCTTTATTAAACGACTCCGCTGGAGTCACGGAACCGGGCCTGGACACCGTGGCGCCCCAGCAGCAGAATCGCAGCCCGGTAATGAGCACCCCAGGCCCCGATGGGCGCGTCAACTTGACACTGTGAACAGGATTGCGTGCCCATTACAACGGGTACTGTGTGCCTTAACAGACTGTGCAAAAAGACTATGCGCTGGTGGCCATTGAAAAAGAGCAGGCAACATGTGCAACCATATAGCAATCATATATGATGCCAATGTACCTAATATTGTGACTATATTAATACAAGTAGTTTAGATGGCATGAAAATTTAGAAATTTGATTTAGCTGTCATGATGATTTCACTCATCTCACAGAAGGATAAGTAAATGATGACCCTGGCTGCTTCAGTGCTCAAGTAGGAAATCACATCTTTTCATAATCTATGCATGTGAAAATATATTCAAACATTGTTGAGCAAACTTTAAACAATCTTGAACATGCTTTTTATTCAGCAGTGGAGTGTGCATAAAGGAGGTTGAGTGCATTATTTATTATTTATTTTCTTTGAAACTGTTGTATCTGCTGATTCCAGGTCTTTCTGTAGCTCTCTATAGGTAGTTGCTTTGATCTCAAACCTCTGTTTGAAACTTGCAGGGACCAGCTGGTCATGGCTGGTTTAAAGTGAAATTATTTTTTTTCCATTTCCGGATAATAGTCCCAACAGTGTTCACTGGAACCTTCAGTAGTTTAGAATTTCTTCTGCAACCAATACCCTCAGTATGTTTTGCAGCATTAAGATAACAAAGGTCTTTAGGCAGCTCACTAGTTTTACCTATCATGAGATGTTTCTTGTGTGGCACCTTGGTAATGAGATACCTTTTTGTAGACCATCAGTTGAACCAGCTGATATTAATTTTTACTAAATGGCATGATTGCTTTGTAATAACTGATAGGTTTCCGATGGCATCATGAGTTTCCTTAGGTTTTTACACTTCTATATTCTTCATATATCAATACTTTTTCCCTATGTAATTTGTCATTATTACACAACACTAAATTTTAGACATCTCTGGTTTGATTTCTTTGCCTGTGTGAATTGGATGAGTTTTTACTGACATCTGGTGAGAAATTAATGTCAATAGCATTTTTATAAATATATTTAGAAAATTGGTGACATGTTCTATACTTATTTCACTTGCTTTGCAAATACACACTGCATGGTATCACTTCCCTGGTGCTGTATGCTGTTTGTAGTACTTATTCTGTAGGTGTGGACAGGGTACAATTTGGCTGTCAATTTTCTGGGATGTTGAAGACAATATGCAAAACTACAAGTATGTTTTTCTGCTTTCCTAAATGAGACACTATGTCATGTTAGGGGGTCTATATTAAAAGGTGGGGTGAATTTCAATACTAATTTTGGACCATCCATGAAATTTGGACCAGTTGCCTGGAAAAAAAAATAAAAACTAGATTGGCAACCCAGGGCAGAAGATGATGAGGCAAATTCTTTAATGGAAACCTTTTATCAGGTTTTCACAATATAAATAAAGTATGGCCACAACCTTTATGCCCTTATTTAAAGTATTGCATGCTGTATACATGTCCCAAGACTGATCTACATAATGTAATTATACTTTTATTATACTCACCTATGGGGTCAACCGTCCGATGGGTGTCACTAGTCTTGATACAGCACCGTCCTTCCCTGGTTTGTGCCGATGATGTGTCTGTAGCAATATGTATATGCTGTATGTCCCCTAGGGGCCTCTAGGGGTCTCTATTCTTGTATGTGTTTACAAGCAAGTGGGAACTCGATGGTACTGCAGACAGAGTGCAGGCAGCAGAGAGAGATGTTATGGCTGACAATACCACATAATAAACAGCCTGAAGATCTCCACTGAGTGTGATTACTGAGAGACACAGCAACAGAACATGGTGGCAGCTGGGCACAGAACCTTTATGTGACACACCTGCAAATCCTCAGAGCGTGTGTGTGAGACTGGGACTGTACAGAACATCATTGCAACTGTGAGTACAGATTTCCTGTCATTATACAAGATGGAGACTGGTCTGAAGCCCCTCAGAAACTGGATGTCTCATCATGTAATATATCCCAGACATGGAGACACTGGAAAGAGGAGTTTACTCTGTATGTAGATCTGACAGTGGCCCCCAGTGATGACAAACATAAAGTAAAGCTGTTTTATTACTTAATTGGGGAAAAAGGCAGAGAACTAGCCCAGACCTTACTGCCAGACACAGACCACCTCGTCCTAGCAGAGATTGTGGAGGCATTTGATAAGCACTGTGACCCCAAGAGAAATGAGACTGTGGAGAGATACAAGTTTTTCACAAGACAGCAGGCGGATGGTGAAAATGTAGACAGATATGTAACAGAGCTGAGGACATTGGCTGCAACATGTGGCTTTGGGGAAATCAGAGATAGCCTCATAAGAGACAGAATTGTATGTGGCATTATGGACACTCACCTCAGGGAACGTTTACTCAGAGATGAAGAGCTGACCTTAGAGAGATCCATGCAAATCTGCAGGGCTGCAGAGCTGACAAAGCGCAGCCTGAAGATGATGGCAGGCACCAGTGAGAATGATGATGATGATGATGAGGTACATGCAGTATCTATGAAAGTAAAGACAAGACCAAGCTCCCCTATAAGCATGATCCACTGCAAATATTGTGGTAAGAGACATGAGAGAGACAAGACCAAGTGTGCAGCATATGGCGAAACCTGCAGGTTATGTGGCAAGAAGAATCATTTCTCTGCTGTCTGCAGGCTGGGAACAGGCAAACAGCATAGACAGGTCCACACTGTGACACCAGACACTGACAGTGCAGAGGACATTACATGGCTACAGCTGCAACCTGCAACAGAGAATGTCAATGTAATCAGGCAGCCAGTAGTCAAGGATGCCAAGCAGCTCAATGCAACCTTCCTGTTGGATGAGAAGCCCATTAGATTTCAGCTGGATTGTGGAGCAAGCTGTAATGTAATTCCAAGTGCTCTGCTGAACAAACAGGTTTCCATTGAGCCAACGGACAAGGTACTGGTGATGTACAACAAAAGTGTTCTGAAACCTATGGGGACATGTAAGCTCAAAATACTGAACCCATGTAACAGGAAAAGTTACAGAGCTGAATTTACCGTGCTGCATGGTGGGAACCATGTACCAATACTGGAAGTAAAAGCAGTGCAGGCAATGGACTTAATAAAAGTACAGTCTCAGAACATTATGTTTGTTGAGGTTTCCCAGGATATACCAAATCCCAAACTAAATGCAGAGCGCAATTTGGACTTTCAAAAAATAAAAATGGAAAAGCTGATTTATTTGAGGGTGATGGATGTTTTGAAGGTAAATACAGGCTAGAAATTGATAAAACCGTGCAGCCTACCAGATTACCTACAAGAAGGGTGCCTGTAGCTTTAATGCAACCACTGAAAGTAGAGCTACAAGATTTACAGAAAAGAGGCATGATAGAACCAGTCCAGAAGAGTACAGATTGTATCAGCAGTTTAATCATAGTGCAGAAACCATCAGGCAAGTTAAGAATATGCATTGATCCGAAGCCACTCAACAAGGCGCTGAAAAGAAATCATAACCCGATGCCAACATTGGATGATGTTCTCCCAGATCTATCAAAGGCTAAAATATTTTCTGTATGTGATGTCAGGGAAGGAGTCTTGCGAGGATAATTTGCATATTCCCAGTGCCTTCTGGGATAAGTGAAGAGTCACCGCGAGCTCAAGGAGAACCGGGTTTTGGCCGTTACAGCCGGAAGGAAGACTTCTGAAAACCGCGCGCCTAGCGGCGCGCGAGTTTTAGCCTGTCTTCTTCATTGTGAGCGTGAGTGAGCAAAGTGTGAGCAAAAGTAAGTGTGAGTAGAATTGTTTGTATTTAGTTGTTTAATTACTTAACATTTGTTTAGTGCTATCCCCATTAGAAAATGTGCTCCACTATTGCTAATGCGATCCAGTGTACATCTTGTCTCATGTATGCAGTCCTTGAAAAGCCGTTCGAGGGTGCATACTGTTGTTCGAGATGTGAGCAAGTTGCACATTTGGAAGCCCAGATACTGGATCTAAATGAGCAGCTGGCAACTCTGAGATGCATTAGCAATATGGAAAGGAGTTTGCTGCTCACTGAGCAGCAGCTTGCTGGGTCAGATGTGGGGGAGGATCGTAGTAGGGAGCGGCAGGACGGTGAGGTAGGTAGCTGGGTGACAGTTAGAAAGGGGGGTAAAGGGAAAAGTGCTAGGAAGGCTAGTCCTGAACTGACACACCCCAATAGGTTTGCAAACTTGGCAGATGAGGGGGATGTCATTACAGGGGTAGCATTGCTGCAGCAAGGCATGACCTCTGAACGCCAGAGGAGTGTCTGCTCCAGTAAGGGGGGGAATAGGAGTGCAGGGCAGGCAAGACAGGTACTGGTAGTGGGGGACTCAATTATTAGGGGGACAGATAGGGCAATCTGTCACAAAGACAGGGATCGCCGAACAGTGTGTTGTCTTCCTGGCGCTCGAGTTCGGCACATCGCTGATCGGGTTGACAGATTACTGGGAGGGGCTGGGGAGGACCCAGCGGTCATTGTACACATTGGCACAAATGACAAAGTTAGAGGTAGGTGGAAGGTCCTTAAAGATGATTTCAGGGAATTAGGTTGTAAGCTTAAAGCATGGACCTCAAAGGTGGTATTTTCGGAAATACTACCTGTGCCACGAGCCACACTAGAGAGGCAAAGGGAGATCAGGGAGGTTAACAGGTGGCTCAGGAATTGGTGTAGGAAAGAGGGTTTTGGGTTCCTGGAGAATTGGGCCGACTTTTCAGTTGGCTACAGATTCTATGCTAGGGATGGGCTGCATCTTAATGGGGAAGGTGCAGCTCTGCTGGGGCAGAAAATGGCTAGAAGGTTGGAGGAGTGTTTAAACTAGGAATGGGGGGCGAGGGTATTCACTTTATAGAAGGGGAATGTAGTGCAGATAGTGACCAGGGCACAAGTAATGAAATTGGGGGTGGTACGGGGGGAAGGGTTAGGACAGTTAATACAGTAAGCAGGAATACAGGTACAGAGTCATACGTAACGTGCATGTACACTAATGCCCGAAGCCTCACAAATAAGGTGGAGGAATTAGAATTAATATTGTTGGAAGAAAATTATGATATAGTGGGGATATCAGAGACATGGCTGGATGAGAGCTATGACTGGGCTGTTAATTTACAGGGTTATAGCCTATTCAGGAATGACCGTACAAATAAGCGAGGGGGAGGTGTGTGTCTATATGTAAAATCATCCTTAAAACCCATCCTGCGTGACAACATATGTGAGGGTACTGAGAATGTAGAGTCCCTATGGGTGGAGATAAGGGGGGGGAGAATGAATAATAAAATACTGATAGGGGTGTGTTATAAGACGCCGAATATTATGGAAGAGGTAGAGAATCTCCTCATAAAGCAAATTGATAAAGCAGCGAGTCTCGGAGAGGTAATTATTATGGGGGACTTTAACTATCCTGATATAAATTGGGGAACAGAAACTTGCAGTTCCAGCAAAGGAAATAGATTTTTGATAACAATGAAAGATAATTACCTTTCACAAATGGTACAGGACCCCACAAGAGGGGGAGCACTACTAGACCTTGTACTAACCAATAGGCCAGACCGCATATCAAATATACAAGTTGGGGGTTACTTGGGGAATAGTGATCACAAAATAATAAGTTTTCATGTATTCTTTAGTAAGATGTCTAGTAGAGGGGCTACAAGGACACTAAACTTCAGGAAAGCAAATTTTAAACGGTTGAGAGATGATCTTAGTGCAATAAACTGGGATGATGTACTAAGTAATAAAAGTACACAAAGCAAATGGGAGACTTTTATGAGCATCCTGAATAGGGCTTGTGCAGAAAATATACCCTATGGGAACAAACATGCTAGAAATAGGAGGAAACCCCTATGGCTAAATAGAGCTGTAAGGGAAGCAATAAAAGAAAAACAGAAAGCCTTAAAAGAATTAAAGAGGGTAGGTAGTGATGAGGCATTATATAATTATAGAAAATTAAATAAAATATGTAAAAAGCAAATTAAGTTAGCTAAGTTTGAGACAGAGAGACTCATTGCGAGAGAAAGTAAAAATAATCCTAAAATATTCTTTAACTACATAAACAGTAAAAAACTGAAAAGCGATAGTGTTGGCCCCCTTAAAAATAGTCTTGGTGAAATGGTGGAAGGGGATGAGGGTAAAGCCAACCTGCTGAATGACTTTTTTTCTACGGTTTTTATACAAGAAAATGCCATGGCAGATGACATGACCAGTGATACCATAAATTCACACTTGAATATTACCTGCTTAACCCAGCAGGAAGTACGCCGCCGCCTCGAAATCACTAAGGTTGACAAATCTCCGGGCCCGGATGGCATACACCCCAGAGTACTACAGGAATTGAGTTCTGTGATAGATAGACCATTATTTTTAATCTTCTCAGATTCCTTAATAACAGGGTCGGTACCGCAGGACTGGCGCATAGCAAATGTGGTGCCAATATTCAAAAAGGGGACAAAAACTGAGCCGGGAAATTATAGGCCAGTAAGTTTAACCTCTACGGTTGGTAAAATCCTTGAGGGTTTCTTGAGAGATGCTATATTGGAGTATCTCAAGAAAAATAACCTTATGACAGAGTATCAACATGGGTTTATGAGGGATCGATCCTGTCAAACTAATTTGATCAGCTTCTATGAAGAGGTAAGTTCAAGTCTGGACCAGGGAAATGCAGTGGATGTTGTGTATATGGACTTTTCAAAAGCTTTTGATACGGTGCCACACAAAAGGTTGGTACATAAAATGAGAATAATGGGGATAGGGGAAAATATGTGTAACTGGGTTAAAAACTGGCTAAGTGATAGGAAACAAAGGGTGGTTATTAATGGTACGTACTCGGACTGGGTCTCAGTTCATAGTGGGGTACCACAGGGGTCAGTATTGGGCCCACTTCTTTTCAACATATTTATAAATGACCTTGTTGGGGGCATGCGGAGTAGAATTTCAATATTTGCAGATGATACTAAACTCTGCAGGGTAATCAATACAGAGGAGGATAATTTTATATTACAGGGAGATTTATGTAAATTGGAGGATTGGGCTGAGAAGTGGCAATTGAAGTTTAATGTAGATAAATGTAAGGTCATGCACTTGGGTAGAGGAAATAACATTTATGATTATGTACTTAATCGTAGAACACTGGGTAAAACAGACACAGAAAAAGACTTGGGTGTATTGGTGGATGGTAAACTTCACTTTAGTGGACAGTGTCAGGCAGCTGCTGCCAGGGCTAATAAAATAATGGGATGTATTAAAAGAGGTATAAGTGTTCATGAAAAAAATATAGTTCTACCTCTGTACAAGTCACTAGTGCGACCGCACGTAGAATACTGTGTACAATTCTGGTCACCGATATATAAGAAGGACATAGCTGAACTGGAGAGGGTGCAGAGAAGAGCCACCAAGATTATTAGAGGAATGGGTGGGCTGCAATACCAAGACAGGTTATTAAACTTGGGGTTATTTAGTTTGGAAAAACGAAGGCTTAGGGGGGATCTAATCACAATGTATAAATATATGAGGGGACAGTACAGAGACCTTTCCAAAGATCTTTTTACACCAAGGCCTGCGACTGGAACATGGGGGCATCCACTACGTCTTGAGGAAAGAAGGTTTAATCATAATCACAGACGAGGATTCTTTACTGTACGAGCAGTGAGACTATGGAACTCTCTGCCACATGATGTTGTAATGAGTGATTCACTACTAACATTTAAGCAGAGCCTGGACGCCTTTCTTGAAAAATGTAATATTACCAGTTATGTATATTAGATTTTATGACAGGGTATTGATCCAGGGAACTAGTCTGATTGCCGGATGTGGAGTCAGGAAGGAAATTTTTTCCCCATTGGAACTTGTTTGCCACATTGGGGTTTTTTTGCCTTCCTCTGGATCAACATGTTAGCCTACAGGTTGAACTAGATGGACTTAGAGTCTCCCTTCAACCTTAAAAACTATGATACTATGATACTATGTCAAAAATGGATTCTGGCATGTGGAACTGACTGAAGAATCAAGTTTATTGACAACATTTTCTTCACCATTTGGACGCTATAAATGGCTGAGACTGCCCATGGGACTAAAACCTGCTCCGGAGATGTTCCAGCAAAAATTGATGCAGGCTTTGGAAGGACTTCCTGGAGTAAAAACAATAACAGATGATATCCTTATAGTGGGAGAAGGCAAAGATATGGAATCTGCAATCAAGGATCATGATCAGAAGATGATACAATTTTTGGACCGATGTAGAGCAAAACAAATAAAGCTGAACGTGGACAAATTCAAGCTGAAAATGACAGAAGTTGCATATATTGGACATCTTCTGACCTCAAATGGTGTAAAAGTGGATCCAGAAAAGGTGAGAGCAATTCAAGATTTGCCAACCCCAACTGATGTGTGTGGAGTACAACGATTTCTGTGCATGGTAAATTATCTCTCCAAGTTTTGCAAGCATCTGTCAGATATGTGTGAGCCACTGAGACAGCTAATCCACAAAGATGTGCTCTGGGAATGGACAGAAAACCAGTAAACTGCTTTCCGGTCAGTAAAGAAGGCCCTGAAGTATTTCGACCCAGATCGAGAAGTGGTGGTATGATGTGATGCTTCAGAAAAAGGCCTTGGAGCTACACTAATGCAGAACAAACAGCCAATCACGTTTGCAAGCAGAGCCCTAACAACAACAGAGCAGGGATATGCTCAGATTGAGAAGGAGTTACTGGCTGTGGTATTTGGGATGGAGAAGTTTCACCAGTTCACCTATGGTCGACAAGTAACAGTGCAATCTGATCACAAGCCATTGGAGAGCATTACAAAGAAACCACTACTAAATGCCCCAAAGAGACTACAGAGCATGCTGTTATGACTTCAGAAATATGATTTTGATATCTGTTACTGTCCAGGAAGAGACTTACTGATTGCAGATACTCTAAGCAGAGCATACCTACCTGTCACAAATGATGAGGAGAATGAAATTGAAACCATCAATATGTGTGACTATCTGGCGGTGTCAAAAGACAAGTTTGAGCAAATACAGACTTGTACAGAGAAGGATAAAATACTCCAGATCTTAAAGACTGTCATCTTGCAGGGCTGGCCAAAATACAAGCAGCATGCACCTAGGGAAGTTTCTCCATCCTTCCACATACAGCAAGGAATCATCTTTAAAAGAGACAGAGCTATTATACCAGAAGCACTCAGGAGAGACATACTGGAAACACTGCACTCTTCGCACTTAGGCAGGGAAGGATGTCTATGGTGAGCAAGTGAATCTATTTATTGGCCAGGAATGAATGACCACATTAAAAACTATGTAGCACAATGTGAAATATGTGCATCCTGCAGTGATAAGCAACAAAAGGAGACATTGCAACCTCATGAAATTCCACAGAGGCCTTGGTCAAAAGTTGGAACAGATGTGTTCACATGGAATGACAAAGAATACCTGATTACAGTGGACTATTTATCTAACTTTTGGGAGATTGATTTGTTACAGGACACAAGGGCGAGAACAGTGATTAAAAAACTCAAGGCCCATTTTGCCAGGTACGGCATTCCAGATATCGTGTTCTCTGACAATGCTGCTCAGTTTACTTCAGAAGAGTTTAAAACTTTCAGCAAGAGATGGGAATTTGAACACCAGACGTCTTCTCCAAGATATCCACAGAGTAATGGCAAAGCAGAGTCCGCAGTAAAAACGGCCAAAAGACTCCTTAAAAAAGCAAAACAGGCAGGTACTGATGTATATTTGTCTTTACTGGATCATAGAAACACACCCACCCAAGCAGCAAATACGACAAACACTGGCAAAAGGCAAAGGTTGTCCAGAAACTAGGACCTCGGTCCTACGAAATTGTAACAGAAGACGGAAGAAGCCTAAGGAGAAATAGGAGATATTTGAGGAAAACACAAGAACAAGATGATTCATGGCCTTTTGAATAATATCCTGATACCCAAGATAATGAGGCAGCAAGTCCAAGCCAAGTACCAACAGTGACTGCTGACCATCAGGGTGAGACTGTTAACCAGAGTCAGGCAATATCAGAAGGCACATTACCAGAATCAGAACATCTACCAGAGGTGGACATTGACTCTTCTTATGTTACTAGGGCCGGCAGAATGATCAGAAAGCCTGCGCACCTCAAGGATTATATCTAACTGTATATATTGTAATTCTCTTTTACTTGGTCAGATTAACTTGTGTTTATTAAGTTTGATTGTTATTCTTGTTTAAAAAGAAAGGATGTACCAATATGTATATGCTATATGTCCCCTAGGGGCCTCTAGGGGTCTCTCTTCTTGTATGTGTTTACAAGCAATTGGGAACTCGCTGGTACCGCAGACAGAGTGCAGGCAGCAGAGAGAGATGTCATGGCTGACAATACCACATAATAAACAGCTTGAAGATCTCCACTGAGTGTGATTACTGAGAGACAGAACAACAGAACAGTGTCCTACGTCATCTAAACAGTGTCTTTCATTGCACTCCTGCCTACATGCGCTCCTATCTTCCCTTTCACGGCAGAGCAAAGTGTTGTAGCACATGAGCTGGTGCTCTTTGGAGTTTCCTCATGCATGCACATTACAATATTTTGCTCTGCCCTCAGCAGGGCAGGGATAATTTTAGCTGAGCAGCAACATGATGGGAGAAACTGTATTATGCATCATCCACACAAAACAAGAAAGAAGATGACCCCGGATTAAGACCATTGGATCAGACTGCCCTATAAGTGTGCATAATAAAAAGTAGTTTTACATTATGCAAATTGGCTCAGGGACATATATTCAGCATTTTGGAATGTTGTACATAAGGGCATAGAGTTGGTGTCCATACTTTATATGAGGAAACAAATTCCCTTTAATTGTTTCACCATACAGTATATCACTTAATCCTTAATACTGAGTGAAAAACTCAACCGTAACTTTTTTGTGTTGCTAGTATGTTTAGAAAGGTGTTTAGTGAATTGTTCCCAATATTGTTTAGAACCTTGGTCTAGTCCTTTCCTATCACGATGCTAACATACCATTATGTTTAAACTGTTATCAGTGTTCTGTCATCACACAGGAACCATGAGAGAGAAACATTTTAGAAACAGGGGTTTGCCTAGCACTGTATTTATTTCCTGCAGAACTCGTGGTTTGTCTGCCATCTGGACTTGGAGACTGGGCCTATTTTTAGTCTTTTTAAGGCAGCTCTCCACTTCCTCTTAAGTTACACAAGAGACATTTAATGGAGATCAGAGGTATTGAAACAATCCTAAACATTTTTGCTGGCAACGTTTATGTGTCCCATCAAGTATTAAAATATAACTGTTTAGACTCATTGCAGAAATGTGCTTACTGTGACTTAAAAGTAAATGCTTGTGCAAAAAAAAACTGGGCAAGCATCAGTGAATTGAAACCCAAACTTAAATTTTATTTATAATCGAAAGGAAAGCACAGTTACATGTAGTCATAACTTTTATTAACTGTTTTTGTCTGCCAAAATGGTGTACAGTCATTCAGAAGCTTCAGTCTGAAAAATGTCTTCTTACATTTTAGTTCAAGGCAATATAACATTAGATAAGAGTGTTTTCTACACGTTCAGAACGAGTGGTAATCATTACAAAGTTCTGAAAAGGTCTGCGGAGTGTTTTTCTTGCTTTTTTACAAAAATAAGACACAACAATGGCCAGAAAAAAAAATTCTGTTGTTTCCTGTACAAAAATTATCTTTCAAAATATTAACACAATTTAAAAAAAAATATATGATAACCCTTTTTTTGTCAAGTGTAAAAAGCCCATAAAATAAACATGTAGTGCTAAAGAAGGACATACAAGTTTAGGAAAGCAAAAGTAGAGTTGGAAGCTTGAAGACATTTGATACTATAATATTTTCTTAGAGTTTTTATAAATTAAGATAGTCACTTATTTGATAAAAGTCAGTAGACACATCCTTTTTAATTAATTGTGCTTGGAAAGGTCAGATTCAAGGTTTTTGATTTTTTACACAGTTATTTTTGAAATACTTACAAAACCATGAGACCACAAAATGGTTTATTATGCTCATATACACTGCAGTATGGATTTTTATTAAACACCCCATAAAGAGCAGTTGGATTGTATGATGTTATCTTATAGAGTTGTTTGGGATTGAAATAACATGTATGCGATTTTATTTAAAAAAAACGCTTCACTTTTGTAAATGATAGGTATTTCATCTCTTTTCCCTTTACTAGAATACTCGACACAACCCATGGACATGAGTGGTGATGCCTCTTAAAACTTTTTTTTTAACTTTCTTGTACAATCCCTTTTAATACTTGGAAATGACAATCTCTTTCAAAATTCTTGGCAAATTATTGGGATCACAGCTCTACCAGTGACATTGATCTATTGTCCCCTATCCAGTAAACCAGTAATAACTTGATTAGGCTGGAATACCCCTTTAAGTTTCTCTGTATTGAATTTGTTCCTTGTATTGACTATGGCTGAAATTATGGGATACACTTATAATTTCGACTTTGTAACTGATGAAATCCAATGATTTTACATACAAATATGTCTTTTATATGTGATTGAGTTTGACATTGCCATGCAGGGTCATGAAGTGTCATCAGCATTTATTTAAAAAAAAATAAAAATAAACAAACTGGTCATATGGTCTTGCGCTGCTCTGCAGATGTAAACAGATACAAAAGATTAATACAAAAAGTTTTTATTTAATAAAAAACAGCACTACTGTTTTAGAGGTGATCTGCCCCCGTCCTCAGGTGCATAAGCCATGAACAGTATTGCCCCATCTTATATAGACAGGAAACTACATTTATCTGACCTCCATATTACTTGGATTCATCTTCAGGCACTTACTTGTTATGAACACCAAGGAATAACTCAAAACAAAACTGTGTCATTTTCTGTTGCAAGAAAAAAACTTAATATCACATTGAACATTTCCTGCAACTATTTATATCATAACCTCAAAAATGGATCTGTCTAACCCTTAATTAGTTGTGTGGGGTCCATTGGAGCCCAAGCGAGTTTCTTTTCATCATATTTCCACAAGTCTGAAAGGTAGGAAACTGTCTGTTTTGGTAGCTTTCTAGCTCGGGTGCCCCTAGCTCCTCAGTGCATCACGAGATACAGCATTGGCTAGATGTGACTCAGCGACCCCACGTGACTGATGGTGTTAGCATTTGTTGTGTCTAACTGAAGGTTAAATGGTATGTTTCAGGTATGAGACCTGTTTAATAAATTGTTGGGTTCTGATTAATATGATTTATGGCTATACTGAACAGTTACAATTTCTTTTTTATATGTACTATATTACTAATTTTCTACTGATTTTGAGCTATATTTCATTTTTCCCTTTTCACATCCCAAAGTAATATAAGAGCCCCAATTGACATTAGACTAAGGGGTGCTTCACACATAGCGACAGCAACAACGACGTCGCTGTTACGTCACCATTTTCTGTGACGTAACAGCGACCTGGTAAGTCGCTGTTATGATCGCTGCTTAGCTGTCAAACACAGCGACGCAGCAGCGATCATAACATCGCTACATGTGCAGGGAGCCGCGCACACTGCTTAGCGCTGGCTCCTTGCTCTCCTAGCTACAGTACACATCGGGTTAATTAACCCGATGTGTACTGCAGCTACATGTGCAGAGAGCCGGAGCCGGCAGCGCAGGCAGCGTGAGAGCTGCGGAGGCTGGTAACTAAGGTAAATATCGGGTAACCACCTTGGTTACCCGATGTTTACCCTGGTTACAGCTTACTGCAGCTGCCAGATGCCGGCTCCTGCTCGCTTCATTTGTCGCTCTCTTGCTGTCACACACAGCGATCTGTGTGTCACAGCGGGAGAGCGCCTTTGAAGAAAACGAACCAGGGCTGTGTGTAACGAGCAGCGATCTCGCAGCAGGGGCCAGATCACTGCTCAGTGTCACACACAGCGAGATTGCTAATGAGGTCACTGTTGCGTCACCAAAACCGTGCCGTAGCAGCGATTTCGTAGCGATCTCGCTATGTGTGAAGCACCCCTAATGTGTATGGGAACATACCAATATTCCTCTGACAGATGATATTGGTGGAGATTAGAGGGCAACAGTTTAGCTTTATTGATCCTATTGTTCCTGCTACAGGGCAGTCAGGGAGTGAAAAAGGCTACCGCAGGAGGTTGTGAGCTCTCGAACAATGAAAATCTTCAAGCGGAAACTAGATAAACATATAGCTGGGAGGGGTTGGACCCGATTGCCCTTTAGGTCCCTTCCAACTCTACCATTCTATGATCCTATGGTTCTATGAGATAAGGTGCTGCCAGATGAGTCTGGAGGCAGCCCATTCTGTTATTCCCAAAGAGACGTTTTTTCAGGTGTATGGACTCTTTTAGTCCAATATTCTAAGCTGAACAATTTGTTTTTATATGTTAATAGCAGGCAGTATTCTTTGTAATTTTCTGATAAAAAACTTAAAATTTTGTTTACAGATACAAAGTTATATGATAAAAATTGCAGCCATTTGTAGCAAGAGCAGCTAACGGAGGAGATGAACCAAAGTCCAAGTGACCACAATCTATGTGGCTAGGCAAAATTAGATGATAACCAGTGATACCTAACAGCCTATTTGACAACAAAAATCAGACAGTCTTCTTAAATTTGAAAATTTTAAAAATGCATGCTTTTTGAGGGTAGCTGGCTGCCTTGCTAGTGTTTATACACAACAAGTGCAAGTGGAAGAAGCCATGGCTTTTTCACAATGGGTGGTGGAAAAATCATCATGGTTTGGGGAGTATCAATAGGTAAGTTATTTGCTAAATGAAGATGAAATGCTTTTTCATGAGTGATCCAAAAATTATCCCTTTATTTAAGGCGCAGTAACAGTGTGCAGTTTTTACACAGTGGCTTATTAACTATGAGTGGAAAAATATCTCTTTTTTAAATTTGCAACAAATTTTCTATTCTCAAAATGACTAAACAATTAGTATGGTTTTTCATCAAGATGAACACAAATTATCCCTTTATTTAGAGAACAAGATAGCTATTTAATATTAAAGAAGCAATCGAATGTCATCAATCCTGTAAAAAAGTATCCAGATTTTGGAGGCAGTTTTATGATTGTAAATGTTTTAGGAGGTATACTTCACAGAAGCAACACAGTATGCTGGAGAAGTAGAAGACTGGACAAATGAGGTCATTTACAAAGTTACTAAGTAGCTACACACAGGTTAGCTTTGAAAGAAACATTAAGCAACAACATGCAGTATTTACTTGTCTAATATAGACATGCAAACATTAAAATGTATCCTTTTTTAAAGATTTTTTTTAAATAACACTAGGCATTTACTAAATAGGAAGGGATAAGAAAAGCTAGTAGCTTGATATCGCAAAATTAAGCACCAAAAGGCTTCTGTGTTCGAGTGATGAGTAGGGTTGTAATTGAACTACTACAATAAGGAAGTGTGCAAACAAATTGACAAAAAATTTTAAACACACAACTTGTGAGGTCTACAGCTTTGTTTAAATTTCTGGAATGTGGATATTTTTATTTTGTCTCAAAAAAAAGGAAAAGAAATGAAAAGAAATAAAGCTTATGGCTTGTCTCTTTCACAAACCAGTAAGGACAATTTATCTGAAATACAAGCCTTCTGTAGCAAAATTAGGACAGAGGGATATTAAATTGCCCAACTTGTGTGCAGTGCATCAATAGTAACAAAAAAAATTGTGTTAGTAAGGTGCTGTTACTGCAGGATATCACAGATCAGTAAATTCAAAGTCACACTGTCACCTTTACATCCCTATTTGTAATAATGAGCTGCGCGCTCTGACCTCCATGGGCTATAAAATCCATTATGCGCAAATAACTACAGACCGGATTCCAGTCTCCCCTTCACCTGGTCTACTTTTACCTCACCCATTACCGTTCTACTCCCTCTCTTCTAGAACTATTACAGTCTGGCTTCTGCCTCCTACATTCTACAGAAACTGCCCTCATCAAAGTAACCAATCACCTTTTGACAGCAAAACATAATGGTGACTGCACACTGCTTTTTTTGTTTTACCTCTTTGCAGCTTTCAACACTGTTGGCTACAATCTCCTACCCGCTATGCTCCACCCAATCGGTCTAAAGAACACCGCTCTCTTCCGGTTCTCTACCTATCTTTTTGACCTCTCTTTCAGTCTATCATTTGCTAGGAAAACATCTTCTTCTCTTCAAAGACATCAGGCTGGAGACACTCACTGGGTAAATTTTCTTTTGCTTTATTCAGTGGTTAACAAACGGGCATATGGGGGAGGGAAAAGGGAAGCACACTGGACTACGGCCGTTTCCACCACCAGGGGCGCTTCTACGGGTCCACCTTGTTTTTCTCAGTATAAATATATCTTTCCATTACCATTTATATATAGGGATGAGAGAATGTATTCGCCACTATTCGATATCCAACGGATAAAACAACATCTGCTCAGATACGTTCATTATCATTTCTGACTTCCTGGCTCCTGTTTTCCAGCCAATGAACACATCTGATGTTGCTCTCCTCACAGTAACCCCGCAGCCATCTTTGTTGTGGTCTTACTGTAATTGGCTTAGCCGTACAGCGTCATAGGGGCTATAAAAGGCAGCGGCCATTTTGTGAACATGCAGTCTGTTGGGAGATAGCGGTGTAGATAGACTGTACTGTGTGCGGGAGAGCGTTTACACAGCCAACTAATAATAGTCCTTGTAAGGGCTGAAGATTGTGTGCATTAGCTACTAGCAGCTGTGTAAATAATACAACCAGGTTTAGGGACAGTGCAGTGCATTGTTTGACATAGCGTTCCTGCTGTAAAATCCTAAATAGTCCTTGTAAGGGCTGAAGCCACTGGTCAGTATCTGCTATAAGCTGCATAAATCGCCAGGCTGCAAAACAGTGTAGGCAGAACCAGCTACAGAACCAGCTATAGGGCCAGTGACAGTGCAGTGCCTTGTAGGTGATAGTGATCATGCTGAAAACTCCTAAATAGTCCTTCTAAGGGCTGAAGCCACTAGTCAGTATCTGCTATTAGCTACATAAATTGCCAGGCTACAAAACAGTGTATGCAGAGCCAGCTATAGGGTCAGTGACAGTGCAGTGCCTTGTAGGTGATAGCGATCGTGCTGCAACTCCTAAATAGTCCTTCTAAGGGCTGAAGCCAGTATTCAGCTCCACAAATTGCCAGGCTGCAAAGCAGTGAATGCAGAACCAGCTATAGGGTCAGTGTTAGTGCAGTGCTGTGTTAGGTTAGAGAGATCCATCTGTAAACAAAAAAAAAAATAAAAATCCTCTTATTAGTGCTGCATACGGTCTGTTTGTGCACTGTCTGATATAGGGAGAGCTTTTGCACAGGCAGGGAGAGATTTAAAGCTGTTCTGACATCTGCTACTAATAATCAACAATCCAAGCACTGCTACATCACTTGTGTGTGTTCAACTAGGGATAGGTATTGCAAATTCCCTAAAAATGGTCCCAAAATTTACCAAACAATGGGTTCAGGTGTAGTGTAGTGCCTGTCAGCCACCATCTCAATTCATACCAGCACAGATGCGTCCTTGTATTGGCTTCATAACGTACATAAACTCCATAGTACCCTACTGCTAAAAAAAATATTGTAAGTTTAAAAAAAAAAAGAAAGAAAATTGCTGTCATAGCCTCTATTTCTGCCTGAAGCCAATACTGGCATAGGACAAACTTAGCATCCCGGTGGTTGATTCATATCTTACAGAACCTACATAGTGTCCTGCTCGTATCAAAACTCAGTATTAGTGGCTGTACTTCTGCCTAAAGCAAAATACCTTCATAGCACCAAGCTAGCATCCTGGTGGTGGCATCTTCATATCTTACAGAACCTACATAGTGTCCTGTTCTTACTAAAACACAGTGTCAGTGTTATCATATTTTTAATTAATATTAGGTGTCAGTGCCTCTACTCCTTCCTGAAGCCAAATACCGTTATGGCACCAAGCTAGCATCCTGGTGGTTGCGTCTTCATATCTTACAGGACCTACATAATGTCCTGCTCGTACTAAAACACAGTCTGAGTGCCAAAAAACAATACTAAAATAAAAGTGGTGTCAAACATTGTTTTCTTTTAGGGCTGAAAGACATTCATAACGTCTTTGTCGACACCTCCAAGTGGTACTTTGTCCAATAAAGGTACCTTGCAATTTTTAGACTTACAGAAACAGTTATCGTGGGAAACTATTAACACAAGTTTAACAACCCAGCATCAGTGTTGTTCCACTGACTGTACAAAAGGTTACGTTACAGTATTCACCTTCAAATAATCAAACCAAAAAAATGGGAAAAAGAGGCGGTAATGGACGTGGACGAGTTGGTAGTGACAGTGGTGGTTGCCCAAGCAAAGTGACCGAGCCAAAGAAAAAGGTTCCTGCTTTATCGACCTCTGCCTTCCTATGCAAATTTTCTTGTCCACGTGGGAAACCACTCTTGCGCCCTGAACAGTGCGAACAGGTAACGAGTTGGCTAGCAAAAAATGTCTCCAGTTACTTGTCGAGTAGCAAATACCAAGGGTCCACATAGACAGACTTGAGTAGCCCATACCATTTCGTCACATTTAAACATACGGTGGCACAATTAAAATTCCAGATCCTTGAACATGTACCCCCTATCAGAAGGGGCGGCAATAGGATTAGGACGTTAAAACAGCGCGAGGCTTACTGGATCCACACTCTAAGAACCTTGGAACCACATGGGTTAAATCGTGAATTTGATGTGATCACTTAGATGGCTTCCTGGTGATGCGCAATATGTTGCATTGATGAATAGCATTTTACATTTGAGTCTTATTTCTTTTTACAGGAGTATAGCAATGGCTAACATATTGCATCTCTAACATTTTCTTCTTTTTCCATAGGTCACCCACAACACCTGAATACCACATGCGCCACCCGCGAATTATAATCAGCACTTGCACTCTGGTTTGTATAGTTCACACACTGCGCGTGCGCGGGGTCTCCTGTCCTTCGCGCGCCCACGGTGCACGGCGTCCTCAGTGGCGCCCTGCCCCGTGGCGCGCGCCCTGGCCATGGGTCCCTACGCGCACGTGCGTAGGATACTGCTTCTAAGAGTGTGTGCTTGGCTTTCGCGCACGCGCGGAGATGACAGGGAGGTATGCCCCTCCGCGCGTGCGCGGGCCATTACACACACTGACACCCTCTTCCCCACACGCCGGCGTGTGGACTTTGTCTGCCGCGCATGCGCGGCGCTGACGCTGCCATGGCGGCGATCGGCCATACCGCGCATGCGCGGTGCATGACGTCATCACGTCGGCACACGTGACGTGTGACGTACACGATACCTCACACAACGGAAGCTATGACTTCCTGGTTCAGTATAAATAGCCCACACCGCTCATACATGGTGCCCGGCGCCTCACGCGTGGTTGTGGATCATTCAGGTATGACACGTACCCCTTGAACCTATCTTGTCACTATTTGCCCCTCTTTTTCTCTACATTTTTTTCTCTACATTTAACCATCTCTTCTACTCCCTATAGAGCCTTTGGCCTGCTCATAACTAGACCTTATATCCAGTCAACACTAGGTCAGGTACGTGGTTCCACCGCTACGTATATCTTCTGCTGGTTGGTGATTAGTGTTCTCACATATCTCTCCCTTTTCTTTGCCATACTACAGTCTCCTTCTCATTTATGGTGCATATATACCTACACTGCCGTTTTGCCATAACACAAAGGCAGCCTTATCCACATTATGTGAAACATTATTTTCATAAGGTACGACGTAGTCTTTATGATTGGTCTATTGCATATTACAACATGTCATCACTATAATCTATACCACCATTTCATATATTCACATATGTTTTCTCAGAACAGGACGTAGAATTACCTCTTTGGGTCCGGGGCTGATACAACCCAACTTTCATGTGGTCCACCTGTTGTGGTTGAGTTAACTATATGCTCATTTGGACTCCTGAAATGGCTGGAGAACCCACTGGGACCTATTCCCAAACTTATAGGTATCATAATCCCGTTTTACCCCTAGTGGTCTTATCCTCCTATGATTTTTGGTCATAATCTGGGTTTTCTCCTTTCGTATATCACAGTACTATTTACTCACTCGCACAGGTCATTTTGACCCAAACGTGATCTGGGACCTCCGGTACATACTTGGCCCCTCCCATGAGGTACTTTTTTCCTGATAGATTTATTGCCATTTGGGTTCTCTATGTGTTCCATTTCTAATATACAAATGATCTTTCTCATTTAGAATCATGTTGCTCATGACCCACTAGGAATTCACACATCGAACCCTTTCAACAGAACAGCGGAGGTTTTTTCCGTTTTTCCAATACCCATTTGATCTGATGTCCTGATCTCAACATTGATCCCTTGAGGTATACCCACCAGAACCCCTATAAACACATAGCTCTCCCTTTCTCTCATGTTCATTCACGCTATTAACATATTCATGTCTTACCCTCCAGTACCTTCCGTGGATACCAATGTGTTAATTTACCTGACGCAATTTCGGTGCTCGTTTAAAGAAATTTAATCCTATCTACCATAGGTATGTCCTGATTTCTGGTCTCCGCATTTTTATGATTACATCATAAATTGATTCCCACAGAGAATAGTATGTTCATTTGTATCTACTTTATTTAGTTCATGGGTAATTTCTATGTACATTCCTTATGAAATGCTCATAATCTGCATTTTTTTGTAATAATGTGAACGTTTTTTTCACCTGTGTGTGATATATGCTGTTATGTAACAATGATGTATTATTGTGACATTGTGTATTTCTTTCTTTTTTTGTTATTATATATTAGTCCCTGAGGAAAACCCTTGATGGGTTGAAACGTCGGACAATATTCACATTTAAAATAAAGACATTGTTGAGCATCATATTGGACTTCTCCTTACTTTTTTCTATAGTGTGCCGGAGTATATTTTCTATATTGAGTAGCCCAGAGGCTGGGCCATCGAATCCTCAGCCTGGTCCTCCTTCCTCACAGCATCAGTATTCTAAGGAAACATATGACCCCAAAGCAGGTTACTCTGAGAAACTGATTATGGGACCCTTTGACCTCTCTTGCCTCTCACTGCACAACACCACCAACGCAGGTGGGGCCGAAGTGTGCAGTGATGCACAGATCTTTGAGCACCCAAGGCCAGAAGAAAGCAATGTTGTTGGCCGTGACATGCTGGGCAATCAGGTGGAAGTGTTGGAGGATGATGAGACACAGTTGCCCTCAGGTCAGCCTGAAGCCTCCATTACCGAAGATGTTGACCTTCGGGAGTTTGAAGACGACCTGGTTGATGATGAGGTAACTGATCCAAAATGGACGGGTGGCATGGATTGCGAGAGCAGCAGTGCAGAGGAGCATGTGCCCATAGTCCGCAAAAAGGCTGTAAGAGATAGGGTTTTGACCACTGCCAGAGGTCAATCAACTGTGCACATGACACCACCACCTGTGGCATCTCAGAGTCCAATGGTCCATGCACCACCTGTGCCATCTCAGAGTCCAAGGGTTCGTGCTGCGATTGTGTGGGAGTTTTTTTCCAAGAGTCCTTCGGACCAAACGGTTGTCATTTGTCAAATCTGTCATACCAAGATTAGCAGAGGCAGAAATACTTCCAGCTTGGGCATCTCCAGCATGAGAAACCATATGTTAGCCAAGCACACCACTAGGTGGTTGAACGCTCTAGGTAATAAACACAATTTCCAGACTCCAAACTCTGCCACTTTCCCTGGGCTGCCTGCTTTCCAAACTGGTGTGTGCAAGAAGGTGCGCTGATGATCTCCCAACCTGATGTTGGCCAAACTCAATCATAAACGACCACATCCGCTTCGGTGTCCCAGCATTCCGTTCAGTTATCCATACCACAGACCTTTGAAAAGAAGCAAAATAATAGTCTAATAGGAGTCTAATAGGAGGAGTAGTCCTGGAGGGAGAGGAGTATAATAGGAGGAGTAGTCCTGGGGGGAGAGGAGTATAATAGTAGGAGTAGTCCTGGGGGGAGAGGAGTATAATAGGAGAAGTAATCCTGGGGAGAGAGGAGTATAATAGGAGGAGCAGTCCTGGGGGGAGAGGAGTATAATAGGAGAAGTAATCCTAGGGAGAGAGGAGTATAATAGGAGGAGCAGTCCTGGGGGTAGAGGAGTATAATAGGAGGAGTAGTCCTGGAGGAAGAGGAGTATAATAGGAGAAGTAGTCCTGGGGAGAGAGGAGTATAATAGGAAGAGTAGTCCTGGGGGGTGAGGAATATAATAGGAGGAGTAGTCCTGGGTGGAGAGGAGGATAATAGGAGGAATAGTCCTGGGGGAGAGGAGTATAATAGGAGTAGTCCTGGAGAGAGAGGAGGATAATAGGGGGAGTAGTCCTGGGGGGAGAGGAGGATAATAGGAGGAGTAGTCCTGGGGGGAGAGGAGTATAATAGGAGGAATAGTACTGAGAAAAGAAGAGTATAATAGAAGGAGTAGTCCTGGGGGGAGAGAAGTATAATAGGAGAAGTAATCCTGGGGAGAGAGGAGTGTAACATGAGCAGTAGTCCTGGGGGGAGAGGAGTATAATAGGAGGAGTAGTCCTGGGGGGAGAGGAGTATAATAGGAGGAGTAGTCCTGGGGAGAGAGGAGTATAATAGGAGAAGTAGTCCTGGGGGGAGAGGAGGATAATAGGAGGAGTAGTCTTGGGGGGAGAGGAGTATAATAGGAGGAGTAGTCCTGGGGGGAGAGGAGTATAATAGAAGGAGTAGTCCTGGGGGGAGAGGAGTATAATAGGAGGAGTAGTCCTGGGGGGAGAGGAGTATAATAGAAGGAGTAGTCCTGGGGGGAGAGGAGGATAATAGGAGGAGTAGTCCTGGGGGGAGAGGAGTATAATAGGAGGAGTAGTCCTGGGGGGAGAGGAGGATAATAGGAGGAGTAGTCTTGGGGGGAGAGGAGTATAATAGGAGGAGTAGTCCTGGGGGGAGAGGAGTATAATAGAAGGAGTAGTCCTGGGGGAGAGGAGGATAATAGGATGAGTTGTCCTGGGTGGAGAGGAGGATAATAGGAGGAATAGTCCTGGGGAGAGTGGAGTATAATAGGAGGAGTAGTCCTTGGGAGAGAGGAGTATAATAGGATGAGTTGTCCTGGAGGGAGAGGAGTATAATAGGAGGAGTAGTCCTGGGGAGAGTGGAGTATAATAGGAGGAGTAGTCCTTGGGAGAGAGGAGTATAATAGGAGGAGTAGTCCTAGGGAGAGAGGAGTATAATAGGAGGAGTAGTCCTGGGGGGAGAGGAGTATAATAGGAGTAGTAGTCCTGGAGGGAGAGGAGTATAATAGGAGGAATAGTCCTGGGGAGAGAGGAGTATAATAGGAGGAGTTGTCCTGAGGGGAGAGGAGTATAACAGGAGAAGTAATCCTGGGGAGAGAGGAGTATAATAGGAGGAGCAGTCCTGGGGGGAGAAGAGTATAATAGCAGGAGTAGTCCTTGGCAGAGAGGAGTATAATAGGAGGAGTAGTCCTGGGGGGAGAGGAGTCTAATAGGAGGAGTAGTCCTGGAGGGAGAGGAGTATAATAGGAGGAAAAGTCCTGGGGGGAGAGGAGTATAATAGTAGGAGTAGTCCTGGGGGGAGAGGAGTATAATAGGAGAAGTAATCCTGGGGAGAGAGGAGTATAATAGGAGGAGCAGTCCTGGGGGGAGAGGAGTATAATAGGAGGAGTAGTCCTGGGGAGAGAGGAGTATAATAGGAAGAGTAGTCCTGGGGGGTGAGGAATATAATAGGAGGAGTAGTCCTGGGGAGAGTGGAGTATAATAGGAGGAGTAGTCCTGGGGAAAGAGGAGTATAATAGGAGGAGTAGTCCTGGAGGAAGAGGAGTATAATAGGAGGAGTAGTCCTGGGGAGAGAGGAGTATAATAGGAGGAGTAGTCCTGGGGGGAGAGGAGTATAATAGGAGGAATAGTCCTGGAGGAAGAGGAGTATAATAGGAGGAGTAGTCCTGGAGGAAGAGGAGTATAATAGGAGGAGTAGTCCTGGGAGGAGAGGAGTATAATAGGATGAGTTGTCCTGGGTGGAGAGGAGGAAAATTGGAGGAATAGTCCTGGGGGAGAGGAGTATAATAGGAGAAGTAGTCCTGGAGAGAGAGGAGAAATTAAGGGGGAGTAGCCCTGGGGGGGGAGGAGGATAATAGGAAGAGTAGTCCTGGGGGGAGAGGAGGATAATAGGAGGAGTAGTCCTGGGGAGAGAGGAGGATAATAGGTGGAATAGTCCAGGGGGGAGAGGAGTATAATAGGAGGAATTGTCCTCGGTAGAGAGGCGGATAATAGGAGGAGTAGTCCTGGGGGAGAGGAGTATAATAGGAGGAGTAGTCCTGGGGAGAGAGGAGTCTAAAAGGAGGAGTAGTCCTTGGGGGGAGAGGAGTATAATAGGAGTAGTAGTCCTGGGGAGAAAGTAGAATAATAGGAGTAGTAGTCCTGGGAGGGGAGGAGTATAAAAGGAGAAGTAGTCCTGGAGGAGAGAAGTATAATAGGAGGAGTAGTCCTGGGGGTAGAGGAGTATAATAGGAGGAGTTGTCCTGGGGGGAGAGGAGTATAATATTAGGAGTAGTCCTGGGGGGAAAGGAGTATAATAGGAGGACTAGTCCTGGGGAGAGAGGACGATAATAGGAGGAGTAGTCCTTGGGAGAGAGGAGTATAATAGGATGAGTTGTCCTGGAGGGAGAGGAGTATAATAGGAGGAGTAGTCCTGGAGGAGAGAAGTATAATAGGAGGAGTAGTCCTGGGGGTAGAGGAGTATAATAGGAGGAGTTGTCCTGGGGGGAGAGGAGTATAATATTAGGAGTAGTCCTGGGGGGAAAGGAGTATAATAGGAGGACTAGTCCTGGGGAGAGAGGACGATAATAGGAGGAGTAGTCCTTGGGAGAGAGGAGTATAATAGGATGAGTTGTCCTGGAGGGAGAGGAGTATAATAGGAGGAGTAGTCCTGGGGAGAGAGGAGTATAACATGAGCAGTAGTCCTGGGGGGAGAGGAGTATAATAGGAGAAGTAATCCTGGGGAGAGAGGAGTATAACATGAGCAGTAGTCCTGGGGGGAGAGGAGTATAACAAGAGAAGTAATCCTGGGGAGAGAGGAGTATAATAGGAGGAGTGACTCGCCCACCCCAGGGCTATGGGACACCCGGTGCCGGGCCGGACTAGTCCGGTGGTAGTCAGTGGTGGCTGGGCCCGGCTCCGTGGCCCTGGTGGGTGTCAGTTGAATATGTGGCTTAAGTTAAAGTTTGTGTTCGTGACGCCACCTGTGGTATGCGGCTAATAAGCCGCCGCTGCTGTGTGAGGCCACCGGGATGGTGTGATGGCAGCTATGGTGGTACTGCTCCCCACAGGTGGAGCAATGCCCGGGGCACAGTTGGTGCTTGTAAGTGTCTATGCAGGTGGAATAACAGAGACGAGTCCAAAGGTGCAGTTCCAGTTCTTTTACTCACAGTTTCTGTCACACTTGCAAGGACCCTCAGACTGCTGGGACCACCGTCAGGGACCTCCGCCGTATCTGGATGGTTCCGAGCGTGAAATCCGGTTTCCTCTCTTTAGTGTCCCTTTTTCTGCTGACTTCACTAGCCTTGCCTTAGGTAGATGGACTTGGCTTGGCCTCCATTACAGCCTCCAGGCTGGGGGGTCACCTGTCGGCTGATTACCCCTTTTCTGAAGATCTGCTCTGGGTTCTGGCCCTGGGAGCTTGCAATTCCCTGGGCCTCGGTTTTTACTGTCTGGAGACTGTCTTTTCACTCCTTCAGTGTCTAGGGACCGTCCCCTGTCGCAGCTGGTCGCTCCACCGTTGTCACTGTGGAACGGGCCACCGCAGCCTGCAGCTACCCGTAGCGCCTCTGGGCCCTCGGCAGCGGTACCCAACAAGGACTGCTCGTGGCACCTTACAGGACTACCCGTGGCCCTGCGACTCCTTCTTCTCTTCTCGTCCTACATGCTCACTCCTCACTCTCCCACTCCCTGAGCGAACTGACTAAACTTGACCTTCCCTTCTCTATCTACTCTCAGATGGCTCCTCCCACCTCCCCAGTTGCTAAGCTACCACCCTATGGGAGCAGGGATGGGTCTTACAGCCCCTCTCAGCATGCAGCATGGGAGGGTTGCCTGCCACTTTCCCTGGTCCTGTGTGTCCCTAGCAATGGGTGTAGTGTGAATTTACCAGGAAACCGGAGTTCACCCTCTTCCTCTCCCAGAATGGGGCATCACACCGCAGATGGGGTGCAATGACCTGTGGCGACGGAAGCCTCAGGGGCGCCACACTCCCCCACAGCAAATCCCAGCACGTCCTCGGGCTGAAAAACAACAAAAACAAATGGGAGACACTGCAAAAACATTTTTGTATGCAATAACATAAACAGTAAAACATTTCTTCCCTTTATGGGAGGCACATATCATGAACGTTGCAAACTTCTTATAAAGAAAACTCTAAGTGTGCACTTCCAGTCCGTTGCACGGTTCAGGCAAATCCCCCATAATTCTGGTAGGGGGCACAACGGGTGCAACTAATTACATTCTTGGCTACTACAAGTCCAGTAGCCCGTCAGTTCGTTTCAAACAAACAAAGTAACATCTTCGACCAGCCATTAAGTCCAATGGCCTGGTTGCATCAGACATATCAACAACATACCAGCCATTAAGTCCAATGGCCTGGTAGGACAGAAAACACATACACCACACACCAGCCACTAAGTCCAGTGGCCTGGTACGACATGACACCTAAACATTCACCGGGGCCCACATTCCAGTTCAGTGGCCCGGTAGCACTTAACATGGGGGGGGTGACGTCTTCGCAAAGAATCAGGGGCAGCACAGTAGGAAAGGGTGTCATCTTCGAAAAGAATAAGGGGCAAAACACAAGGGACTTCTTCAAAAAGAATTAGGGGCTATGTACAGTTCGGCAGCTCTTCATCTTCTTTGTTCTCTAGATGTCAGGATCCCACTCCGGCACGGCTCTTGGCAGCAGGTCCACTGACGAGATCATCGTCTGGGTCCCTTGGGCACTGGTCCCTGACCTTCTGCGCTGTCCCGCAGCCTGGGTTGGAGTGGGGCTGCCTGTAGGCGTTGCACGGCGCTGCTGCAGGGGGCTGCTTGTCTGCAGGGGGCTATTACTGTGGTCTCTGGGGCCCTGCTTTGGCCGGGCGCCCTGCATCACACGCGCCATGGAGATCCTGGTCTGCGTCTCCTGGGTTACTGTTGCAGGCCGACTGCAATGTTCTGCGGCCTGAGTCTGTCTGGAGGTGGCGCTGCTGCTTGGGGAGATGCTGTGCTCTTGTGCTGTGCGGCGCCACTCTGGCTCTGCTGGGGCCGCTGCTTCCTGCACAATGCGCACATGCAGCGCATACCACCCGCGGTCCCCCATCAGCCGGGTATACTCCACTTCATCACCCAGCCTGGCGTCGCGGCCTGGGTGGCCTCTGGGCAGGTGTTCCTCAATGTCTCTCCTTGCTACAAACACGTCCTTGCCCAGGCCAGGCTCCCGGATGAAGCCCCAGCCACCTTTCTGCCGGAAATCGACTACAGTGCCCCGTTTTACTGGGCACTCAGCTCCCTTCAGGGCCTTCCTGACCTCTTCCTTGGAGGCCAGATTGGCGACTTCCCGGGCCCTCCTTTTCTCTTCCCGGAGTTCCCGCTCCTGCTGGTACTCGACCACCAGCCTTTGGCACGTCAGCTCATTGGCCAGGGGAGTTTCCTTGGGGCGCAGCGGCCGCTGCAGTCCCCTGGTCTCTATGGGCGCCGCGTCCCAGTTCACTCCCGGGGATGCCATTCCCAGGAGGTTCACAGGGGGACTCGGCAGGGGGCCCACTAACGGTTCGGGGGTCATCCCACCCCAAGCTCCATCCGCGGGGGTCTCAGGCGGGCCTCCGGTGCTCCATCGGGCTTCCGCGGGTCCGGCGGGGGAGGCCAGAGGGTCGGTGAAGTGACTGGTCAGGGGCGCGTGGCGGGGCCATGGGTCCGGACGGATCGGGGGTTCAGTTTGCTCACCCTTTTGCTGCTCCGCGGCGTCCATCCACCGGCCCAGGCCTTCCGGTATCAGCGGTGCCCCTCTCCACCGGTCCGCTTCCACTCCCACGCTGCTCAGCCTCCGGGTCAGGGCTCGCACTTCCTCTCTCAGCAGGTCCAGCTCGGGGTCCTCTCCTCCGGCTCCTGGGGCACCTCGCTGCAGCTCCTCCGCCATGCTTCCGGCCTGGGAGATGCTGCCTGGAACACTGCTCGAGTGCTCGACCACGCCACTCGGCTGCTCCCTTTTCCTTCTTGGAGGCGGGGCCGGAGGCTGTACTAGCAACTGGCGCCAGACTGGCGCCCAGCCCATCACGGCCGGTACCGCTCCGCTTAGTATCAGGTACATTTTCTTTTTCTTTATCGGTTGATCGGTCGTTAAGCTGTTTCTGCCAGCCGGCCAGCTTATTTGGTCACCACTTCTTTTTCTTTCGCTTTCTATGGCGGACACCGCTTCGCGCGCTTTTCTTGGACAAGGGGGCGGGGCTTCTCTTCGCGCCCTTTCTTCTTGCACGCCCCCCTTCTTCCCGCTTTCAGCAGCGCTAATGGCGGCGGTTTCTCGACAAAGTACACAGTTCTTCAGGCGCACAGTACCCGGTTAGACCGGGCACGAGATCCTGTTCGTGACGCCAAAGTTGACTCGCCCACCCCAGGGCTATGGGACACCCGGTGCCGGGCCGGACTAGTCCGGTGGTAGTCAGTGGTGGCTGGGCCCGGCTCCGTGGCCCTGGTGGGTGTCAGTTGAATATGTGGCTTAAGTTAAAGTTTGTGTTCGTGACGCCACCTGTGGTATGCGGCTAATAAGCCGCCGCTGCTGTGTGAGGCCACCGGGATGGTGTGATGGCAGCTATGGTGGTACTGCTCCCCACAGGTGGAGCAATGCCCGGGGCACAGTTGGTGCTTGTAAGTGTCTATGCAGGTGGAATAACAGAGACGAGTCCAAAGGTGCAGTTCCAGTTCTTTTACTCACAGTTTCTGTCACACTTGCAAGGACCCTCAGACTGCTGGGACCACCGTCAGGGACCTCCGCCGTATCTGGATGGTTCCGAGCGTGAAATCCGGTTTCCTCTCTTTAGTGTCCCTTTTTCTGCTGACTTCACTAGCCTTGCCTTAGGTAGATGGACTTGGCTTGGCCTCCATTACAGCCTCCAGGCTGGGGGGTCACCTGTCGGCTGATTACCCCTTTTCTGAAGATCTGCTCTGGGTTCTGGCCCTGGGAGCTTGCAATTCCCTGGGCCTCGGTTTTTACTGTCTGGAGACTGTCTTTTCACTCCTTCAGTGTCTAGGGACCGTCCCCTGTCGCAGCTGGTCGCTCCACCGTTGTCACTGTGGAACGGGCCACCGCAGCCTGCAGCTACCCGTAGCGCCTCTGGGCCCTCGGCAGCGGTACCCAACAAGGACTGCTCGTGGCACCTTACAGGACTACCCGTGGCCCTGCGACTCCTTCTTCTCTTCTCGTCCTACATGCTCACTCCTCACTCTCCCACTCCCTGAGCGAACTGACTAAACTTGACCTTCCCTTCTCTATCTACTCTCAGATGGCTCCTCCCACCTCCCCAGTTGCTAAGCTACCACCCTATGGGAGCAGGGATGGGTCTTACAGCCCCTCTCAGCATGCAGCATGGGAGGGTTGCCTGCCACTTTCCCTGGTCCTGTGTGTCCCTAGCAATGGGTGTAGTGTGAATTTACCAGGAAACCGGAGTTCACCCTCTTCCTCTCCCAGAATGGGGCATCACACCGCAGATGGGGTGCAATGACCTGTGGCGACGGAAGCCTCAGGGGCGCCACAGGAGCAGTCCTGGGGGGAGAAGAGTATAATAGCAGGAGTAGTCCTGGGGAGAGAGGAGTATAATAGGAGGAGTAGTCCTGGGGGGAGAGGAATATAATAGGAGAAGTAATCCTGGGGAGAGAGGAGTATAATAGGAGTAGTAGTCCTGGGGGGAGAGGAGTCTAATAGGAGGAGTAGTCCTGGAGGGAGAGGAGTATAATAGTAGGAGTAGTCCTGGGGGGAGAGGAGTATAATAGGAGAAGTAATCCTGGGGAGAGAGGAGTATAATAGGAGGAGCAGTCCTGGGGGGAGAGGAGTATAATAGGAGGAGTAGTCCTGGGGGTAGAGGAGTATAATAGGAGGAGTAGTCCTGGGGGGAGAGGAGTATAATCGGAGAAGTAGTCCTGGGGAGAGAGGAGTATAATAGGAAGAGTAGTCCTGGGGGGTGAGGAATATAATAGGAGGAGTAGTCCTGGGGAGAGTGGAGTATAATAGGAGGAGTAGTCCTGGGGAAAGAGGAGGATAATAGGAGGAGTAGTCCTGGAGGAAGAGGAGTATAATAGGAGGAGTAGTCCTGGGGAGAGAGGAGTATAATAGGAGGAGTAGTCCTGGGGGGAGAGGAGTATAATAGGAGGAGTAATCCTGGGAGGAGAGGAGTATAATAGGATGAGTTGTCCTGGGTGGAGAGGAGGAAAATTGGAGGAATAGTCCTGGTGGAGAGGAGTATAATAGGAGAAGTAGTCCTGGAGAGAGAGGAGGAATTAAGGGGGAGTAGCCCTGGGGGGAGAGGAGGATAATAGGAAGAGTAGTCCTGGGGGGAGAGGAGGATAATAGGAGGAGTAGTCCTGGGGAGAGAGGAGGATAATAGGAGGAGTAGTCCTGGGGGGAGAGGAGGATAATAGGAAGAGTAGTCCTGGGGGGAGAGGAGGATAATAGGAGGAGTAGTCCTGGGGAGAGAGGAGGATAATAGGAGGAATAGTCCAGGGGGGAGAGGAGTATAATAGGAGGAGTAGTCCTGGGGAGAGAGGAGTCTAAAAGGAGGAGTAGTCCTTGGGGGGAGAGGAGTATAATAGGAGTAGTAGTCCGGGGGAGAAAGTAGAATAATAGGAGTAGTAGTCCTGGGAGGGGAGGAGTATAAAAGGAGTAGTAGTCCTGGGGGGAGAGGAGTATAATAGGAGAAGTAGTCCTGGAGGAGAGAAGTATAATAGGAGGAGTAGTCCTGGGGGTAGAGGAGTATAATAGGAGGAGTTTTCCTGGGTGGAGAGGAGGATAATTGGAGGAGTAGTCCTGAGGGGAGAGGAGGATAATAGGAGGAGTAGTCCTGGGGTAGAGGAGTATAATAGGAGGAGTTGTCCTGGGGGGAGAGGAGTATAATATTAGGAGTAGTCCTGGGGGGAAAGGAGTATAATAGGAGGACTAGTCCTGGGGAGAGAGGACGATAATAGGAGGAGTAGTCCTGGGGCCAGAGGAGGATAATAGGGGGAATAGTCCTGGGGGGAGAGGATAATAGGAGGTGTAGAACAGGGGAGAGAGGAGGATAATAGGAGGAGGAGTCCTGGGGGGAGAGGAGTATAATAGGAGAAGTAATCCTGGGGGGAGAGGAGGATAATAGGAGTAGTAGTCCTGGGAGGGGAGGAGTATAAAAGGAGTAGTAGTCCTGGGGGGAGAGGAGTATAATAGGAGAAGTAGTCCTGGAGGAGAGAAGTTTAATAGGAGGAGAAGTCTTGGGGTAGAGGAGTATAATAGGAGGAGTTGTCCTGAGTGGAGAGGAGGATAATTGGAGGAGTAGTCCTGGGGGGAGAGGAGGATAATAGGAGGAGTAGTCCTGGGGGGAGAGGAGTATAATAGGAGGAGTTGTCCTGGGGGGAGAGGAGTATAATATTAGGAGTAGTCCTGGGGGGAGAGGATAATAGGAGGAGTAGAACAGGGGAGAGAGGAGGATAATAGGAGGAGGAATCCTGGGGAGAGAGGAGGATAATAGGAGGAGTAGTCCTGGGGGGAGAGGAGTCCAATAGGAACGAGTGGTCCTGGGGGTCAGAAGTCTAATAAGAGGAGTAGTCCTGGGGGGGAGAAGTCTAATAGGAGGAGTAGTCCTTGGGGGAAGAGTCTAATAGGAGGAGTAGTCCTGGAGGTGAGGAGTATAATAGGAGGAGTAGTCCTGAAGGTGAGGAGTATAAAAGAAGGAGTAGTCCTTGAGGGGAGGTGTCTAATAGGTGGAGTAGTCTTGGGGGGAGGTGTATAGGTGCCCAATGTGTGCGAGAGGCGTGGTTGAGCAGGCAATGTGTACGGGTGGCATGATCGAGCAAGCAAAGTGTGCGGGGGGTGTGACCAAAGGGCAAAATGTGCGAGGGGTGTGGCTGAGCAAAGTGTTCGGGGGGCGTGGCCAAGTGGGCAAAGTGTGCAGGGGGCATGGCCAGGCCGAGACGAGCGGGCAAAGTGTGCGAGGGGCGTGGCCCAGCGGGCAAAGTGTGCGGGGGGCGTGGCCGAATGGGCAAAGTGTGCGGGCGCTGTGGCCGGGCCGAGCCAAGCGGCCAATGTGTGTGGAGGGCTGGGCCGAGCCGAGCGGCCAATGCGTGCCGGGGGCGGGGCCGAGCTGAGCGGCCAATGCGACGGTTGTCACTGTAATGACGTCATTTTGGAGCAAGACAGACAGACAGACAGAATAAGGCAATTATTTATATAGATGGTTGTGTATGTATGTATTTTCTCCACAATTTGTTTATATAGTGTTTTTTGTATTTAATTATTATGTATATAGATATATACATTTTTATGTACAGTATATTATAAAACTGAGTAAAGAAGTCAGTGTACAGGTTGCATAACATCCTTTATATGTCTATTTTTAAAAAACAACCTCTAGATATGACGCTGAGCACATGCCCTCAACTCCTTTGTTCGACCATGGCGGGGCCTGTTCTGAGTGGAACCTGTCTTGTTAATCTGCTGTATGGTCTTGGCCACCTTGCTGCAGCCCAGTGTCAGGGTGTTGGCAATCTTTTTATAGCCTAGAGCACCTTTATGTAGAGCAACAATTCTTTTTTTTAGATCCTTAGAGAATGCTTTACCATGAAGTGCCAGGTTAAATTTCCAGTATCCAGTATGAGAGAGTGTGTGAGTGATAACACCAAATTTAATACACCTGCTCCAATTATACTAGACATTGTAACACTACTGAGCCATCATTCTCTAAGATTTTACATTACACTAAAACTTTTTTAAAAAAAATTCCAAGTGGGGTTCAACTGGATTTTTTTTTAATTTTACCATTGTTTTTCCTAAGAAAAATGATCTGGCAACGTCATTCTTCAAGTCAGCATGATTATGGGAACTTCAAACGTATATAATTTTTAAAATATTTTAATATTCGATAAAAATTAGAGATATGTAAACCAAGAAAAATTTAGCTTGTATTTTCATTTTCAGAGAATTGAAACATTTTTATTTTTCCATCTATGGAGAAGTGCGAGGGCTTGTTTCTTTGCATTCCAAAATTAGTTTTTCATTGTTTTTTTTTGGTGTACATGTAACATATTGAATATTTTATTATTGCATTTTTGGGGAAACTGTGATGACTGAAAAACTGCAAATTTAGGAGTTTAATTTTTTGTTTTGTTTTTGGCTTAGCTTTTAACCCCTTCAGCCCCGGGGCACTTTCCGTTTTTGCGTTTTTGTTTTTTGCTCCCCTTCTTTCGAGAGCCGTAACTTTTTTATTTTTCCGTCAATCTTGCCATATGAGGGTTTGTTTTTTGCGGAACAAGTTGTACTTTTGAACAAAAGCATACGTTTTACCATATGGTGTACTGGAAAACAGCAAAAAAATTCCAAATGCGGAAAAATTGCAAAAAAAAGTGAGATGGCACAATAGTTTTTGGGATGTTTTATTCACGGTGTTCACTATATGGTAAAACTGATGTGTGGGTATGATGCCTGAGGTCGGTGTGAGTTTGTAGACACCAAACATGTATAGGTTTACTTGTATCTAAGGGGTTAAAAAAATTCACAAGTTAGTCCAATAAAAGTGGCGCATGTTTTGCCCCATTTTCCGAAACACGTAGCGTTCTTATTTATTGGGATCTATGGCTCAGGGACAGCTAATTTTTTGCGTCTCGAGCTGACGTTTCTAATTGTACCATTTTTGCGCAGATGCTACATTTTGATCGCCTGTTATTGCATTTTGCGTAAAACTTGCGGCGACCAAAAAACGTAATTTTGGTGTTTGGATTTTTTTTGCCACTACGCCGTTTACCAATCAGATTAATTGATTTTATATTGTGATAGATCGGGCATTTCTGAACGTGGCGATACCAAATATGTCTATATTTATTTATTTTTTAACCTTTTAATTTTCAATGGGGGAAAGGGGGGTGATTTGAACTTTTAGGGGTTTTTTTTATTATTTTTTAAAAGTTTTTTTTACTTTTTTTCTTTTATTTTACTAGTCCCCCTAGGGGGCTATAGCGATCAGCAATCCGATCGCTATTATCTATCTGCTGATTACAGCTATACAGCTGTAAACAGCAGATACAGTCACTTTCTTTTTCCCTCTGTTCCGTGCCGAGGGAAAACTAAAGTGAAACATCATAGCTGCAGGCGTCATCACAAGACCCTGTGCTACGATGGCAACCACCGATAGTCACGTGATCACGCACGTGACTTCCGGTGGGGGCGGCGGTAAGTAAAAAACATGGCCGCGCGCATTTAGATCTTGCTGCCAGACTTTGGCAGCAAGATTTAAGGGGTTAATGGCCGCGGGTGGTAGCGATTCCACCCGCGGCTAGCAGGCACACATGTCAGCTGTTTAAAACAGCTGATATGTGTGCCGACCGCCGCCGCCTCCCCGCGGCAGGGGGCGGGGCTTAACGGGACATGCTCCATGACGGATATATCCGTCCATGGTCGTGAAGGGGTTAAATCATTTTATCCGTTAACCACTTCAAGACCACCAATGGTAACTATACTGTATTTTGGCTTCTGCTGGGCTTGTGCAGAGCTAACGTTTAATTATGGTAGACGGTCAGCAGGGGATTGCGACCTCCTAAGACCCGCAATCGCCGGAGTTCTGGTGCAGAATGGTAATTATGCCCAGAGACATCATCAGGACCTGAATGGATCATGGCACATAGAAGTTAGAGAGAAGCAGTGCACTTGTTTTCTTACCTCTCTGGCTCCCCGATTGACACAATTACAAGAGAGCCGAGGGTTGTCATGGCAGCTGGAGGTCACATGATGACCTCTGGGTCTGCCAGGTATGGTGGCCTCTCAGACCCAGCCTGCAGTAGTGTCAGACAGGCAATCTGCAGCCTTACACTTAGAGCATAATGCATTGCTATGCTGGTGCATGGTATCGCATTATACCACAGATCAAACTAAGAAAAGTTAAAGTCCCAAATAGGGACTAAGTAAAAAAGGTAAAAAAAAGATCAAAATAACTGCGCAAAATGTAAAAAAAATTACATAACACAAAAAATGCCAAAAAATACATTTATTTATATAAAAAATAAACAAACAAAAAAGTGCACATATTTGGTACTGTCACACCCAGCCAAACCAGATCTATAAAACTGTCACAATATTAAACCCCTTCAGTGAACAGTTTAATAAATGTGGCAAAAAATGCTTTTTCATCATACTGCAGAAAAAAAGTGGAATAAAACGCAATCAAACAGTTGAACATAAATAAAAACTGTATTACTGAAAATTAGATCTTGTCCTGCAAAAAAACAAGCTGCCACACAGCTTTAATGCCTGAAAAGTAAAAAAAGTTATAGTTCTGAGAATATAGCAATGCAAACATTTTTTTTTTCTAAAAAATTATTTTTATTGTGTAAAAGCAGAAAAACGTAAAAAAAAGTATAAATGTGGTATCGCTGTAACCGTGCTGACACACAGAAAAAAGCCCTGTGTTTTTACTTTTACCAAACAATGAACAGCATAAAAAAAAATTGCAAAAACTAATTCCTGAACTGCTGTTTCATGTTAATTATACCTGCCAAAAATGAGAATAAAAAAAGCTCCAAAAATGTTATGTGCCCGAAAATGGTACCAATAAAAATGTTAACTCATCCTGCAAAAAACAAAACCTCATATGACTCTCCAAATGTGACATGGTGTCCATTATCTTTTCCAGAAAATTCCTGTGCTCTAAAATAAAAATGGCGCTCCTACCCTTCTGAGCCCTACTGTGCGCCCAAACAGTAGATTTCCACTGCATATGAGGTATCAACAAACTCAGGAGTAATTGTACAACACATTGTATGGTGCATTTACTCCTGATACCCTTATGAATATGCAAAATATGTAACATTTTTGTTAAAAAGTTAAATTATCATTTTTCCCTTCCACATTGCTTCAGTTCATGTGAAACTTCTGAAGGGTTAATAAACATCTTGGATTTGGTTTTGAGCAGTTTGAGGGGTGCAGTTTTTAGGGTGGTGTCACTTTTGAGTATCTTCTGTCACCTAGCCCTCTCAAAGTCACTTCAAATGTGATGTAGTCCCTAAAACTTGGTTTTGTAAATTTTGTTGGAAAAATGAGAATTTGATAATTTTTAACCCTTATAACTTAACAAATAAAAATATGTTTCAAAAATTGTACTAATGTAAAGTAGACTTGTCAAAAATGATATTTCGTAACTATTTAGTGTAATATAATTTTCTGGTTTAAGGGTATACAAATTCAAAGTTTGAAAATTGAGAAATTTTCAATTTTTTTGCCAAATTTCCAATATTCCCACAAATAAACTTTAAAATATATTGTCTTAATTTTACCACTATCATTAGGATGAGAAATATGTCACTAACAAACAGTCAGAATCACCCGGATCCTTTGAAGCATTCCAACAGGTTATAAACCTGTCAAAGTGACAATGGTAAAAAAATGAAAAAATTGGCTCTGTCACGAAGACACAAAGGGTTAATAGACTGGACTTTTAGAAATGTGTCAGTACTAATTATGCTTATTTTTAGTATTTTGTTTTTCTTTTTTTTTTTTTATTAAAACTGGTTAAAGGGTTTTTTTTTAAATAGTTTTATATCTTTGCGAAATATTTTCTGAAACTATGTTTTTATATTTACCTTATCTGTAATCATTGTATTACTTATACCAAATAATTATATCAAATGATTGCAGTATATAGTATAAATCATGTTTTCCTTTGAACTCGGCCTGCTATTGACCTTCACCAACATGGCACTGATCACATTTGGGAGCCTTCAGAAGGCCCCCAAGCTTCCATATTAATCCATCATTCCCCTATAATCACATTGTGTACACCCAGTCGGCACTGGTCAGTGCTCACACAAGTGAGATTGAGAGCAGCATTTAATTAGTTAAACAGCAGCAATAATGGCTAGCATCAATCATTATCATGAGCAGATGATAACTATGTATTACAGTTGGTATGTGCTCAGTAAGCAGTGGGCCCAGCTCCTGAGCCTGCACCATACATGTGCACCCTGGATGTGATATACATGTATAACAATGTGCACGAAAAAGATACGTTTCTGTTTAAGTAGTTTTACATTTCTTATTAATACAAATTAAAGTATACATAAGTCATTGAAGAGGCATTTCCATTAGAGACATTACAGTATATCGACAGGGTATAATATTACAGCCAATATCCAGTAGGTATAAACTTCCTTAAAAATGAACAAAGCAAGCTAGGCAGGCGTGAATGGTCATCTCTCCATATGTTACTCCTTAAAAGATTGTTTGGGGTCAGCGAAACACTTGTACTGAGATAGGGATTCAATTGCTGGATATGCCGTAAAAGTCTGTGATACAAATAAATATCCATTTAACTTAAGATACTACAATAAAGAGTGAATATGACTCACTCAGGTATAAAACTTGATTCAAATGGTTTTTATTGATTTGTAAATGTAGAGTAGGGTATGAACTAGGGAGGTATAACACTTAACATAAAGGATCTTCAAATATACCTAATTGAAAAGAATTTTGGAACAAAAGCCAAGTTATGTTTAGATAACTTTGGTGGAACAAATTTTTGATGAGATAAAACATCCATGATTTTAATCTAGTATAAACTCCTTACTTTCTATTTACTTAAGCAATGGAATGCTCTTTAATTATAATGTCTTGTCTTTTTCTTGTTATTGTGTTAGTAAGGAATATTATATGATTATCCTCATCCATTACTCAAAAGAAATGGGTTTTTTTGTAAATTTTTGAGAATATATTCACACACAACTATTTCTAGTTCTTATTCTTTGTGTTGCATTCATCTAGTAAACGTAATTTCTAGATACAGATACAAATTCTAGAACAGGAGGTGTGGCGTCCAAAAAGCTCTGTGCTGTAGATATCAATATCCTGATATGTGCTTCAATGTAGTGAATGGGAGGCGTAGCCATGCCCCCTGTTCTCAGACTGTGGGAGCATTAGGAGACTGATACAGCACAAAGCTTCTGGGATGTTACGTCCAGTGTTCTTGAACTGCGGAAGCAGCTGTTATGGGAGACTGACTGATACAGCACTGATCTGCACAATGATGTTGGATGTAACATCTCAAAGAGGAGGGGTGAGGAGCAGCTACTGTATACATGAATTACAAGTGTTCTAAAGATAAAAGAAGCGTACTAGGCATCCCAGCTTTGTATGAATGCAGGGAAAGTAGAAACATTTTCTATCTCCCTGGAGTACCCTTTTAAAGAAGGAAAAGTGCCTCCAAATCTTCAGGAATAGCTCATTCTCCTTTAAGGGGCAGATAATATGATGGTAATGGCTGCAAACAAAAGCCTTCAAAATTGGAGTGGAGTGGCTCTGATTAGGGATGAGAAATGAAAGCAGCAGGTCCCCTAATTGCACCACAACCCTCATATGGGGCAGAGAATGACAGCAGATGTTCAGTGAACAGCACCATTACTAAAGTTCAGGTATTTTGAAAATGTTTGTGGATTACGTCGGACCTGGGTGTTTTGGGGGTTAATAAATTGGAGAAAGAGGGTGGTTTTTTATGTTATTTCAAATAAAGGATTTTTTGGGTGCTTGTGTTTGTTTCTTGTTACTTACAGATTAGTAACAAGGGGGTCTCATAGATGCCTCCCAGTAATAATCTAAGGCTTAGTGACAGCTGTGGACTGTATTAACCCGTTATTACCCCGATTACCACCCCACCAGGGCAATCAGGAAGAGCAACATAAAGTGCTGGGATCGTCACATCTAATGGATGTGACAATCCTGGGTGACTGCAGGCTGCTATTTTTAGGTTGGGGGGCCCAATAAGCATGGATTTCCCCAGCCTGAGATAACCAGCCCCCATCTGACAGGTTTTATCATGGCTGGGTATCAAAATTGGGGGGACTACAAGTCATTTTTTTAAATTATTTATTTAAATTAACAAAAAGCCACATGTGGTTCCTCTTATTTTGATACACCACCAAGATAACCACACGACTGGGGGCTGCAGCCTGTAGCTGTATGCTTCATCTGTGCTGGGTATCATAATATGGGGGAACCCTATGCCAATTTATTCATTTATGTTTTTTCATACCATGGTAGAGACATGCAGACAGGGTCTGTGAATGCAAGCAGTCAGATGCTGTCACACAGGCTGCAGGTGCGTCTGGGTGCAACCAATCACAGATGCAAGGACTGCTAAAGAGCGGGGGAAGCACTGAATATGCATGAAGGTAAATAAGCAGCCCAATAAGAAGAGTGAGTGTTCCAAAAACAGTTACAGCCACACTGTAGACTTGGTAAATTATAGCACGCTTGCTTTAATCCCCCTATCCCTTCTACCACCATTTTTAAATACTTGCATGGGGACCAACGCCTGGCCAGATATCTGGGATTAATTCCAGGCCAGAACCTGATGCCGGATATCTGCGAGTTTGCCCATCACTAAAAGTAGAGCAATGAGTCATGTAGGACGTATTATAATGTAATCTGGCAAAGCAAAACACCAACCTCTCTGGACAAAGTCACATGTTGATAGGAATACTTGATCTGTGTGGAGGCTTTCCCCTACTGTGGCTTCTGCTTTCCTTCCTTGCATACATTCACAGTCACTCACAACTTGTTAAGGTTCACATGCCACATGCCCATGGTACATTCTTAAGAGCACACTGCTCTTTAGAGATGTCCAACTACAGACAGGAAATCTATGTGCACTTTGCCTGCAATAGTTTATAGTGGGAACTAAGAAACTAGGAGGTCACATAACCAGTGAAGAATTTTAACATCAAGTAAATTGTGCCATTTCTTCATTTGTGATAGGCTTCAAAAAGTTTAAATATCTGTGTACTTGGAAAATCCCTTTAAGAAGGTGCTACAGGACCTCATTACAGACTCTAAATAATGGTGTTGAATCTAATCTACGACAATGAAGGTAAATCACTGGGAAACCCACACGCATAATATGAAGCACTTTATGAAGAAGAGTATTGGGAATTGATTCTGATATTCCTTGAGGTGATAGTGCAGATTTCTGACAGTTAGGTCATAATAGCTTACATTAAAACAGTTAAACTAATTTGCTTTTCAATCTGGAATTCATTATAGTAACATTTTCTATTGCCTTTAAGTTTGTCTGTTTTTTGGTCATTTCTGGGGGCAAATACTTTTTCATTTAATTTGTCTCATGTCAGAATAGAATTGCTATATATTCTACCAGCAAACTACCCACTGCTTTTGTGACGCCCCTGGACTCTCAGGTCGTCACAGGGTACTGCACAAGCTGCCCTTCTGTGCAGTATTCCGCCTCCCTCTTGGTTCTGGGTCCCTACTTAAATGGTGTTGCCTCCAACAGCAAATCAAATCGTAGAGACACCTTGCACCACACCCACCTGACACACCAGTGGATGGCTTGAGTGGAATAGAGTCGCCCATATGGGGGGTCAGGGAGGGGAGGTGAGAAGTGTAGGGAGTCGAGTCTGTCTGTGAGTGGAGAAGGAGTTGAAAGTAGCCCTCGGGCCAAGAGGAGCTCAGAAGAAGTCGGGAGTGGTGACTCCTAAAGTAACTGCCTAGGTTGCAGATGGTGGTCTGGGCCTAGAGGAGTCGGAACCCCGGTCGCAGGAGATTGTGGCGAGGTGCTCGGACCTGTCGAGGAGGATTTCCGGCAGCCTAGAACTATCACCCGTCTGGGACCTGAAGGCACGACGGGGTACATGGACCCTAGGTTGGGGAGTTACTTAAGGCAACACGACAATTGACCTGACGAGAACGGAGCCTTTACGATCCGTTCCCACCCGCTCCAGAATCAGGGCATTAGCGCAACGAGGGGGATTGGACTTTCCAACCGAAACAGTCCAGATAATCCCAAGCATGAGCCCTGAGAGCAAGCTCCCATACTTAGCCATAGTAGGAAGCGGGGCCCACTTAGTCATAGTAGGAAGCGGGGCCCGGCTAGTTCCATGCTACCGGGCCATCAAGTTGAAGTCAATCTAAGTGCCAGGAGGCAGGTCACGGAGCACCACTTGGGGACGGGACGCAGACGAGCTCCCCTCAGCGGCAGCATTACCCAGAGACTTGGTTTACCCGGTTGTCAGTGTCTACCCATGAAGTGAGTACAAGAGTGACCCCTGCATCCCCACGGCCCCCCCTCACCGAATCCCGGGGCACCCTCTACCCGTAGAGGGTTACAACATCTTGCAATCCCCGCTCCATCATCCCCAGGTACTCCCAACGGCAGCGGTTGTACTCCCAATTACCACACACCACGGGTGGCATCACGAACTATAATTGCACTGTAAATACCCCCTTTTCATTCGAGTAGCCGCACAACCCCCAGGTCCGGAGACCCTCGAGCCACAGTGAACCCGGATCAAAGCAGCTATTCTGCTTCCATGGAGGCGGTACACGTTGCTCTCAGACAATATGTTAAATTATTGGTTGCGCTTGTTAGGCCATATTTTCAGTTTCACCCTGAAGTTGACATTTTCAATATTTAAAATTAGTTTTTTTCATCTCCTCTTTTTTCTTAGTTTGGTGTTACCAATTGTCTATTTTTAACAAATTTGTTGTAACACTCAGGCAATCAACTAATTTTTGAACAAATTTTTATCTACATACATACTCTCCAGTTGTGTCTGTCCACCTATACCGTCATGCACAGCGTCACTGTCCATTGTGCAGCCGCAGTTCGAACGATGCACCGGCTTCCAGATCCTCACTGCACGCACACACACACAAGCACACACACACACAAGCACACAAACATGTGAGCACATATACACACATAGCAGACACACATGGATACACCAAGCACATACACACACATAGCGCACATGCATGTTTACACTGAACACACACATATGTCTTCACACACACACACTGCTGTATACTCACCTGTCCGGGGCCGCCGACGCCACTTCTGCTGTCAGCGCTTTACTGCAGTTGAATGCTTTATGGCGCCGTAAAGCATTCAACTGCAGTAAAGCCATGACAACATCCTGCAGCAGCCACTCTGGAGACCAGATGCTATTGTTGCGGGTGGGGGACAGACTGTAACTAAGGGGCTGCTCGGGGATGCTCGGATCTGGGTCTTTACTGTGGCCCGAGTGGGAACCGGACCCGGGCTCGAGCAGCGGTCTGCCACCCACAAGAGAAAGGGGGACATTTACAAGGGAGATTGTCTGTGACGCCACCCACGGTGTGTGGTGAGGTAAGGCATCACCGCTGCTGTTGTGGGACACGTTGGGTCGATGGGATGACAGCTGAATGTTAACCCTTCCGTGGGTAGGGATGGATGCCCCAGGGACCAGTGTATTGTGAGGGGTTGCAGGGAGCAGTCTTTAGGAGGCAGGAAGTAGGGAACTTACAGTTGGTAGTCGTGGTGCTGGATGATGCTGTACTGATGTGGAGGGTCAGTAAACACAGAGCCCTTTTGTAAACCAAACTGCCGGTGTCTTGGAGCCGTGGGTGAGTAGTGTCCAGGTTTTACACACGGTGCAATGAGTAGGGGCCCCTTTGTAGTCTACTTAACTCCTCTGGTTGGAACGGGGAATCCACTCCCCTGCACTAGTCTGGGTTCCCGTTCATGATGCTGGTGGGCCACTACCCTGCCCCGGTCCACTTTGGGTCCCTTCCTAATGCCTGACTTGTTCCTGCAGTCCAGGGGCTCCAACCCCTGACCACTCTGCTCCTTTCTCTGCAGACTCCTTCGGCACACAGCTTGCTCCTTTTCTTTCTCTCCAGCAGCCTAGGAGACACGCTCCTCACTGCTCTGCCTCTCTCCTACAACTGAACTCAACTCCTCCCCTCCTGCTCTCTTCAGTTCCTACCCTGGGGGGAGGGGGCGGCTGCTCATATGCACCATGTGGGGGGGTGTGGAATTACCAAGGAGGATGCACCTTCTGTGACTACCTGGCTAGGCCAGGGCATCACATTCCCCCTTGGTTAAACACAGGCATCACCTTTTTTTTAATTTTTACTGCTTCTGCAAATTGAAAAAGATAACAAGTAAAACATGTAAAATATTTTTCATTCCCCGAAGGAAGGCACATCATAAAAAAAAAACATTTTTTTTTTTTTAACGTTGCAAGGAGTCCTTTCCGCCAGTCCATAAAACAACATTTTTACAACTGCTGCCGCTCCCAATACGGTGCAAGGGTTAAGTGCTCCGCCTCCTGCTCAGGAGCCAGGCCCACTCAGATGCCTTTGGCGCCGGCTACAACCGGCCTCGCTAACTGCCGAGAGCCCCAACAGTCAGTGACCTGCTCTGCTGCCTCGCAGGTGTACTCCGGCTGCTCCACAGCCAGGACGGGACACGTGGCAGCGGCTGGTGCTGCAACTGGGGAAGACTTCAGGACGGGTGCTGCCTTCGTTGCGGCCAGGCGGACTGCCGGAGCCGACGTCATCACCGTTGCGGCCGGGCGGACTGCCACAGCCGATTTCATCTCTGTTTCGGCCGGGTGGACTGCCGGAGCCGACGTCATCACTGTTGCAGCCGGGCGGACTGCCAGAGCCGACGTCATCTCTGTTGCGACCGGGCGGACTGCCGGAGCCGGATGGGATGTCGCGGGGTTGCAACCTGCTGTGACATCTTGCCGCTCTTGGGTTCAGATATGGAATTTTGCAGAGTCCTGACGTCCCTGCACTTTACAGTTCTGGTTACATGCCGCAGTTTTCGCCCACCCCCCTGTTTTTTCGGGAGCGGTCTCCAGACGCAGCTTGCTAGTTTCGATTTCGGCCTCAGGGTGTTGTTTCCTTCCGACCTTGTTCCCAGGGGGTGGGGCTTCAACTTTGCGCCCTTTCTTGGGGAAGAAGATGCTGGGTTGTTGTTTTTCGTGCCTAAAAATGGTGGCAAAAATGGCTTTTTTTCAAGATTTTGCAGCGGAGCACCGCTGACAGTCCAGAACAAGGCGCACTTCCATCAGTTAAGTGGATGGGTAAGTATCCTGTTTGTGACGCCAAATTGTTGCGGGCGGGGGTCAGACCATAGCTAAGGGGCTGCTCGGGGATGCTCGGATCCGGGGCTTTACTGTGGCTTGAGTGGGAACCGGACCCGGGCTCGAGCAGCGGTCTGCCGCCCACAAGTTAAAGGGGGTTATTTAGAAGAGAGGTTGTCTTTGACACCACCCACGGTGTGTGGTGAGCTATGGCACCACCGCTGCTGTTGTGGGACACCCGAGGGCGATGGGATGGCAGCTGGATGTTAACCCCTCCGTGGATAGGGATGGATGCCCCAGGGCCCAGCGTATTGTGAGGGGTTGCAGGGAGCAGTCTTTAGGAGGCAGGAAGTATGAAACTTACAGTTGGTAGTCGTGGTGCTGGATGAGGCTGTACTGATGTGGAGGGTCAGTAAACACAGAGTCCTTTTGTAAACCCAACTGCCGGTGTCCGGGAGCCGTCGGCGAGTAGCAGGGCCGGCGTCAGCATCCGGCTTACCCGGGCAAATGCCGGTGCCCTGGAGAGTCGGGGGGTCCAACTCCGCCTCGTCAGTTCTGTTGCCCCTGGGCCGGGCCCACTTGCCTTCAGCTCTGCTGCCCCCAGGCCGAGTCCCGGGGACCGCAGTCCTCATCAGGAAACTGTGGCTGCCGTCCCTTTAAGGCACGCAGACCACAGCGTTCGCTGTGTCCTCCTGGTTTAAACTTTATCTGTGGGCGGAGCTACCGCCCGGCGTCCTGCTCAGTCCCACAGATGAAGGAGGCACAGTACCATCCAGCGAGCCCCAGCACAGCGCTTCTCTTGGGCGCTGTGTGGGTCCCATCTCCTCCGTGACCGAGCGGTATATGCTGCACCCTTCTGCCCCCACCCCCCCACTCGATCTGTATGTGCCCTCCCTGAGCCCCCATTTAAGGGCCCCGGAGAGCTGTATGGGCTTCAACCCCCCCCCCAGATTTATGCCCTGACACCCCCACCAAAGCCGCGTGTGTGGGCCCCGCAGAGCTGCGCGTGTGGGTCCCGCAGAGCCGCGTGTGTGGGTCCTGCAGAGCCGTGTGTGTGGGCCTCGCAGAGCCGCATGTGTGGGCCCCGCAGAGCCACATGTGTGGGCCCCGCAGAGCCACGTTTGTGGGTCCCTGGCTAGGCAAGGGCATCACACTATCATGGAAGGGTCTGTATGCTGCAGCTGAAGGCTCCGCGGCCGTGGAGGAAAGGTGAGACATGACATAATAGGGGACAGAAGGGAACCAGCAGGAACACATTACTAAACAATGGGCTAATTACTGCAGGGGACATCAGCCCCCCCTACCAGATCTGTATGCCCCCAGTCCCCCTCACCAGATCTGTATGCCCCCAGTCCCCCTCACCAGATCTGTATGCCTACAGCTCCCACAAGATCTGTATGCCTCCAGCCCCACTCACCACTGCTCCTGTCAGTACCACTAAGCATAGACAGATGTTCATTTCACCGCACTCCTGATGCGATAGCATCAGGCATATTTCTAGTTAAATAATAAAATGTACTCTTCTGCCCAATAAATGCTTGTTTTCTGGGAGGTATTTTAAAAAAACAGTCCTTAGTATTTGTGACCCTTAGTAAATACCTCACACTGATTAGAGATCTAATAGGTGAGGTTATATATAAAGCAGAAAATGTCCTGAACAAGCTCAAATCTCAGTTATGGAAACTGCCTCACGGTCAGACTGTTCTAGTTGTCCACAGCAACCAATCAGAGCCCAGCCTTCACTTTACCTCTGGTTTCTATAGGCAATCAAAACAATCTTACTATGAGGCAATCTTCATCAATGAGGCCCCGTCATAAGTCATAATAATTCTTTGAGACCCTTTGGGCAAAAACTGTGGTATTGTATTCAACACACAGACCCCGATTTTCTTCTTTATTTCTATAGAATTGAAATTTGGGGGACAAAATCCTGTGAAGGGGAGATTATGACTTTTAATGTTGACAGTAGTTTTAGTCTGGTCGGAAAGACGGGCCATCCAAAATTTCACTCAAATCAGGTGAATATTGTGGTTTCCTATTTAACGGGCTACCACACACAGATTTTCTGCTTTATAAATAGATTTCCCACATTATGAACCATATTAAAACCATGGAAAATTAATATTTTTTGACTATGAACTCCTTTATCTTTGTGTTTTAGTCTGTTTCTTGAAGGCAGATGTTGAACCATGTCTCATGCATATAAATACAATCTGATAATGGCTTAACCACAATTAATTCATCTGGTATTCCAGACAGCAACAGTTATCATGAAAACCTCCTCTCATATTAAAATGACTGTAGGAATTTAACAATTTAGATTGTTTATTGAGATGTCTTTGGAAAGGTTGCATCTGTGCATTCGAGATGTTATTTTTATAAGAATAGTTGCTCCACTGAAGCAGACGGGACAGGAAGGATTCTGAGGAAGAAATGAAGCCTTTTGATAATTTTGACCTTATGGCTGAGTAGACAAATTGGCAGACACGCCTGGCTTGAACTTTACAAAGCAGAGCAATATGATTTTTTTTAGTTGAAATTGCCCTTAAAACATTAGAAACAATTTCCAACAACATTTTTTTTTATTGACGATGTTCAGTGTCTTAAAGCCATTTAAGGTAAATATTCCCCATACAGGTTTATTGTGGACCTTATTGGAATGTAAGAACAGTTATTGTTATGCAAACATAATTTACAACATATAGAGAGATTTTGTCTTCCACAATTATTTTTTTTTTGAAATTTTAAGCATTTTCCTTTGCCTTTTCACCGCAATAGAGCTGAGCAGAAATACTACACACGACCTGTAGAAAACCTGTGGTGGTTTCGTGTCAGTGGGGCGGTGGGGCCTGGAGACATGGGGGCTTCGCCTTGCAGCATGGGTGCATAGGGACCCACTCAGAGGTTCGCCGTAACATGGCAGTGGTCTTAATACAGTGTGATCAGAATGAAAACTAAGAACCTCATGGTCTATTATTTAAATTTTGGCCTAGCGGCTTTAGATCATTGTATTTTTGGGATGTGCTATCCATGTCTTTTTTTCTTTTGTTCTTTATAGTGTGTTATTTAACAAAAAAATATTAAAACATCTTTAAATCATGAACAACCCTTCTCTTTCCATGTTATGTATTTTAAACTTACTGTGGACTACTAAACCTACTGTGCTTCTCCAAAAATGAAACAGGGTCTTATATTATTTTTTTATTCCGAAAGATGGGCAATGGCTTATTTTCAGAGGATGGCTCAAAGGGAACCAAACATCAGGATTTTCGTGTATAAGGCCCATCTTATATGGCCAGTGAGAGGGAGGAACAGGCGGCGGGGGGGCGGGGATACACGTGCATAACCTGCCCGGACATTAGCAGCAGAGGTGCACACGTCAATCAAAAAGTGCATGAATTTTCAAACTTTATAAAGTTGGATTTCACAGCCTAAACACCCGAGCTGCCCACTAATGGTATGTACAGCCTGTGCCTGATAGTGCCAGTACTGCACTGGCTGCACCTTATACATGAAAATCCTGATGTTTGGTTCCCTTTAAGTTTTTTTTTGTATGAACAGCAATCCACATTTATACTTGAACAAATAAATCAATTAGGCTATGAGCGCACGTTGAATATTTGGTGCACACATTTTCTACATCAAATCTGCACTTTTTGGCAGAAAAATGCACCAAAAATTGCATGTGTTTTGGTACATTTTTGTGCCATGCATATTTCTTAATAAAGTCAATTGGTGGAAGAGCTAAAAAATGCAGGCAAAAATGCACGAACAATTGACATGCTACAGATTATTTTCTGCACCAAATCTGGAAGGACGGAATAAGCAACATGCACATGGCACTTCAGAAGTCTCATTGACTTTGGTGGCATAGTTGGCATAAATATAAATATGTAGATTTGTGCTCACATCCTTATTAAAATATAATCATATTGCATTCTGAAACATCAACATAACTCTCTAAACCCTGTGTGTAAGGCCAGTTTCACATTTGCGTTGTGAGTTGTGTGACGCATGTGACGGATGCATTGCAAATAGTGTGCTAATAAAGGTAATGGATTCCTTTAAAAGAACGTTTTGCATTTTGTTTTTTTTGTAATGTTTCGCCAGGAAAGGAGATTTGCAGTCGGGAGGAGAGACAGAGAGGTGACCGCAAATCTCCTGAGTGACTGCAGTGAGCCTCGCGATCAGCTGTGCAATCACTGAGGTGACCCACGGCCACAGCTGCAGTTCTCCACCCGAGAGCTGTGTCACCTGAATGAGGGCACAGCTGATCGCGCGTCTCACTTCAGTTGCTGCGTGGAGCTGATAGAGAGCGGTCGTGTTCTACGGCCGCTCCTGTCAGCTTCATGTAGCAGAGCTAAAAGCATCGTGGGACCTCGTGTGGATTACGCCGGACCTGGAGGGATATTTGGGGATTAATGAAGAAGGGAAAGAGGGTGTTTTTATATCTTTTATTCCAAATAAAGGATTTTTTCGGGTGTTTGTGACTCGCCCACCCCAGGGCTATGGGACACCCGGTGCCGGGCCGGACTAGTCCGGGGGTCGTCAGTGGTGGCGGGGCCCGACTCCGTGGCCCTGGTGGGTGTCAATTAAATATGGCTGGTGAATAAAGTTTATGGTTGTCGTGACGCCACCTGTGGTTTGCGGCTATTAAGCCGCCGCTGCTGTATGGGGCCTCCGGGGCTGATGGTATGGTAGCTTGGATGGTCCTGCTCCCCACAGGTGGAGCGGTACCCCGGGGCAACAGTTGGTGCTCGTGAGAGTCTATGGTGTGATGGAAGTCTATGCAGGCGACAATAACTGAGACAACACCAGAGGGTGCAATTCCAAGGTCTTTACTCACATTTCCTGGGCTGCAGCACACTGGTGCCTTTGGGCGGCTGGAACCCACTGTCAGGGACCTCCGCCGATCCTGGGTAGATCCTGGAATGAAAGACGGTACCCTTCTCTAAAGTGTCTCTGTCTTCAGCTGTCTCCTTAAGCCTTGCCCTTGTAGGATGAACCTGGCTCGGCCTCCACTACAGCCTCCGGGCTGGGAGCTCGCCTGTCGGTTATTTGCCCCTTTTCTAGAGGTTCTGCTGTGGGCTATGGCCCTGGGAGTTTGCAACTTTCCCTGGGCCTCGGTTTTTACTGTTGGAGATGATTTTTCACTCCTCCAGTTTCTAGGGACCGTCCCCTGTTGCAGCTTGATCCCTCCACCGATGTTCCTGTGGAACAGGCCACCAGGTCAAAAGCTATCTGTGGCCCTGGAATCCCTTCTCTTCCTCTGCTTGGTGTCACCTGGACCCTCTGAGTCCCAGGTTCTTCCCCAGGAAGCGTCACTTTCTTCTCTTAGCTCCTGTCTGACTAGAGCTTTCTCTCTGCTTCTCCTTCTCATCTGCCTCCCGCAGACCTCCTCCTCCTTCCTCCCTCTCCAACTTCAACTCCCTTCTCTTCTCTGACTGAACATGACCTTCCTTTCCCTGTCTGCTCTCTGGTGGCTCCTCCCACCTCCCCAGTTGCTATGATCTACCCTATAGGAGCAGGGATGGGTCTTACGGCCCCTCCCAGCATGCAGCATGGGAGGGTTGCTGCCACTGTCCCTGGACCAGTGTGTACCTAACAATGGGTGTTGTGTAGATTTGCCTGGGGACCGGCGTTCACTCCTTTCCTTACCCAGAATGGGACATCACACCGCTGGATGGGGTGCAATGTCCTGTGGTGACGGAAGCCTCAGGGGCACCACACTCCCCCACAGCGAATCCCAGCACGTCCTCGGGCTGAAAAACAACAGAAAATTGTGGAAGGAATTGCAAAATTTTTGTTATGCATAACTGTAAAACTTTAGAACTTTTCTTCCCTTTATGGGAGGCACAGATACTTTAACGTTGCAAACATTCTTATAAAGAAAAAAACTCTAAGTGTGCACTTCCAGTCCATTGCACGGTTTGGTACTTCCACCATAATTCTGGTAGGGGGCACAACAGGTTCAACTATTTACATTTCGATCTTCTGATCACACATAGTCCAGTGGCCCAAAACGTCCTTTCAACATTAAAGGGGGGAAAAGGCAAAGACAAAACAAGCCACTAAGTCCAGTGGCCTGGTAACACAGGACACATATACATTCCCCGGGGGCCACATTCCAGTCCGGTGACCCGGTAACATATAAACAAGGGGGGGGTGACTTCTTCAAAAAGCAGAAGGGGCAGTAAGGCAGGAAAGGGTGTCATCTTCAAAAAGAACATGAGGGCAAAACAAAAGGGACGTCTTCACAGAGGGATGAGGCACAGACAGGGGCTATATACAGTTCAGGTCTTCTTTCTCTTCACTTTTACTCGCGGGGATAGATGCGGGGATCCCACTCTGGCATTGCCCCAGGCAACAAGTAGGCCGAGGAGATCAGGGTTTGGGTCTCCTGGGTGTTAGTGGCCAGTCTGCTGTGGGGCGCTGCAGCCGGTGTTGAAGTGGAGCTGCTCGCTGGAGTGGAGCTGGGCTGCTGGTCTGCCGAGGGCTACTGGCTGGCACGGGGCTGCTGGTCTGCCGAGGGTTACTGGCAGTACGGCGCCACTCTGGATCTTCCTGGGATGTTTCTTCCCGCACGATATGGGCGCCCAAAGCATACCAGTCACGGCTCCCCATCAGCCTAGTGTACTCTAACACATCACCCGGCTTCACATCACGCCCTGGGTGACCTTTAGTGAACTGCTCCTCTATGTCGCGGCGTGCAATAAAGACGTCCTTTCCTAGGTCGGGCTCCCTGATGAATCCCCAGCCTTCCTTCAGTTTGAATTCAAGCACCTGGCCCCTCCGCACTGGGCCCTGGTGTTCCTTGCGGCTCTGTCGGATTCGAGCCTTAGCAGCCAGGTTGGACGCCTCCTCTGCACGGCGTCTCTCCTCCCGGCTCTCTGGCTCCCGCTGGTATTCCTCCAGTATCCTCTGGCAGGCCACTTCAGTGGCCATCTCAGTCTCTTTGGGGCGCAGCGGCTGCTGCAGTCTCCCACTGTCAATGGGCGCAGCATCCCAATTCACCCCCGGTGATGTTTCTCCCAGGAGGTTAACAGGGGGACTTGGAAGGGGGCCCACTAACTGTTCGGGGTCCACCCCACCCCAGGCACCATCTTCGGGGGCCTCCGGGAGGCCTCCGGTGCCCCACAGAGCGTCAGAGGGGCTGGCGGGGGAATTTAGCGGGACTGTGGAGGGGCTGGGCGGTGGCGCTTGGTAGGGCCGTGGGTCCGGACGGGTCAGGGTAGTATATCTCTCATCCGGGCGCTGCTCGGCGGCCTCCATCCAGTGGCCCACGTCCTCAGGCGCCATCCGGTTCTCTCTCCGCCGGTCCACCTCCGTCTGCATGGTGCTCAGCCTCCGGGCCAGGAACTTCATTTCTTCCCGGAGCAGGTCCAGCTCGGGATCCATTTCCCGGGTCCCTGGTGTGCACTTCTGCGGCTCCTCCGCCATGCTGCTGACCTGGGGAATGTTCGCTGCTACACTGCTCGGGTGCTCGACCACGCCACTCGGCTACACCCTTTCACCTCTTGGAGACGGGGCCGGAGGCTGCACCAGCATCTGGCGCCAGACTGGCGCCCAGCCCATCACGGCCGGCACCACTCCGTTTACAATCAGGTACATTCTTGCTCTTGTCTGGTCTGGCATTTAGACTCGTTCTCCAGCCAGCCAGCTTTTCTAGTCGCCATGTCTTCTTCTTCCGCTCTCCATAGCGGGCACTGCTTCGCGCTTCTTTTCTTAGACAAGGGGGCGGGGCTTCTTTTTGCGCCCTTTCTTCTGGCACGCCCCCCTTCTTCCCGCGCTCAGTGGCTTCAATGGCGGCAGTTTCTCACTATAACACAGTCTTTTAAGCACAATTCTTCAGGCGCACAGTACCCGGTAGGACCGGGCACGAAATCCTGTTTGTGACGCCAAAGTTGACTCGCCCACCCCAGGGCTATGGGACACCCGGTGCCGGGCCGGACTAGTCCGGGGGTCGTCAGTGGTGGCGTGGCCCGACTCCGTGACCCTGGTGGGTGTCAATTAAATATGGCTGGTGAATAAAGTTTATGGTTGTCGTGACGCCACCTGTGGTTTGCGGCAATTAAGCCGCCGCTGCTGTATGGGGCCTCCGGGGCTGATGGTATGGCAGCTTGGATGGTCCTGCTCCCCACAGGTGGAGCGGTACCCCGGGGCAACAGTTGGTGCTCGTGAGAGTCTAAGGTGTGATGGAAGTCTATGCAGGCGACAATAACTGAGACAACACCAGAGGGTGCAATTCCAAGGTCTTTACTCACATTTCCTGGGCTGCAGCACACTTGTGCCTTTGGGCGGCTGGAACCCACTGTCAGGGACCTCTGCCGATCCTGGGTAGATCCTGGAATGAAAGCCGGTACCCTTCTCTAAATTGTCTCTGTCTTCAGCTGTCTCCTTAAGCCTTGCCCTTGTAGGATGAACCTGGCTTGGCCTCCACTACAGCCTCCGGGCTGGGAGCTCGCCTGTCGGTTATTTGCCCCTTTTCTAGAGGTTCTGCTGTGGGCTATGGCCCTGGGAGTTTGCAACTTTCCCTGGGCCTCGGTTTTTACTGTTGGAGATGATTTTTCACTCCTCCGGTTTCTAGGGACTGTCCCCTGTTGCAGCTTGATCCCTCCACCGATGTTCCTGTGAAACAGGCCACCAGCTCAAAAGCTATCTGTTGCCCTGGAATCCCTTCTCTTCCTCTGCTTGGTGTCACCTGGACCCTCTGAGTCCCAGGTTCTTCACCAGGAAGTGTCACTTTCTTCTCTTAGCTCCTGTCTGACTAGAGCTTTCTCTCTGCTTCTCCTTCTCGTCTGCCTCCCGCAGACCTCCTCCTCCTTCCTCCCTCTCCAACCTTAACTCCCTTCTCTTCTCTGACTAAACTTGACCTTCCTTTCCCTGTCTGCTCTCTGGTGGCTCCTCCCACCTCCCCAGTTGTGTAGATTTGCCTGGGGACCAGCGTTCACTCCTTTCCTTACCCAGAATGGGACATCACACCGCTGGATGGGGTGCAATGTCCTGTGGCGGCGGAAGCCTCAGGGGCACCACATTTGTGTTTATTTACTTTCACTTACAGGTTAATCATGGAAGGTATCTCGGGGAGACGCCTGCCATGATTAACCTAGGATTTAGTGGCAGCTATAAGCTGCCATTTAACTCCTTATTACCCCGATTGCCACCGCACCAGGGCAATTCGGGATGAGTCGAGTGGAGTCCTGGGACTGTCGCATATAATGGATGCGGCAATTCCGGGCGGCTGCTGGCTGATATTGTTAGGCTGGGGGGCTCCCCATAACGTGGGGCTCCCCATCCTGATAATACCAGCCTTCAGCCATGTGACTTTTTCTTGGCTGGTATCAAAATTGGGGGGGACCGCATGCCGTTTTTTTTTTAATTATTTATTTATTTATTTTACTGCACGATATAGACCCGCCCACCTGCGGCTGTGATTGGTTGCAGTGAGACAGCTGTCACTCAGTGTGGGGGCGGGTCTGACTGCAACCAATCTTGGGCACCGGTGGGCGAGGAAAGCAGTGAATACGAGATGGATTAATGAGCGGCCGGCATTTTCAAAAGAGGAAAAGCTGCTGGAGCAGTGTGACAACTATGCAGCGTTGCGCCCGTGATCGGTGAGTATGAGAGAGGGGGAGAAGGGGGAGAGAGACCAGGAGTGATTTTAAACTATTTAGATCGTTCTGCTGGACATGTTTAGCATGCTCAGCAGAAGGTGACGGGAACCGTCAGCGGATTCCGCCGCGTAGCGCATTGCGGCAGAATCCACCACCATAGACAATCATTACACACTTGGCGGATACCAACGGAATCCGTCAAGGTGCGATATTTTAACGACCCAACGCAGGTGTGAAACCGGCCTAACACGTGTGTATCTGTCTATCTATCTAGTCACACACACAGCACATACATACCAGCCTGTCTCCTCTTCAGCTTTAGATTCCTGCAATTAAGAAACTGTTGGTCACATGACTATTGAGTCATCAAAGGTCATTAAACAAGCTTAACCTCGGAGTACAAATATTTGGGTCCCTAAGAGAGTGGGAGCCCTGAGAAATTGTGCAGTTTTACTCCCCCTCACACTGGCCCTGACTATAACTAGGGCTTTTTTTAAGCATACTCTAGATATCCTGTAAATCATGCTAGGACTTATTTTCGGGGTAGGTTTTTTTTTTTTTTCACAAAAACGTGGTGTTAAAAAAAGATCTAAAATTTTAAGTGGTCAGATTTTATGCTATAGTTATTCTAGTTTTTAGACTTATTCAAAATTTGTTAAATACCAGAATCAGAATAATTAGTAATGGGTGGATCCGGACTGTATAAGTCCGTATCCGCAAAAGGTTCAAAAGAGGCCTTACACCGACCCCAGGCCCGAAGTTCTCAGGGAACTCGGGTAATAAAAAAAATAAAAATAAAAAAAGGGGAAAACAGGCGCGTTACACTTACCAAGTCTCCCGTGCGTCTTTAACTTTTTGCAAAAAATTGCATCACTATCGCATCAAAACCACATGGTGTTTTGATGTTTTTTTGGGGTTTTTTTGCAAGTTGTACATTGGGTGCAAGAATATGGTGTAGAAATTTCAGCACCAAATCTGCACCTCTTGGTGAAAAAATGTGGCTTTCTGCCAGCAGTTTCAGGTCTGTAAACTCCAAGACCTCACTTGAGATGAGGTCACTCAGTTCAATGAGGTCAGGTCAGCTTACCTGTTGTCACAGATTGAGGCCTATGGGAACCTCCAGCTGTGACCGCAAATAACCTGAGTGACTCCACTACTCATCACTGCTGCTCATTCTCTGCCAGAAGCTGACATTGAGCGGTCATGTTCTATGCCCGCATGCCATCACTTCAGATGTAGCAGAGCTGGAATTATCGTGGGACCTCATTTGGATTACATTGGACCTGGGTGTTTGGGGGGGTTAATAAAAGGGTTGAAAAAGAGTGTTTTTTTGTATTATATTTCAAATAAAGGATTTTTTAGGTGTTCGTGTTTATTTTTTTCACTTACAGATTTGTAATGGGGGGGTCTCATAGACACTTCCCATTACTAATGTAGGGCTTAGTGGCAGGTGTGAGCTGTCATTAACCCTTTATTTCCCCGAATTGTTATCGCACCAGTGCAATCAGGATGAGCCAGGTAAAATTCCGGGATTTTCGCATCTAATGGATTCAACAATCCTAGGCAGCTGCAGGCTGCTATTTTTAGGCTGGTGGTCCCAATAAGCATGGTCTCCCGACCCTGAGAATAGCAACCCCTAACTGTCAGCTTTATCATGGCTGGGTATAAAAATTGGGGGGGGGGACCGTATTTGTTTAAATAATTTAAAAAAAAAGCAGCATGTGGTTCCTCTTATTTTGATACACAGCCAAGATAAGCACACGCCTGGGAGCTGTAGCAGATAGTCATATGCTTTACCTGTGTTGGGTATAATAATATGGGGGGACCCTACACAAATATTTTATCTTTTTACTCAAATATAGACACACAGACAGCCTCTGTGATTGAAAGAAATCATACACTCTGCCACTCAGGGTGGGGGCACTTTCTGACTGTAATCAATCAGAGACACTGGTACTGCTGATGGGCAGGGGAAGCAGTGCATAATCTTGAAGAGACCCCGTAAGAATGGCCCAGAAGCAGTGTTACACCTGTGCTGGAGACTAGTTAAGTATAATGCGCTTGCTCTAATCCCCCTATCCCCTCTACCACCATTTTAAAGTGTCAGATTCTAGTCCCCATAGGTTTATATGGGGACTGTCGTCTGGCCAGATGTCTGGGATCAATTCCAGGCCTGAACCATTTTTTTTTTTCAAACCTCTTCGGGTATCTACGGGTCCGCCCATTACTAAAAATAATTCTATTTTGTTTCCTGTTTTGCTTGACAGGCCATATTGAGCAGTTATCCAATAATCTTTTTCATGCTCTGCATCTACATAGTTTTCAACTGAAAATGAAAATATTGCTAAATTTGCTGTAACAATCTTTACAAGTCATCCACTATCCAACATGTCTTATATTAGGCTATCAGTAATTTGTATTTTCCAGTTTTCATAATCACTCTTGATTTTAAGCTAGACTTGTAGAACGACTGGATCTGAAAAATTAAAATTTGCCAAATTGCGGAAATTTTACTGTGAAATGTAATTCATAGTGAAGTTGCTCTTCGCTGATTGAATTTTTCCTACTATGTTCTGAGGTTTGAAGAGACTAGCAGTGTAATGAACAAAAGATGTAAAAAGAAAAAAAAAATCATACTCACCTCAGTGCTCATCTCTCCAGCTGTCCATGTGCAGTAACCTTGTGATGCCTGCTCACTGTCAAGTGTCAACCTAGAGTGAGCGGTAAGGTTTGTTTCTTTTTTTCATTTTTTGCCACTTCTCCATTGTTCAACAAGATGACACCCAAAATTGGCCTCAAATTTGCTGACTTTACATGGAATGAATTACATGAGGTCCATATTTTATAGAGTACAGATTTTTGTGAAAAATGTGAGTAGAAATAAATTCCACATGAATAAATCAGCTCATCTGAACTTGTAAAACCATTTTCAGTTTATTCTCGACGTTAGGTATTTTCTATGAACTGTTTAAGCACCCAGTGCTATGGGCGTCACTGACATCAGAGATATAGGGTTCCAATCCAAACTTCTTGCCATGTACCGCGGATCTCCAGTGAGAGTAACTTGGAACTTCATCTGCATTAAAATTATACTGATACAGTTCGATCTTGTGGTAGAGAAGGGTGCAATGAACTCAATGATCAGTTTTTAGGCATTAGTCTGAAATAGGTTTGAAGCCAGCAAGACATCAGTGTCCTGGTACAATCTCATTACTACATTGTACTAATTTTGCCAACCTATTCATGCATAAAGAGGACTTAGTGAAGATCAGCTTTATTTTTTGCAGGAACTGCTGATCTCAGGCTGTATTAATTCTGGAGGGGGCAGTTGATGGCATTATTAATTGAAGGAGGCACTAATTGAGTTATTTTACTTGCTTATATTGACATTAATTTTCCATTGAGGATCACAATCTAAATTCCCTATCAATGTGTCATTGATCTATGGGAAGAAATCAGTACCTGAAAGAAATTGCCCGAGTACCCGAAAGAAATTTTCACGGTTGTCTCTCTACTTTTGAAGACTAGTGACAAATTCTGGGTTGGGATCCCTCATTTCCATCTGGGACTCTTCATTTAATCTAGTTTAATTTCTTTCAGTACACCCTTGCTGAAGATACAAAGCCATTTGTATATAAGCCACCTTGGTGGAAAGAGCTGGTGTAGATTCTCCTGCAGTCGTATCCTCTCCATTTTGGATATTTATTCCCTGTTTATAATTTGGGTTAATTGGTCAAACAAGACCCACTGAGCTGGAGCCCCAAACACCTCCACAAAAGGGCTGAGCTGTCAGGCCTGCCATCAGACTCATGCATAAGGAAATATTCTTATGATCTCATTGCATGCCAGATATCATTGCCTTTATCTCCCTAAATTTCTCATCATACCTCAGCTACCCTAAGCCACCACAAACCTTGTACACTTTCCCTATTGTATCCATTTAACAAAAAAGAGCAACGCAATGCTTGGGTTCCTTTTCACCAATTACCCTTGCCAAAATCACAAATTCCCGCAGCCAATTTGAAAAAGCCTCGGAATTAACCGATCCATTCATTTTTCCTCCTCATCTGTCTCCTCTTTTAGAATCAATGGGCTTAATCTAATCCAAATTGAACCTTTCTAGCTGAAGTAAAGAAAATATCTCTACATACTCTCCCTTCCAAATCTTATTTCTTACCTCCTTCTTCAAGTGTGTCCCCAATGGGCCCTCAAAGCAAACACAAACCTTGCTCCTTGCCCTGTCATCCATAAATATATACAAATCCTCTTTATTCTTTTCACTAGAGCTTTTTTACACCTCTACAACCAAAGCACCATTCTGTTGCTCAACATCAATATTGCCTTGCCTTACAAATTTTCTCTGTCTCATTCCCAACCTGGAACTCACAGGGCCCAGCCAAGCCCCTACTGGAGACCACAATTCCCAAGATAAGGTGTGCTCTACTGCTAAACCTTGTAACACACCCAGTAAGTGTCCCCATAAATCTGTCCTGCCCATATTAAAACCCTGACTATCCCTAAAATCTACCTCAACTCTACTAGCTCTTTAGCCATTACCATAATCCCCTACAGCAGGTAAATTAGAAAAAATCTCCTCATCGGGCTCATCGGTAACCCTCCACTCTGGCACTAAAAAGTAGCAGTACATTTGTCATGACTAGTCAGTGTCACTCTATCTGGTGCCTTCAATTTTTCTCCCACCTCCTCCTCCACTGAAACTGGCATTCGGTCACTCTGCATCCAATAGAATGACTGCAGTGACATAGAGAGCAAATTTGCTATAAGTCTGGACTATGACTGCACTGTACAAAATAAGACAGGGAGTCATGGTTTAGACATACCACTGTACCCTCCAACCGATTACAGAGGTCACATTGAATGCAGGAGGATGGAAAACCTGGTTTTAAGTAGAAGAAGCAGTGCATTACAAATCGAAGGCAATGGGTAGGTCGACTAATAATCACTTGTCAGCGTCAGAGTGGAGGAGTACATGATCAGTCTGTCCATCAACCTTCTCTGATTGAGCAACTTTACCATGTGCCGTATTTTTCTGGTGGATGCTGATGGATGGGTTTGGACACATGCTCCCCCAACAACTGCTATTTAGGGATAAAAGTATATATAATATATATATATATATATATATATATATTATATGTGTAGAAAAGGCTCTCATTTCTTAATTAAAAAATAACAGATGATATAAATACAGGAGTAGTGGCCAAGATGTATAATATAATTTAACTTTAGTCAACAAAAATAATAAGATTAAAAAATGCTTTTTTATAAAAAATGGAAAATGTCACATAAGGCAAATACCACACAGATGCCTCTCATATGTAAACTAAGCTATTGCAAATATCTGTCAAATAAAGCTTTTCTACATGCACTATATGCAAGAATATCAAGGAAATAGTTACATTTTAAAAATGATTTCATAGACACCAATGAAATCATCATAAATGTGCTGTGGATTAAAAATCCTACAGGGATTAGTGAGAGAATGCACTGTGAGAAAGGGATCAAGGAGCAGAGGGGTTACAATAAGGTGCGGTCCCAGAGTAACCACTCCAAAGCATAGTTTGGAAAAAAAAGGGAATTCTGATGACAAAGATGAAATTTTAATATCCTTGGAAAATATGCAAATAAATCACAGAGATGTAGCTGTTATTGCAGAATAAATGTGATACAGTGCATGGAAAATGCTTAGTGTAGTCAGAGGTATCACATTAATCAAGGAGTACCTAAAGTCCGTGAGTGGTGGTTAGTCATTAGGGGTGCGCCTTTAGCTGCCATGCAGGTTCTACGCCTCTCATTTTCCCCATTTTCATATGTTATTCTTAATTCTATTGCTTTCCATTATGCAGCACGTAACACACTACTTTTAAGGGATTTCTTTCAATTCTGATATGGGCCGTTAATTTGAGGATTATCTGACTCCTTGATTATTGTGATACTTCCGACTACAGTAAACATTTTCCATGCACTGCATCACATTTATACTGCAATATCAGCTACATCTCTGTGATTTATTTTCATATTTTCTAAAGATATCAAGATTAGAGATGAGCAGGGCCGAGGATGTCCTGGTTCGGCTTGAATTTAGCTAAACGTTCTGTTCGGGATCCGGACTTGACCTGAACTTGACCTCAGAACCTAACCCACATATAAGTCAATGAAGACACAAATCGCTGTGTTGTAAGATGGCAGTAAAATGTGATTGGTGTCTGTGGAATACTTTTAACAACTTAACTATTTCCTTGATATTTTGTATATTGTGAGGGTAGAAATCTTCATTAGACAGATATTTACAATAGTTGAATTTGCCTTACCTGACATTCTCCATTTTTTTTAATATTTTAATTATGTTAATCTTGTTCAATAAGGATTAATTATTTTATATACCTTGGCTACTACTCCTATATTCATATTGTTTTTATATATTTGGAACAAGAACACCATGGTACCTACAAGGAAGGCTCTACTACAAAGCAGGCAATACTTCACAAAACAAAAGCAGTAATACTTATATACTTCATATCATAGTATCATGTCTCCTAGACATTTTTTATACTAAAGATCAAATGGTCAATCTCATTTAAATGTTTAACTTTAGTGTCATAATGCCATTTTTCTAGCTACTTTCTGTATGACAACAAGTTTAGGGATTCAGCCTTGTAAGCTTTATCAATTGACTGCTATGTTTTGTCTAATGACTTGACGTAGAGAACTTTGTAGCTCTGAATCAATGCAATAAATAAAAACACCGAGAGTCTGGAGGACCGGACAAATCAGTGTGTTATGTTGGTAACCTTTATTTGTTATACTTTAGAGGTCTGGATTTCTCTGTCAGGCTTAATGCACAGAATACTGTATATTCGATAAATAAAAAAAATAACTGGAAGGTTAATAGAGGTGAGAGCTCAGGGGAGGACACACAATTGGGAGAACTGTGCAGCATCACAAGGGCCTAAGTGGTATGGGGCCACGTCTACCACCAACGCAGGTGGAACTGTGCATTATAATGAGCCATTGACTGCAATGGGCCATATATTTCTCTTGGACAGGGGCCTCTTCTGTATGTATCTGCTACTGGAGGCCACGTTTATGTTTGGTCAGAACTTAAGTTTTGGTTAACAGATTAATTTGTCTAAAAAATTCAATGGTAGAATAATTTCAGCTATTTTTCAAAGTAGAAAAAGTACAAAGAAGAAAAGTACAGATGTGTTTTACTCACCAAAGAAAAGAGAAGCAGCAAAAAGCCCATCAGATGCAACTTTTCCTCCCCTCCCACCAGGAGCCTGAACTCGAACAGCACTTACCTCTGTTATTGATTCTAGCCTGCTCCTCTCCCTGATTCTCTGTATTACACATGAATCCATCTTACATTGCTTCTTCTATAATGACAACCAGTCTGAAATAAGACAGCAGCAGAGATCTCCTACTGGGGATCTTAATCATCACAGAATGCTTTTTACACATTAAACTTACATGTATTGTGCTACAATTACATCCCCATCTCTAGGATTCCAAGCAATAATGAAGTCAGTGCCCCTCTGTCCACCATTACACTGGAGTGGTAGTTGTCCATTATCACTGACTCTGCATAATCTTACAGGACTGATGAAGATAGCAGAGAACTATGCTCAACTATTTTGCTCAGTCCAGTAAAGAATAGATGGAGTAGAAGGACACATGCATTACCACCATTCTATTCATACTGGAGATATAGGACCACATGGTAGATGGGGCTACCAGCATTAGGGGTCCAACAAACACTAAATTCAATAAATAAACAGTATTCAGTAAGAATGTAAGTGTAATGCCTATGTAGCTACAGGGTATTGTATAATATCCTTTCCCAGGCAGGAGGAGGTAGGTTTACACCCATCACATCACCAGGAAGGCGTTAATAGGTTTTTAGCACGTAGCTCAGGTTTGCATGACTCATCCTGTCTCCTAAATGAGCAGGAAGCAGGTGGCTTCACACAGACAGGTCACCATGACGACGCACTGGTAGGGTGGGGTCCTGAGCTAGGAGTGATCTGCAGAAAAGGCAGGAAGTCTAATCAGAACCATCTGGAATGTGAATGAAGACAGACCTCTGCATGGTCAGCTCCTGCAGGGGGAACCAGCCAGACCAGGGGATAGTAACACCTGGAGGAAGAGAACGGGGACAGGTACTGGGGATCATGGAGAATGTCCTGGTAGTAGCCTGGGAAGAGGGGGCGCTACCAGAGTAGGGAGAAAGAGAGACAGAGAGGAGGCGAGTCCCCAAGAAGCTTCACGCTACGGGGACGGCAACCAAACGCACATGACAGAGTGACCCTCAGATAACCTTACCAGACCCTGCTTCCGACCTGCCCGGGACTGACCGGAGGCTACAACGGCGAGGACAAGCACCCAGGTGCGATGTTGGAACAAACCAGCGAATAAAAAGGAACTGGAACCTGCACTCAGAGACTTGTGAGTAAATGCCAGCGCCCTGTGCCCTGCTGGTCCCGAGGACTGTCGCCCCCGGTTTTCACCAACCTCCCGGGCCTTACCCGCTCCACCCGTGGGGAGCGATTCCATCTTAGCAGCCCGTAACACCTGCCCCGGAGAAAGAGTGTGCAGCGGCTAGCAATAGAGTGCGCAGCAGTGTAAACACCTGGCCGCATACCACGGATGGCGCTGCTTGCAATCCCCATTCCCATCCCATACCGTTCCTGGGGGAGAGAAGGGTTGCAGGGAGAGGGGGTCCACAGCAGAGGAGACCGAGACCCCAGTCACCGCTGCAACCGGTGCTCCCAGGAACCATTACTCCCCTCTTGTGGACTGTCGAACTCTTTAATGAAACCCGCCGGGGTCACGGAAGCCGGGTCAGGCCACTCACAGCCTGACCCCGAACACCACCGGCCTGGTGACCATGCAAGCCCTGAAAGCCCTGGCGTGGGTGTTTCATAAGCTCCCACTAGTAGCAGATGCAAGCACCCAAAACGAATTTGTGTCGCCCACCTGTAGCGGTCGCCTCAGGGATGTCACTCCACCTTCTGGGCCACCACGGGGGCTCCACTTGATTACTGCTGGCAACAGGTATGTCAAATTATTTACATCTGAGTCGTGACGCCACTCTCGGTTTGCGGTCAGGGTAATGGGTGACCGCCACTGCAGTTTTAGCGAGTGTCTGGGGCTGATGGAATCTGCATTCGGATGGTGTGGCCTCCCGAGAGTGAGGCTGGCCCCAGGGGCTTGGGTGTATGTGTGTAGAACAACAGGTCGCAGAATAACTCAGTCGCAGTCCAGAGAGTCTTTCAACTTGTTTACTCCCTTTCAGGTGTTTTTGTGAGGTAGTCCAGGCAATGCTGAGATAGACCAGGTGGAACCAGGTATCCGTCAGGCTGGTATAAGGGTAACCGCTAACTCGCCTTCCTAGCACTTCTTGTTTCGGACAACCCCTGACTTAAAGTACCATGGGATTCATCCAGGGAAGTCGCAACTGCCTTTTCTCCCCTTTCTGGCCCGCTTGCTGGCAGCGTGGACCAAGAAAGATGGCTTCAGGTTCAATCCTCCTTATGGACCCCCTCATTGCTGCTGATGCTCGGACTCTGTTTTGGTTGGTGTGGGACTTGTGGTCCACCCCACCGGCAGGTTTAGCAGACCACTAAATGGATGTCTGGCTCTAGGGACCTGTTCCCCGTGCGTGCCTAGCCACCAGGGGTCTCCGTAAATGACCAGCTGACTTCCTCAGCATCTTTCTGTCCAATTTCTGGTGACCGTTCTCCCCCGCTAACGGCTACTTCACGGTCAGGGTCTGACTAGCGTGTCTGCACGCCTGCTCGCTCCTTCTCCCTGCACTCTCCGCTTCAGACTGGTTTGCTCCTCTCCTACTCCTTTTTCTGACTGCTACTGCCACCTTAGCTTCCAGCCCCTCCCCAGCACCCCTAGCTGAGATGTGGAGAAATGCCCCCTCTTGGGTCTGCCCAAGGGTCCCCTCTAGTGTGTGGGAGACCTTGTTGCTATGTGTTTGTGCATACCCACCCTCTTTCAGCCTTTGGATTTTACCTGTTTGCACTCACCCAGCAGGGGTGCAGTACTCAGTGGCGCCTGACCAGGTCAGGGGCACCACAAATTGAACTTCTGTCCTTGCATGGGATTTGCTTCTCTGCAGCAGAAATGAATAGCATGATATTTTGGACCTATTTATAAAATGTTAAAAAAATTATTTTTATACTCCATTGGAGATTCTTTTTAAAGCCATGATCTTATTGAAGGGATTTGAGGGGGATTTGAGAACCAGTAAAGTGGATGAGATGTTACTAAATTTCAACAATATGCTACCTTTTATTCCATATGTACAGAGTGAAATCTGCTGTAAATTAGTTTCAAAATACACAACAAATCCAAATTTTCTTAGATGCAGACTTTTTCTATTTACAGAGAACCTGACTGATAATACATGCTGCCTGATCCAAGAGCAGCATGTATCAGACTATGGCTGAATGATTTCAACTATATGTGTTTAACATTGAAAAGCTGCCAAGGTCCAAGTCACACTAGTCAGATAGGCGAGTCTTTGATGACTTTTCCTCACCTGCTTCCCTTGACTGACAGGTATGTACCTACACAGCAGCCTTTCAGAGCTAAATATATGTGGCTGATGTCATGCAGATAGTGTCTTATACATACTGTCTGTGGATTGGTTAGCATGGATCAGCTGTCAGGTTCCATTTAAATTACCCTATTTTTTATTATTATAACACGCTCCTTACCATGACTCAGGCTAGATTTAGACAAAAAAGACTGCCTGCACTCAACCTCATCGACCTGACGTGTGAACAGGCGCATAACTACTGAACATGACATAAAATACAAAAAAAGACAGTTTGCGCTCTGATAATGCTAAAGTATGGAAACCATGACCTCTGGTTGGTTGCGATACCTTCTAAATTCCTGGACGCTCCAGCAAGAGACATATACTACTACCGGGATCTCCTCATTAGAAACCACACATATTCTTAAGACCTGACCTGACCTGACCCTGTACACCGGCAACACCAAGGGACCCCATAGAGGTTGTCTCCACACGGAGGTCTCCATATCCCGGCAGCCATCTTACACATTCACCAAGCTATTACTCCAGTATAGGTCAAGCCTGTCCGACCTGATGAAGGCTTGTTAGCCGAAACGTCGACACCTGGCGGACAATTGTACAGCACCTTTTTTTTCACGTTTTGCACTAACAAAATAAAAGAAAGAGATTTTGATATCCAACTACTGCGTTCATTTTTGGTCTATTGGAAATTATTAGTGTGCCGGAGATAACCTTCTAAGTTACATCCAGTTACACTTACAGTACATAAACAGCTCTGCTACATGAATATTTACAATTCTTTAAACAGCTCTGTTACATGCAGTTACAATTACACACACAGCTCTGCTAGATGCACATTTACAATGTAACACCGCTGGACTATTCAGGGCGTTACAGGGTTTGGATAGCGGGTTGAAGGGAGAGGGATATTGGGAATGGACTGTGGCAGGAAGGGGCTGCAGCAGAGTAGGTTGAGCCACCAAGTACCGCTACAACCAGTAGCGTTTCTATGATCTTTTTAATAAAAATGAACTCTACGAGTTTGGTTATGTAACATTTAAGTGATGTGCCTCCCCTGTGTGGGAAGGGAAATTTTAAAAATGCTGTTATTCCTTTTTTCTTTCAGTTAAAAAAAATAAATAAAAATCTCTCGGTGTCCTGTAGCTCGGGACGAGCTTCGTTTAACCAAGGGGGTATGTGACGCCGCTGGACTATTCAGGGCATCACACGGTACTGCACTTCCTGCTCTTTGGTGCAGTATTCAACCCCTCATGGTTCTGGGTTCCCAACCTGTGGTACTGCCTCCATCAGCATCCAAAATCCCAACCACACCTCACACCACACCCTGTCAGACACACCAGTGGGCTGCTGAGCTGGAATAGGGCCGCCCACCTAGGGGTAAGGCAGACTGGTGGGAGAGAAGTAAGTCAGTTCTGAAGTAGCCCTCGAGAAGTGAGGAGCTGGGGAGTGTGTGGCTCCCTGTTTGTGGCAGGTTGGGTCGCAGACGGTGGTCTGGGCCCGGAGGAGTCGGAGACCTGGTCACATGGTATTGAGGCTTGGTTGCCTGATCTGGTCTTGGAGGACAGGAGGCATCTAAGTCTAGTAACCGGTCCGGGACCGAAAGCACAGCGGGGTACAGGACTCTAGGTCGGGGAGTAGCTTCAGGCAACCCATCAATTAACCTGTGGAGGATAGTGACTTTATGGACTGTCCCCAAGAAGCTTAGAGATCAGGGACACTACCGCAACAAGGGGGATACGGTTTTCCAACCCAAGAAGCCCACAGAAATCCCATGCGTGAGCCCTTGAGAGCACAGCTCCACTACCGAAAAGGAGGGAGCGAGGCCCGGACAGCTCTACGCCAATGGGTCACCAAGACACTTTAGTTCCATAACTAACAGTTTGCCCCCTGCCATAGAGATAGTTCTGTTTTATATAACTTGTTGTTTTTTTTTTTTACTGCACTATTCTAAGTCCTGTTGTGTATAAATATGTGACTCTTCAGATTTTGAGTTATACCATGCCTGATGAAGAGACCTGAGTAGTCTCGAAAGCTTGCAATTATTACCATCTTTTCAGTTAGCAATTAACAGGTATCAACCATTGAGGACTCTCAGTTCTTTTAAACAATTTTTTTATCAAGACACTTTAAACATTTATGCACGGAGGCAGGCTCCAGATCACCCGGCAGTACTACAGGGGACGGATACCCGGACAGGATCCCCTAAGAGGGCAGCGGCACACAGAGACTTGGTTTACCTTGTTGTCAGAGTCTGCTTTGCTGTCACATCATCACCAACACTGCCTGAGTGAGTACATGGTCCTCCCCTGCTTCCAACTGGCCCTGTGCACCTCCGCTCCACCATCATCCAAAGTCCCGGGGCCTCAGCTACCCGTGGAGGGAACGTCATCTGGCTGCCGCACTCCCTCTCCCCTGGGGACTCCCATCGGCAGCGGCGGTACTCCTCTACCGCAAACCACAGGTGGCGTCACGAACTCTCATCCCCTGTAAATAGTCCCCTTTACATTTTGAGTGGCCGCGAGCCCCCGTGTCCGGTTCCGGAGACCCTCGAGCTACAGCGGTGACCCCGTCCAAGCAGTTTGACCACTGCAGGGGCGGCAAAACAGTTCCATATACAGCAGCTCTGTTACATGCAGTTACACTTACATGC